>NC_042619.1:8439179-8739179 GCF_901001135.1 Rhinatrema bivittatum | reverse complement strand
GTCTCCCGGGCCATGGCATGACTCTTGGCAGTTGATGTATGCCACAGTCGTCTAGTTGTCTGAAAACACTCTTACCATTCGATTGCAGACCAAGGGCAGAAACACTTGAAGAGCCTTGCGGACCACCCGTGTCTCCAGCCGACTGATGGACCACGACCGTTCCAATACCGACCAGACGCCCTGAGCTGACCTGCCCAGGCACCCTGCCCCCAGCCCCAAAGACTGGCATCTGTGGTCACAACCACCCAATCTGGAACTTCGGGGGCATTCCTTTTTCCAGGTTGCTCCTTGTCATCCAGCACCCCAGACTGGACCTGGCCACTGGTGACAGAGGTAGTAACAGGAAATACTGTTTCAATAGGGGGCTCCAGCGAGCCAACAATGCCTTCTGCAGGGGGCGCATATGAGCGAACACCCAAGGCACCAGCTCCAACGTCGACGTCATCGATCCCAGGACCTGTAGAAAGTCCCAGATCTTGGGAACAGGAAGGTAAAAGCAGGCAATCTGAGTTTGGATCTTGACCACCCTGTCTGCAGTGAGGAACACTCTTCCCCGAGTGTCGAAATGAGCGCCCAAGTACTCCAGGACCTGAGAAGGAACCAAGTGACTCTTCGACCGATTGATGATGCATCCCAGAGACTCTAGAAGAGAACACACCCGGAGGTACCGCCCGGACACACTCTTCCTGGGACTTTGCTCTAATGAGTCAATCGTCCAGATAGGGATGCACCAGAATCCTGAGCTTCCTCCATGAGGCCGCGACGACCATCACTTTTGTGACGGTATGAGGAGCGGTGGCCAGGCCAAATGGAAGGGCCCGAAACTGAAAATGCTGTCCCAGCACCTTGAAACTGAAAAACCGCTGGTGGTCCTGACAAATGGGAATATGCAGAGAGACCTCTATGAGGTCCAGAGAAGCCAAGAACTCCTTTCTGGACCGCTATCATGGTGCGCAACATCTCCATCCGAAAATGTGGTACCTTTAACTCCAATTGGCCTTCTGAGGTCCAAGATGGGTCGAAAAGTGCCCTCCTTTTTTGGAATCACGAAATAAATGGAGTACCTTCCTTGGCCTTGCTCCGAGACCGGAACCAGGATTACTGCTTCCAGATCTAACCACCTTTGGAGGGTTCCCCTGATGGCCGCTCTCTTGCTTTGGGAAAGACAACGCGACCTGACAGGGCAAGAAAACTAAGGCGTAGCCTTCCCTAACGACCTCTAGCACCCACTGGTCGGAGATTATCTTGGTCTACTCCTCGTAGAACCGGGATAGTATGCCCCCGAGCGTCACATCCGAGGAGTGGACCTGCCTGACTTCACTGCGAAGACTTGAATCCGCCTGCTCCCTGGACAGACCTTTCCAGGACTGCTGCCTCCCTGAGTGCTGCCGTGATGTTGCCGATCCAGCCGACCTGCTAGAACAAAAATGCCTCGCCTCTCGAAAAAGAGGACGAGAGGAAAGGGCTTCCGTGCCGCCTTCTTATCCTCCGGCAGTCTGTTGCCCCTCGTCTCCCCCAGCGACTTCATGGGATGATTGAGGTCCTCCCTGAACAGAAGCTTGCCCTCAAAGGGAAGGTTACACAGCTGCGCCTTAGACGAGAGATCTGCCGACCAATTGTGCAGCCACAAGATCTGCCTCGCCGCTACTACCAACACCATGCTACGTGCCGTAGTCCGCACAAGGTCATAAAAAGGCATCAGCCATATACATAACCCCAGCCTCGAGGCGGGCCGCCTGGAGTGGAGACAGTGTCCCTGCAGAAGACTGTTCCTGAGGCTTCTGGATCCAAACAGGTACGCTGCATCAGACTGGCACAGATCGCCGCTCGCAGCCCCAGAGAGGACACCTCAAAGACCTGTTTAAGCTGTACTTCCATCTTCCGATCCTGCACGTCCTTCAGTACAGCCGCCCCGGTGACCGGAATTGTGGTTTTCTTATTGACTGCTGACACGGCGGAATCCACCTTCAGGATCCTGAGGGATTCCAAATGATCCTGCAGCAAAGGATAAAGCTTTGCCACTGCTCTCCCCACTTTCAAACCAGAGTCTGGGGAGTCCCACTCCTGGATCTTTTTAGAAATGGGGAAGGTGCTAGGGGGTTTCCGCAGCCCGTCCAACACCAGATTAACTCCCTTGTTATCCGATTCCTCCAGGGAAAGCTGGGGATAAGGGGTCTCAACTCCACCTATGTTCTTGCCTATCCCTGTTTGATGTCACCCTTATTCGATGCATCCATTGTTCGATGCATCCATTATTTAGATGTAATATACATTTTGCTAACATTGTTCCCACCTATCCCTGTTTGATGTCACACCCTTATTTGTTGTATCCATTGTTCGATATATCCATTGTTCGATGTAATCCGATGTGATATGTCTATTCATGAATGTTGGTATAGAAAAGTTTCTAAATAATGTTTAAAATCATGAGAGGTCTAGAACGGGTAGATGTGAATCGGTTATTTACTCTTTTGGATAATGGAAAGACTAGGGGGCACTCCATGAAGTTAGCATGTGGCACATTTAAAACTAATCGGAGAAAGTTCTTTTTCACTCAATGCACAATTAAACTCTGGAATTAGTTGCCAGAGGATGTGGTTAGTGCAGTTAGTATAGCTGTGTTTAAAAAAGGATTGGATAAGTTCTTGGAGGAGAAGTCCATTACCTGCTATTAAGTTCACTTATAGAATAGCCGCTGCCATTAAAAAAGGTTACTTGGAATAGACTTAGTTTTTGGGTACTTGCCAGGTTCTTATGCCTGGATTGGCCACTGTTGGAAACGGGATGCTGGGCTTGATGGACCCTTGGTCTGACCCAGTATGGCATGTTCTTATGTTCTTATTAGTATCCTTTGAAGATACCTCCCTCTGAACCATACGCTGCTAAGCGACTTTCGGTTTTCCCCTTTCCGAAAGGCATTAGCATGGAATTTTTTATAATACTTTAGCAACATACTATATTGTTCAGATAGGGAAAAATGGGAAGACTATAGGGGGCTGAGTGTGAGCCAGCAATACCTATAAATCACTGTCTGGTGTCACAAGCAGGGCAAACAGTGATCGTTACTTTCCCTTTTTACTCACTAGTAATTGAGACTAAATAGCCCATTTCAGGTTTAGAACTTTAAGAGTAACCACATGCACACAACACAGCCAATTCAGCTATGCTTCCTGGTTTTTTTGTTTGTTTATTTTTAGCAGTTTACTAATGCTTTAGATGAGAGCTTCTCAATCTTTTTCATATCGGGGCACACAAGTTTGCTTGATGCTTGTGGTGCACCAAACCAAATTTTACAATGTTACATATATTCATACCCATTGGTTGCTGGTCATGTGACTGAAAATGCCAGGAAATGAACTTAACTAAATTGAACAGCACCACCTTCCCTCCACAAGGACCAACCCCAACAGCACACTCTCTCTCTCTCTCTCTCTGAACCAAATTCCCCCCAAGATCCAATCTCCTTCTCCCCAGTGCCAAGTGTCCCCTTTAAGGATTGGTTTTCTTGTGAGCAAAGATTTTTGGTTACATTGCCCTGTGAGCATTAATTTCTTTTATACAAAAAGCCTATCACTTTTTTGCTCACAGCAACTGAATCCTTATAGGGAACATTGGCCAAGTCCATTCCTTGCTTAAAATAATTGCCTAATATTTGACAGCAGGGAAAATAAAAGGTGTATGAGAAAATCTTTTCAGCGGCAACACTGAAGACTGCTTTCTGCATGCAGGTGAAATTAAAGAACAAAACCTTTGTTAAAAGAGAAATGAAGGGATGACCATAATGCTGCGCCACTGATGAAAAGAACCATCATTTTCACATCAAGAATTAAAGTTACACAACAAAGACCCTCACCAAAACAAAACACAAATGCCATAAAGTACAACTAAAAATGTGGCAACAAAAACTAAACTGGAAACCACAAGCCCGACTGTATTATGCAGTGCAACAATGGAAAAATAATCATTCCTCACAAAACATCAGGCAATAAAAACAAAACACACACTCATAGCAGAGTTTCTTACCTGTAACAGGTGTTCTCACAGGACAGCAGGATGTTAGTCCTCACATATGGGTGACATCATCAAGATGGAGCCCAATCACGGAACACTTTTGTCAAAGTTTCCAGAACTTTGACTGACACCGACTGGACATGCCCAGCATGGCACTAACCCTGCAGCCAGCAGGGGTCCCCCTTCAGTCTTGTCTTATAGTAAAAAATACATGTGAAAAATAAAACGTAAACGAACCCAACTCCGCGGGGTGGTGGGCGGGTTTCGTGAGGACTAACATCCTGCTGTCCTGTGAGAACACCTGTTACAGGTAAGTAAATCTGCTTTCTCACAGGACAAGCAGGATGGCAGTCCTCACATATGGGTGAGTACCGAGCTGAGGATGCCCGAGCAATGCACCAAATGTACCCAAAGACGTGCAACAGGCACAACAACTGGGGTGGAATTTGGTAGAGGGCATCCTGAACCCCACCGGGTTGGCGGAAGGATGTTGGTACCTCAGTTCGCAAATAAGTTGCGTAGCACAGACTGGCCGAAGATGGAATCTTGTCTGCCAGCCTTGTCTAAACAATAATGGGCTGCGAAGGTGAGTGAAGAGAGCTCCACGTAGCAGCCTTGCAGAAGTTAGCAAGCGGCACAGAGCATAGGTGTGCTATTGATGTTGCCATGGCCCTGACAGAGTGTGCTTTAACACAGTCTTGAAGCAGAATGCCTGCCTGTTGGTAACAAAAGGAAATACAGTCCTGCTAACCAAGAGGAGAGAGTCTGCTTACCCATAAGGTTTACCCAATTTGATGGAATTGAAGGAAACAAACAATTGAGTGCATTTCCTGTGGGCAGTTGTACGGTCTAGATAAAATGCTAGAGAACGTTTACAGTCAAGGGTATGCAGAGCCCGTTCTCCTGGGTTTGAGTGGGATCTGGGAAAGAAGGTAGGCAGTATAATGGATTGATTGATATGAAACTCAGATACTACCTTAGGCAAAAACTTAGGGTGAGTGCGGCGTACTACCTTATCATGCAGAAGAGTTTAGTGTAAGGCGGGTAGGTGACTAAGGTCACTAACTCTGCGAGCAGAAGTGAGTGCCGAAAGAAAAATCACCTTCCAGGTGAGATGGCGGAGATCACAGGATTGGAGAGGCTCAAATGGCAGTTTCATGAGCCACCCCAAAACCAAGTTGAAGTCGCAGGAAGGGGCCGGAGGGCACAGTGGAGGTTTAAGGTGGAGCAAGCCCTTCAAAAAGCGTGTTATGAGGGGTTGTACTGAAATAGGTACATCCCCGACACCTTTATGGAAGGCGGCTACTGCACTGATATGTACCCTGATAGAAGAAGTTTAGAGACCTGACTTTGACAGGTGCCAGAGATAGTCCAGAAACTTCGGTGTGGAACAAGTGAAGGGATCTATGGACATGGAAGTACACCATACCGCAAAGCCTTGTGGAAGGCTTTCATGAAGCTACTAGGACACGGGAAACCGGCTCTGAAAGGTTAAGAGGTTGAAGGATTAACCTTTCAACATCCAGGCAGTCAGGGAGAGGGCCTTGAGGTTGGGGTGACTGAGGCAGCCGTTGTTCTGAGTGATCAGAAGCGGGTCCGTCCCCAGAGGAATGTGCCGGTGTACTAATAGGTCGTGGAGAATTGGAAACCAGACCTGGTATGGCCAATTAGGGGCTATGAGAATCATTAGTCCCTTGTCCCTTCGCAACTTCACAAGAGTCTTTGAAATGAGTGGAAGTAGAGGGTATGCATAAAGGAGACCGCTGGCCCACAAGAGGGAGAAAGCATCTCTTGGCTGAAGGTGTTGACTGCGAGTGAGAGCGCAGAAGTTCCCTACTTTGCGGTTGTGAATTGACGCAAAGAGGTCCATGTGAGGATAACCCCAACGTTGGAATATTGAGTCCACTACAGTGGGGTTGAGGGACCACTCGTGTGGTTGAAAAGTGCGACTCAGCTTGTCTACCAACACATTGTCCACTCCCAGCAATTAGGTGGCCCTGAGGTACATCAAGTGGGAAAGGGCGTCCGCCCTTATCTGTGCAGCTACCTGACACAGGAGGTAGGAGCCCATTCCCCCTTGCTTGTTGATGTACCACATAACCACCTGGTTGTCTGTTTGAATCAGGATGACCTTGTTGGAAAAGTGATCCTGAAAAGTCCTGAGAGCATATCTGATTGCACGAAGCTCCAGGAAATTGATTTGGTGTTTGGCTTCCTCTGGAGACCAAATGCCCTGAGTTTGCAGGTTTGCGACATGTGCACCCCAGCCGAGGTTGGAGGCATCTGTTGTCAAGGTTATTTGAGGGCCTGGAGCCTGAAATGGAAGGCCTTGAAGCAGATTGGATTGGTTTATCCACCAAGCCAGCGATAAGTGGAGCTGGTTGGTGATGTGGACAATGGTGGACATTGGCTGAGAAGACTGAATCCACTGCGATTTTAGAGTCTACTGCATTACTCTCATGGCCAGGCGGGCCATGGGAGTGACATGCACCGAGGAGGCCATATGACCCAGTAAGACCAGAAAATGACGTGCAGTTGAGTATTGTCGAGACTGCAGTTGATGGGCCAGAGAAGAGAGAGTGAAAGCTCGATCCTGAGGTAGGAAGGCTTTCGCTTTTAGAGTGTGCAAGTTGGCCCCTATGAACGATAGGGTTTGAGAGGAAACTAGCCTGGATTTTGGATAGTTTATGAGAAACCCTAGGGAGATCAGGGTATGGAATGTGAAATTCAGAGACATCAGTGCAGCTTGCTGAGTAGGAGTTCTGATCAACCAATCGTCGAGATAGGGGTAGACATGGACACTGACTCCTGAGAAAGGCAGCTACCACTACGAGGCACTTGGTGAAGACTCATGGGGCAGATGCTAGGCCGAATGGTAACACTTGATATTGGAAGTGTTTTGGGCCTACTAGGAACCACAGGCATCTGCGATGTGACGGAGTAATTGAAATGTGTGTAGGTGTCCTGGAGGTCTAGAGAGCAGAGCCAGTCTTCCCTTTGGAGAAGGGGAAGAAGAGAACCCAAGGTCACCATCTTGAACTTTTCTCTTTGTAGGTATTTAAGATGCAAAGATCCAGTATTGGGCGAACACCACCTGACTTTTTTGGTATCAGGAAATACCGGGAATAGAACACCTGCCCATGTTGGGAGAGGGGCACTGGCTCTATTGCTCGGGACTGGAGGAGGAGGGATGTTCTCCACGTCAGCAGAGGTGGGGAATCCGGTGGAACAGAGAGAAAGTTGAGGTGGTAACCTTGGGTTATTACAGCCAGTACCCACTGATCTGTGGTGACTGTATGCAATGGTTTGGAGAAGTGGCACGACCGGCCTCCGATGGGAATGGTCGGAAGCGGATGCTGGGTACTGCTCTCTAGGAAGGAGTCAAAAGCTAGATGCTGGACCTGGCTGGGGGGCTGACTGACTTCTGTACTCAAGGTTGCTTGGATTGGCCTTTTTGGTAAGGCTTAGAAGCTCGAGCCCTGGATGCCGGGGGATAGAATCTCCTTTGCCGATAGAATTGTCTCTTGGAGTCTCTCCTAAAAGATCTTTTGGAAGAGGACGAGAGATCAGAAGGCAGTAAGGAGAGCTGGCGCAGAGTCTCCTGGAGGTCCTTGAGCTGCGCCACTGCTTCTTGAATCTTTTCTCCGAAAAGATTATCCCCAGCACAGGGCAAGTCAGCTAACCTGTCCTGAACGTCTGGTCTGAGGTCTGAAGACTTTAGCCAGGCCCATCTTCTCACACTAATTCCTGCCACCGAAACTCTGAAGATGGTATCGAAGATGTCTTATGCTGACTGTACTTCTTTTTGCCAGCATCTAGACCCTTTTGTGCTAGGGCATGAAGTTGGTCCTGGAATTGCAGAGGTAAGGCTTCAGCAAATTCCTGAATCTTCGAGAACAGGACCCTATTGTATTGGGTCATGTATAATTGATAGGAAGCAATGCGAGAGATGAGCATTGACCCATGAAATACTAGTCTTCCAAATGCATCCAGAAATTTGTTTCTTTCCTGGGGGACTGGAAGAGTGGGGTTTGGAGCACATTCCCTCTTCTGGGCTGACTCCACAACTACTGAATGATGATCTAGTTGAGCTCTCTGGAAGCTAGGGGCTGGCTGAACTAGATAGGTGGCATCTGCCTTACGGTTGACAGGTGCCACAGAACCAGGGTGCTCCCAATTTCTCTTTAAAAGGTCCAAGAGGATATCATGGATAGGGAGAGACATGATTTCCTTAGGAGCATCGAGAAATTGGAGAAGTTCTAACATCTGATGCCTAAAGTCCTCTTCAGTCTGAAGCTGGAATGGAACTGTTTCAGACATTTCTTTAACAAAGCTGATAAAGGACAAGTCCTCTGGAGGAGAACGCTTCCTTTCATCAGGAGGAGAGCGCTGTTAAGGCAGATCATCTGTTTCCTGGGACAAATCATCGGTCCAGGGATTTTATGGCTCCTCACCAGCTACCATATGTTCATCAGAAGGGAGTAACTGTATTATTCCGGATGGTCCGGGCCTAAGCATCGATGGCCTTGAAGGTGGAATCGAAGGCATCGATGGGGGCACCGATGGAATCTGTGACATTGATTGATGTGTTGGTGGCAGCACTCCGAAGGGCGGTATGGAGATCGGTGATTCTTCTTCAGATGACGAGGGTATTGGTGAGAAAGGAATCGGGGCCATCGGTTCCCTCAGATGCACCGGTGGAAGGGCACAGATTAACTTATCCATTCTTGCCAATAACGATGCAAGCGCCATGGGTATCAGATCGGTGGCCGGAGCAGGAACCGGCATCGATGGAGGTCTGAACCCCTGGAGTGCTTTACCGATGGCCTCTTGGATCATCTGATCCAATTCCTCACGGAAACCTGGAGCATGGATACCCGGTTCCGGAGTAGGAGACAGCACTGGTGTAGCCGGAGGGTCCACTGGTGAAGGTGGAATCGCGGATTCCGGCACCTGTCCAGGTGGGGAACACCTCGGTGACCCAGAGACAGAAGAGGACAGGGCTTTTCTGTTCGGGATTTCTTTGTCGGTGGCTCAGACGACGTCGATGAAAAGGGCTTGCCTATATCGGTAGCCTGAGCTTTTCGATGGCGGTGTCTATGTTTTTCTCAATGTTCTCCTTGGTCTTTCTCCTGAGGAGGAACAGAGGGGAGGGTCGACACCCGCTGAGTTGTCTAAGCCGGTTGGGCAGCAGCGGTTTCCTGGTGCTGGCGCAAAGTAGATGGTACTGGTTTAGACTATGTCTAAGCTATCGATGGAGTCGGGGGTTTTGGCTGAAAGGGAAGTCCCATCTTCTCCAGCCTAGCCTTGCGACCCCTTTGGTGTCATTTGGGCACATTTGGTGCAAGTAAGGACATTATGGTCGGACCCCAAACACATCACACAGACCGTGTGAGGGTCAGTGATGGACATCGTTCGAGAGCAGTCAGGGCACCGAATGAAACCAGACGCCATGGACTCGACAAAATTTAGCCGCGTTGTGGTCGATGACCGGTAAGCCGCGAGGTAAAAACCTTACTGTTCGACCGCAGAGCAAAGATATTGATAAGGGGACCCCTATGGGGTAAAATGTTTTTGAAAATTTTGATGAAGTTCCATGAGGAAAAATTCCTGTCAAGAATCTCTGAAGAGCTCCATAACCTGCGTGGCTACTGCTGCGCGGAAAAAAAGACGACTGAAGGGGGACCCCTGCTGGCTGCAGGGTTGGTGCTATGCTGGGCATGCCCAGTAGGTGCCAGTCAAAGTTCTGGAAACTTTGACAAAAGTGTTCCATGATTGGGCTCCATCCTGATGTCACCCATATGCGAGGACTACCATCCTGCTTGTCCTGTGAGAATATTAAAATCATACTAATAAAAAGAATAAATGTTAAAACAGCTGAAAAAAAGCCAGACATTAGGAACTGTAAAGGAAAATTGGTTCTTACCTGCTAATTTTCGTTCCTGAAATACCACGGATCAGTCCAGACAGTGGGTGGAGCCTCCTGTCTAGCAGATGGAGACAGAGAAAAACTGAAAGGGTATCCTATATCGGGACAGTGCTCACCCTGCGTCTCTTCAGTATAAATGTCATCAAAGCAGAAAAAAGTAAAGTGAATTAGTATGAGATCAAGCAAGTAACAAAAACCTGTATCAACCAACTGTTAATTTGAAATACAAAACACTGTTGATGAATGCTCTTACATATATATCTGGTAGATTATTCCGATGCCTTATAGCTCGAATATGCAGTAAATATATCCGAAAACTCTGTGAATGAAGAAAGACTTTGAGCGGACTTATGAAAAATAAACGTAGACAGGGCGGGAGTCTGGACTGATCCGTGGTACTACAGGAATGAAAATTAGCAGGTAAGAACCAATTTTCCTTTCCCTGTACGTACCCGGATCAGTCCAGACAGTGGGATGTACCAAAGCTTCCCTAAGTAAGGTGTGACCGAGATAGTCCCGCTCGAAGCACCTGCCTACCGAAGGAGCCAAACACTAGCACCTGTACATCGAGACAATAATGCCAAGCAAAGGTATGCAGAGACTTCCAGGTAGCTGCTCTGCATATTTCCATCTAGCAATAGTAGCTTTAGAAGCCTTAGTCCCCTTATTGGGTCCGCTCCACAAGACAAAGATGATCAGAGATACGGAACTAGTTTGTGATCTGTAAATATTGCAGTAAAACTCTTTACATCCAGTCTCCAGAGTTCTCCGCCCGGCGTGCTGGCAACATCCTCTGAAGAAAAGGCCGGAAGCTCTATGGACTGATTTACGTGGAACGAGGACACAACCTTCAGTAAGAAGGATGGTACTGTTTTGAGGGAAACACCTGAATCAGAAAAACGAAGAAAGGGTTCCCTACGGGACAAGGCTTGGAGTTCGGACAATCTCCTGGCTGAGCAAATAGAGACAAGGAATACCATCTTGAGAGTCAAATCTTTAAGAGTTGCCCGCTGGAGAGGCTCGAAGGGCACCTCGCAGAGCACTCGAAGCACCAAATTAAGGCTCCACAGCGGACAAGTAGCCCGGACGGGTGGGTTCAAATGCTTGGAACCTTTGAGGAACTGGACAATATCCGGATGGACCGCCACCGCATAACCATCGACCCTCCCTAGGGTCCTTGTGGGTGCAGGTCTCTGCTCTAGGAGGGAACCGAGAGCAGAGACCTGCACCCACAAGGAACTGAAGGACAAACCTTTCAAGAGGCCATTCTGAAGAAAGGAGAGAACCTGGGACACCGGGGCCTTGCGTGCTGGTACTCCAGACTCAGCACACATTCTCAAACACTCTCCATACCCGGATATAAGCGAGACAGGTAGAAGTTTTATGTGCCCTTAACAGTGTGGATATAACTTCCTCCTTATAACCCTTCTTCCTCAGTCGCCGCCGCTCAAAAGCGATCTGCCTAATCGAAAAATACAGGACCTTGGCGCAGTAGGTTTGGAAGGTGACCGAGGCGAAGAGGACCCTCCGTTGCGAGGTTTACAAGATCCGTGAACCATGGTCTCCACGGCCACTCTGGTGCTATAAGAATGACTGGCCCCATGTGAAGCTCTGTCTGAGTACCTTTCCCACCAGAGGTCAGGGTGAGAAGACGTAGAGAAGAACGTCACAAGGCCAGGTTCCCCATTTTCAAATGGAGACCCTGAGGGTGGTTAAAGCGGTGGCTCACTCGGGCGAATTTCTGGCCTCTCTCGACTTGACGGAGGCCTACCTTCACATCTCAATCTACCAGGAACATCCGAAGTATCTTTGTTTCAGCGTCCTGGGGCAGCACTTCCGGTTTCGGGCGCTCACCCTCGGTCTCTCCACTGCACCGCGTATTTTCACCAAGGTCATCCATGTCCTCCGAACAGTGCTCCCTTCTGCGACTGAAAAACCTGGGAGCCTTTGCATTTCCCAGGGTGGCCATCAGATCCAAGTGGGGATTTCCCCACTTGCGCACGATCAGATCCATCGCCTCTTCGGACAACTCCCACTCTCCGGGATCTAGATGTTGATGACTGAGGACTTGAACATTCTCCTTCCCCACAATGTGAGAGGCCACCAATCGATCCAGATGGCGCTCTGGGCAGGAGAGGAGCTTGCTGTCTTCCAAGGCCACCAGATGACTCCTGGTGCCGCCCTGGCGACTGATGTAAGCTACTGTGGTGGTGTTGTCGGAGAGGACTCATACCACCTTGCTACTACGGATCAAATGTAGGAAGGACTTGAGTGCCAGACGAACCTCTCAGGCCTCCAGACACTTGATGTGCCACTGGGATTAAACTGAGGACCATAGCCCCTGCGTCGACTGATTCTGACACCGCTCCCCATCCGGAGAGGCTGGCATCCGTCATAACAGTAATCCACTGGGGAGTTTTCAGGGGCATTCCCTTCAAAAAGTGAGCGAGAGCCACCACTGCATGCTGGCAATGGTAGAGTTGGAGAGTGGTAGAGGCGTCCGAAACTCCTCCGAAACTGGCTTCCAGCGGGAGAGCAAGGCTTTCTGTAAAAGACACATATGGGCAAAAGCCCAAGGAACCATATCGATAGTTGAAGCCATAGAGCCCAGGACTTGGAGGAAGTCCCAGGCAGTGGGCACAGAGAGGGATAGAAGAGTTTGCACGCTCAAGTCTCGGGAAGCAACACCTTGCCCAAGCGGGTGTTGAAGCATGCTCCCAGGAATTCCAGGACCTGAGAGGGCTGAAGGTTGCTCTTGGAGAAATTGACTATCCACCCGAGGGATGTGAGGAAAGCCAAGACCCTGTCAACTGCTGTCTTGCAGAGGGACTCTGACTTGGCCTGACTGAGCCAGTTCTCCAGATAAGGATGGACTAGGACTCCGTCCTGGCGGATAGCAACTGCCACCATGACCTTGATGAAAGTACACGGTACGGTGGAGAGACCGAACAGGAGCGCCTGAAACTGGAAGGGCCGCCCCAGGATGCTGAAACAAAGATATTTCTGATGTTCCTGGTAGATTGGGATGTGAAGGTAGGCCTCCGTCAAGTCGAGCGAACTGCCACTATAACTACCCTCGGATCTCCATTCGAAAATGGGGAACCTTGAGGGCCGCTTGACTCTCTTTGAGGTCCAGAATTGGGCGAAAGGAGCCATCCCTTTTGGGCACGACGAAGTAGATGGAATACTGGCCGGACCCCTGTTCTGGCAAAGGAACCGGGACTATGGCTCAGAGCTCTTACAGCCTGACAAGAGTCTGACACACCGCTGGATACTTCAGACTTCCGCAGGGAGAGATTAGGTAGCGGTCCAGGAGGTCCCAAGCAAATTCTAACGCGCAGCCTTTTTCAATCACTTTGAGGACCCACTGATCCATCGTAACTTTGACCTATTCCTCGAAAAACAGGAACAGACGTCCACCTAAGTTGGGAACGGAGGAATGGGCCGGCCGTATTTCATTGTGAGGAGGACTTTGCGACAGCTCCTTGCAGGTTGGCATTCTGGAAGGGATATTTGCCACGAAAGGAATGAGACCACGACTGGGATCTAATGGGAGGTACCTCTTTGCAAAGACCCCCGCATTCTGTTGGTGTACCTGCGCTGTCCTCTGAAATTAAAAAAGGACTTAGACTGTTTAGGACAGTCCTCAGGTAGCTTGTGAATCTTGTTGTCTCCCAAAGATTTAATAAGCTGTTCAAGGTCCTCACCAAAGAGCAACTTACCCTTGAAGGGAAGCGTGCCCAACTGTGAGACACGCTTGGGAGCCCGACCCCGACCCCGCACCGCCACCGACCCCCGATTTCGCCGCCGGCATGGAGGGACCCTCTGCCCGGCAAATAAAGGGAACACAGCCCCTCGCGGGAGAGCCTCAAGGCAGACTCCCCGCAGGCGAGATAGAACGCTGAACCCGGCATCATCAAAGGGGAGGCAGCCGCAGAGAAAATAAAACTAGCTGAGCCTGACTGCACTTGCGATCGGGAGCAGGTGAATGAACTCTGCAATGCTCTTTCTCCTTGCTTCAGAGCAAACAAATGCGGGTGAGAGAGAAAAAAGCTTCCCCTTTTTCATTTTATTTATTTATTTGTTTTACAATAGCAGAGGCATTAAAATCTTCACTGCTATGGGACCAGAGGCATTAAACATCTCTAGGGTCAAACAAGGCAAAGAGAGGGAGTGACCTGACCACCAGTATTACCCCAAGCCAGGCAAGGTCACCAGGGATAGAATCCTAGGCTGAATACTCAAGGGCCAAGCCCCCTAGGACCCTGTAAGAGCAAGGAGACAGAACTGTCTCCCTTAAAAACAGATTTTGAAATCTGGTGATTACCTTTTTTTTTTTTTTTTTTTAAATTAGGTAAGTAATACTTGCTTGATCCTGAAACAATAGAGGAATGAGTTAAAAAACCTCACAGAAGAAATAAATTCCTAAAGAGAAGGAACCACAGGTTCAACTGCCTGCATCTGCTGGAGACAGAGAAATATTGGAGACGCAGGGTGAGCACTGTCCTGATATAGGATACCCATTCAGTTTTTCTCTGTCTCCATCTGCTGGACAGGAGGCTCAACCCACTATCTGGACTGATCCGGGTATGTACAGGGAACTGCGTGCTCAGCCAGCTAGCGCTTGAAATCATGTGCGCACAGATTTTAAACACCTCCACGGGCTGCGGTGAGGTGCGCGCAGCTTTACCTAAATTCTGCACCTAAGGAGGTGTAAGCGTACGGTTGCACGCTACTGCATGAAAGCGTGCACTTGCGCACCCACAGAGCAGGCACACACTGCGCATACCGATGCTCTACGGTGGACACACAAATGCACAAAATCGCAAGCAAGATGGCGCCACCGCAGCCTACCACACAGTGTGCTGCCTAAGCCTGAAGCGGGGGCCAGCCCACCCCACTCGGAAGCCCACTTCCCGTTACCCCAACAGGATTGGGAATGTCACTGGTACGGCGCACCGAGCAAGGAGACCAGAGGAGGTCTTATTGAAACCTCTCCAACATCTCTGAATCTGAAGGAAACCTCTTTTCTCTTTACTTACCTGGGCTCAGAGCTTACTGGCTGAGTACAGATATGGTCTCCGGTTGCGAGGAGAGAGGACTTTGGCCGTCACTGCTGTGCTCGGCTTCCTGCACTTGCTGCCTTTCAGCTGCTTCAACGGCAAAGTTCACGCCGGGAACCGGCTACCGGACCCCTGGACGAAGGCAAACCCCTGAGGGATCTCTGAAATCACCTCAGGCATTTTCAACTGGGGGAGGGACCTTTGGGTATCACCGCAGGAGAGCAGGGCTCGATCTCCAATTTAAACGAAGACTTTCTTTTTCTAAAGGATACAGCGATCCCCATAGGGAAAGCACATCCACATCTGCTAGGAGACTGAGAGATACTGGGGGGCTGAGGTCACTGCAGGGGTGTATCTAAGGTGACGTCAGCTTTGAAATCTGACTCCATCTGCTAGCAAGGGAGTTTATAACCCATTGGCTCTGAGTCCATCTGGCTATACATTTATTTATGGTTTTTTTAATGTTGCTAACACCTGTAAAGGTTTTTTTAGTTGTTTCTTACCCCCTGTTCTATGTAACCGTTATTTTTTTCCCGTTCTATGTAAACCGATGTGATGTGCAAACAAAATGTCGGTATATAAAAGTTTTAAATAAATAAATACACACTAGGAAAAAGGATTTTAAAAATTCTCCATACCTGGAATCTTTTTATTTCCAGTCATCCTGAGACTGTCATGAACTGGGGGGGGGCCACACAAACCTTATCCCTTTCACTCACAAACACACACTCCACATTCATTAGAATTTCAGGTAGAAAGCTTAAATCCAGAACCTCCAGGGTGGCATTCTCTGAAATGCTCCCTGTTCCACGCGCAGGTCACCAGAGGCAGGCAGAGCTCCGGAGTCTCAATGCGTGGATGAGACGATGGTGCAAGGAAGAGGGATTCAGTTTTGTTAGGAACTGGGGAACCTTTTGGGGAAGGGAGAGTCTCTTCCGAAGGGATGGGCTCCACCTTCACCAGGGTGGAACCAGACTGCTGGCGCTAACCTTTAAAAAGGAGAGTGATGGTGGGGCCACTTGGCAACAGTGATCATAACATGATCAAATTTAAACTAATAACTGGAAGGGGGACAATAAGTAAATCTGCAGCTCTAACACTAAACTCTCAAAAGGGAAACTTTGATAGAATGAGGAAAATAGAAAAAAACTGAAGGGTGTAGCTGCAAAGGTTAAAAGTGGACATTGTTTAAAAATATAATCTTAGAGGCGCATTCCATATGTATTCCACACATTAAGAAAGGTGGAAGGAAGGCAAAACGATTACAGTCATGGTTAAAAGGTGAGGTAAGAGAGGCTATTTTAGCCAAAAAATAACCAAAAACAAAACAACCTTCAAAAATTGGAAGAATCATCCATCTGGAGAAAATAGGATAAAGCATAAGCATTGCCAATTTAAGTGTAAAACATTGATAAGACAGGCAAAGAGAGAATTTGAAATGAAGTTGGCCATAGAGGCAATAACTCATAATAAAAACTTTTTTAAATATATCCAAAGCAAGAAACCTGTGAGGGAGTCGGTTGGACCATTAGATGACCGAGGGGTTAAAGAGGCTCTTAGGGAAGATAAGTCCATTGCAGAAAGACTAAATTAATTCTTTGCTTCTGTGTTTACTAATGAGGATGTTGGGGAGATACCAGTTCCGGAGATGGTTTTCAGGGGTGATGAGTCAGACAAACTGAACCAAATCATTGTGAACCTGGAAGATGTAGTAAACCAGATTGACAAATAAAGAGTAGCAAATCACCTGGACTGGATGGTATGCATCCTAGGGTACTGAAGAAACACAAAAATGAAATTTCTGATTAGTTAAAATTTGTAACCTATCATTAAAATCATCCATTGTACCTGAAGACTGGAGGGTGGCCAATGTAAACCCAATATTTAAAAAGGGTTCCAGGGGCGATCCGGGAAACTACAGACCAGTTAGCCTGACTTCAGTGCCAGGAAAAATACTGGAAAGTGTTCTAAATATCAAAATCACAGAACATATAGAAAGACACGGTTTAATGGAATAAAGTCAGCATGGCTTTACCCAAGGCAAGTCTTGCCTCACAAATCTGCTTCACTTATCACAAGCAGATTGTGATACATTACAGGAGGACCTTGCGAGACTGGAAGATTGGCATCCAAATGGCAGATGAAATTTAATGTGGACAATTGCAAGGTGTTACATATAGGGAAAAATAACCCTTGCTGTAGTTACACAATGTTAGGTTCCATATTAGGAGCTACCACCCAGGAAAAAGATCTAGGCATCATAGTGGATAATACTTTAAAATCGGTTCAGTGTGCTGCAGCAGTCAAAAAAGCAAACAGAATGGTAGGAATTATTAGGAAGGGAATGGTTAATAAAACGGAAAATGTCATAATGCTTCTATCGCTCCATGGTGAGACCGAACTTTGAATACTGTGTACAATTCTGGTCGCCGCATCTCAAAAAAGATATAGTTGTGATGGAGAAGGTACAGAGAAGGGCAACCAAAATGATAGAGGGGAATAGAACAGCTCCCCTATGACGAAAGGCTGAAGAGGTTAGGGCTGTTCAGCCTGGAGAAGAGACGGCTGAGGGGGATATGATAGAGGTCTTTAAGATCATGAGAGGTCTTGAACGAGTAGATGTGACTCTTATTTACACTTTCGAATAATAGAAGGACTAGGGGGCACTCCATGAAGTTAGCAAGTAGCACATTTAAAACAAATCGGAGAAAAGTCTAACTTCACTTAGTCAGCCAGAGTGACTCACTGCTCTCTTGATTAACAAATGTTGGCACCTAATCAAACCAAGTCACACTACCTCAACACCTTTCCAAGGTGAGTAACTGAACTGAACTTTTCAACCTTTTTACTTAGGTATACACTGCTCCTAGCTTATTTCTAGCTTCTGGCTACTTTTATTTATTTATTTATTTTTTAATGACCAACACTAACTACTGCTTACTAGCTGCCTTACTATTTAAAAATAGAAACAGTCTAACTTCTGTTTATTCGCTGCCTTACTGACTGGTCACCATATCTCAAAAAATATATAGTTGCGATGGAGAAGGTACAGAGAAGGGCAACCAAAATGATAAAGGGGATGGAACAGCTCCCCTATGAGGAAAGGCTGAAGAGGTTAGGGCTGTTCAGCTTGGAGAAGAGACCGCTGAGGGGGGATATGATAGAGGTCTTTAAGATCATGAGAGGTCTTGAACGAGTAGATGTGAATTGGTTATTTACACTTTCGGATAATAGAAGGACTAGGGAGCAGTCCATGAAGTTAGCAAGTAGCACATTTAAGACTAATTGGAGAAAATTCTTTTTCACTCAATGCACAATAAAGCTCTGGAATTTGTTGCCAGAGGATGTGGTCAGTGCAGTTAGTGTAGCTGGGCTCAAAAAAGGTTTGGATAAGTTCTTGGAGGAGAAGTCCATTAATGGCTATTAATCAAGTTTACTTAGAGAATAGCCACTGCTATTAATGGCATCAGTAGCATGGGATCTTCTTAGTGTTTGGGTAATTGCCAGGATCTTGTGGCCTGGTTTGGCCTCTGTTGGAAACAGGATGCTGGGCTTGATGGATTCATGGTCTGACCCAGCATAGCAATTTCTTATGTTCTTATTACAAGCACAAACACTAAATAATATTCCCAAATAGTTAACTTTGCCCCAATAATTTTAAAAAAGACAATGTCCCAAGCAAAAACTTACTGATTCCTTTCAACCACCAGCAAGGTGATCCTCTCCTCTCAGAACTCCCATACACATGCCTATGCTCTCACACACTCTCCTCTCTCACATACACAGGCACTCTTCCTCAGACACTATGTATATATGTGTGCCTGTGAGACCATGTATTGCCACAGGCTTTCACAGCCATGCACACTCACAAGGCGCACACACAAGCAGGCTCCCCCTCTCTCTCATAGGAATAAACACAGGCTCCCCCTCTCTCTCTCATAGGCACATACAAACTCACCGACTCCCAATCTCTCACAGGCACACACGCAAGCTCTCAATCTTTTTTTTTTTTTTTTTTTTTTTACAGGCCCACATACAGGTTCCCAAACCTCTCTTCCTTACAGACGTGCATATAAGCAGGCTCGCAACTTCTCTTTCACACAAGCAGGCTCCCAATCCCTTTCTCTCACACTCAGACATGCTCACACACAAGCTCTCTCCCCTATATGTTCTTGCATGCTCTTTCCCTGGGATGTGCAGAGGCAGCAACCCTCCTTGGACTCATGCGTCACTCACACGCACACACATACAAGCTCTCACTCATGCTATTGCTCTCAGATTTTTCACATATTACTGCTCACAAAGACAGCTCTTGCACACACTACTGCTCTCATGCCCCCCTGAATGTGCATTTTCCTGGATATTCTCTTTGGTTCTGCTGCTGATACTGCAGTCACCTCTCTTCCACCGCAGCCCAGGCCCAACACGGCAACACTGTTTGGCTATGCAGTGGGGACGGGACTCAGGCCCATTCAGTAGCCTTCTGTTTTCAGCCACTTGGCTCGAGCCTGACATGGCAGCCTTTTCTAGGACCACACAGCTGGGTCTGACACAGCAATCTTCAGCCACGCAGACCCAGGCCCACTGAGCAGCTCTCTTTCTTCGGCCCCAGCCCAGCTGAAATTGAAAAAAATAGCAGGGCCGCCGAGACTTGGGGCACAAGCCCCATGTACCTGATGCTAACAACGCCAGATTCTTATGGCCTGGATTGGCCACTGTTGGAGACAGGATGCTGGGCTTGATGGACCCTTGGTCTGACCCAGTATGGCAATTATTTATGACTTATGAGAAAGAAGGAGGAAAGGAAGACCACAGCAGGACAGCACAGTGATCGAGAAGCTCTGTTTTAGATATTCAAAGTAGCCTCATGTTGAAATTGTTCAAGGGACAAAAGGCTCAAAACCTGCTCGGAAGCCATGCAAAGAAATGTTTGTGCTTCCTGCTGCACAGATCAAGCAAAAACTGCACATACAGGGCAGCATCTTTACCCTGGTGCAACATTCATTTAGCGTTTCCCTCTACAATATAACGACTGGCTACTCCAGAACCGGAAGCCCAGCCCTGGTGTGTTTTACAAGAGCCATCCTCACCTTTACGTCCAATAGTAAAGTCTTTAACAATGCAGATGCCATTCTCATCTGTCATCTTGGCCAGCTCCTCCAGAGATGGGATGGTGTAGTAACCTACTCGCGTCAGAATAATACCTACAATGGAAAGGACAATCAGATACTTCACCCAAACAAGAATTTCAGTACATTTCTCAAAATAGGAAGTACAAACTGCAAATGAATTGAAGCAGGAACTCTCGTGATCCAAAAAGGAAAATTGGTTCTTACCTTCTAATTTTCGTTCCTGTAGTACCACAGATCAGTCCAGACTCCTGGGTTTATGCCTCCCTGCCAGCAGATGGAGACAGAGAAAGTTTAACTGACACTGCTTGATAAGCACTGGTGTCACCTGCAGTTCCTCAGTATTGATATGAACCCAAACACAAAAACTCACTTGCAAAAATTTGTAAAACCTGCAAAAACTTAAAAAAAAAAACTTGCACATTTGTTAAAGCTCTGAAGAAAAATCTGCATAGCAAAAAGAGCACAGCTGAGTGGAAGACTCTCCCCCTCCATCAAGCAGGCCCGATAATGTCTCGAAAAAGTATGCAGCAACTTCCATGTAGCCGCCCGACAAATCTCGTGGCGACACCAACTGAGCCTCCACCCACGAGGCCGCTTGCAATAGAGTAGAATGAGCCTGCAAACCGTCCTGCAGCTGGTGGCCCTTAACAATATAGGCTGACCCAATAGCCTCCATGAGCCACCTCGCAATGGTAGCTTTGGAAGCTTGGAGCCCTTTCTTTGCGCCACTTCACAAAACAAACAGGTGATCAGATCTCCAAAAGGCATTGGTCACCTCCAGATATCTCGATAAGGCCCTCTGATTGTCCAAATGCCCGAGTTCTCTCGCATGAGGAGAAGCAGCATCCAAATTGGGAAAAGCTGGAAGTTAGTCTGATTAACATGAAAAGCTGAGACCACCTTGGGAAGGAAAGCCGGAACCGTCTGTAAGGACACCCCCGAATCCGAAATCCGTAGGAATGGGTCCCTGCAAGATAAAGCCTGCAATTCAGATATTTTCCGTGCCAAACAAATGGCTACCAGGAAAACAACCTTCAAGCTCAAAACCTTAAGAGTCGCCCTACGAATAGGCTCAAAAGGTGGTTCACACAAAGCTCGAAGGACCAGATTAAGATTCCAAGATGGACAGACCTTCAGTACCGGAGGATGTAAATTCTTCACCCCTCAAAGAAACCTAACATCAGGATGAGAGGACAAAGATCTTCTGTCAATCGTCCCTCGCAAAGAGGTCAGAGCTGGGAAAGAGTTAAATGCCAAGCCTTTGCCCAAGCCATCGTGCAGGAAGGATAAAATCTGGGACACCGAAGTCCGCAAAGCAGCAACACCTTTTGGCCACATACCAAGCCTCAAAAATCTTCCAGACTCAGACGTAAGACGAGGTAGACGTGCACCTCGCATGCAGAAGGGTAGTAATAACTGGCTCTGGGTACCCCCTGCACCTTAAACGTCACCTCTCAAAAGCCAAGCCGCTAAAAGGAAGCTATCTGCTTGATCGAAAAATATGGGATCGTGATGGAGCAGATGAGAGAGGTGACTGAACCGTATCAGACCACCCACGGCCAAGTTGACGAAATCCACAAACTATGGGCAAAGTGGCCACTCCGGAGGCACCAACACGACATCCCCCAGGTGTGTCTATTCTGCGCTTACCCTTGCCCACCAGAGGCCATGGAGGAATCAAAGTAGAACTCCCTGAGGCCAAGGAATCACTAGAGCATAGACTCCCTCAACTCTGTAGTCTCATCTTTGGCTGAAAAACCATGGGGCTTTTGCATTGTGGCAAGACGTCATCAGATCTACATGTGGACAAATCCCACTTCTTGCAAATGAGCTGCATCACCGACTGACAGTTCCCACTCGCCCAGATCTAGAAGACTGTGGCTTAGAAAATCTGCCTGGACATTCTCTTTGCCCGCAATATGAGAGGCCGCTATCTGGGTCAAATGTGCCTCCGCCCAGATCATTAACTCCTGAGCCTTTTGAGCTATCATCTGGCTCTTGGTACCACCTTGTCGATTGATATAAGCCACGGGCGTCGCATTGTCCAACAGAATTCTGGCTGAACAATCTTGAACTATCGGTAGAAAGGCCAGCAACGCTAATCACACCGCCCTGGTCTCCAAGCGGTTGATAGACCAGGCGCACTCTTCCGGCGACCACATACTCTGAGACACTGCTTGGTGACAGCCGATACCGCAGCTTCCACCTTCGGCATAGCGAAAAGCTCCAATGTCTGCTCGGGTAAGGGATAGAGCTTTGACATAGCTCGGCCCACCCATAATCCCTGTCCAGAGAACTCCACTCCTGGTTCACCATCCTCTGCACGGACCTCTGGTAAGGAAAGGCCGAGGGAGGACCATGAATCCCATCCAGAACTGGGTCCGCCCCATCTAGGTCCGAATCTGACTGAGGGAACTTCAAACAGAGCTCCGAGGACCAGTGGAATTAAGGGGGCCAATTCCTCCCAACAAATGAAGAATCTTGGGATTGTCCCTGGACACTAGCATATCAGCCACATCATTCCCCGGACCTGTACTGGCGGCATCCAGGTCCACAACATCTGGGTTGTCCGCCCCATGATTATGGGTCGGAACCCCCTCCAAGGGGAGCCTTGTATCCTCAGGAGTCCGAGGGCCCTCCCGGAATCCCTATCCGACCGCAGTGGCCCCAGTAAACACTGCACCCTGGGGAACTACTCTTTATATCCAAGCAACCTGAACACGATTCCTCCACCACACCACCGCACCCCAACATCTCCCCCACACTACCCCCTCCATAAGAGACCTGGGAGTCACCCTTGACCAACACCTGAATTTCAAGCCACACATCAAGTCCCTCCTCAAAGCAGGTTTCTACAAACTCCAGATCCTCAAAAAACTCAAGCCTTTACTCCAGACTCAAGACTTCAGATTAGTCCTACAGTCCACCATTTTCTCCAAAGTGGACTACTGCAACGCCCTGCTACTAGGCCTCCCATTCTCCACCATCAAACCCCTTCAAACTCTTCAAAACGTCATGGCTCGAATCCTTACTAACACACGTAAAAGAGAGCATATCACACCCATCCTAGTAGACCTACACTGGCTCCCCATCCAGTTCCGCTCCCAATACAAAACCCTAACTATTCTTCACAACACCCTCTACAAGAACAACTCCCCCTGGCTTAAAGAAATGCCCTACTTCCACCTCTCAACCCGCCAGACTAGATCCACCTCCACAGGCACCCTCCACACCCCCCCCCTCAAAACTGCCCGCCTATCCACCACCAGAGAAAGAGCCTTCACCATCGCAGGCCCCGCCCTCTGGAACTCCCTCCCCACACACCTCCGTCTTGAACCCTCCCTAACCATCTTCAAAAAAGGCATTAAGACCTGGCTCTTCAGACAGGCTTACCACGACTCCAGCCCTTCGTAGTCTACTCCCCTGAAACCCCCCTAGTCACTCCCCACTGTCTCTCCCCTGTCTCACCACCCTGAAACCACCCGAGTCTCACCCCTCTACCCACCCTTACCCCCCTCACCCTCCCTCCCCTCACCCTTCCCTATACCCCCACCCACCTCTCACCTCGTCGCCACCTATTTACCGTGCTCCACTGTAACTCCAGTTAACACTTACAACCTTTATGTTTAAATCAAGATACCTTTATTACCTGCTGTAACTGCTGTAAATAAGCTAATATTTTAGATATGTGTTTAATTGTTTAAACTGTTTGCTTAAATAAGTTATCAATATAATCCACCATAACTGCTGTAATTAAGCTTTCATATATATTATATAATCTATTTATCCTTCATTAACCGCTGTAACTAATCAACCATGTTCTAACCTCGTTAAGCAACCTCTCTTGTAAATACTGACACGTTCCTTTTACCTTTCTCAGCTGCTGTCTTTCCTCCTTTACCTCTCTCCCCCCCTCTCCCCCCCCCTTTTTTTCGCTCCCGCTCCATCCCCCACTCCCTGTTTTTTGTAATTTCCTCCTTTCTCAAGTTTATTGTAAACCGGCGTGATGTGCTTGCACGAACACCGGTATATTAAAAGCTGTTAAATAAATAAATAAATAAAATCAAAGTACCTCACGACCGAACAGAGCCAGACCCAGCCGCCTGAACGGCTGAGAAAGGGGAGGTGGGGCCGTTCCCACCCGCTGAAGGTTTGACACTTCCTGCTGTGCCAAAAAAGCACAGTGGAGCAGTAAAAAATTCCAGGGAGAAACTATTGGGAGTAGACCCCGTAGGCCCAGCGGCCCCCAACTGAGCTAAATTCAACAGCAGCATATCATCCAGGCTCCCCGGGTGCACTGGGGAAAGTCACCCGGGGGGGGGGGGGGGGGGGGGGGGAGGAGGAGTCCTCCAGCCCTCTCGAAATCGCTGCCAAGTCTGCCGGGGAACCTAAAATGGCTGCCGTTCCCGCACTGGCTGAAGCCAAAGGCCCAACCCGGGAAACCCCGTCCCCGACAGCAACCTTATGGGTGACTGAAGAAGGCCCGACACGCCAGCATTTCGCGGGGGGAGGGGAAGAGAAGGCCCCTCACCACCCGAAAAATGCCGAGCAGAGAGATGGCTGAGGTGGGCAGGAACCATGCTACACGCATAGCATGCCCGACCACGAACCATCGCACACAACCACAGAGCTCAGCGAGACCGTCCCCGAAAACCACCGCCCCGATAGCAAAAATGCCGCCTGTAGAGTCAGAGAAACATACTGCCCTGCTGCAGCTGCTTCCTGCTGAAACTGTTTTGGGTTTTGGTTTTTTTTTTTTAAACTTTACAAAGATAACAGGGCCTCTGCTCTCCTAAGGCCGAGGGGAGCTGTGAACCTTCAGCTCAGCCTGAAAGCTAGGACAGCCTTAAAAACAAAGCAGCTTCCCCAAGCTGAAAAACCACCTAGGCATCATGAAGAGAGGGATATGGACCACCAGATTTGCACCTCACGGATGGGAGCTGGAGCCAGGGTACATTTCTCCCAGGGAACCCGATCCCTGGGAGAAATGCTCCTGAGAAAAAGAGAAAAGAGAAAAAGAAAAAGACCGAAAAACCACCAGAAACTGCAGGTGAATGTACCAATCACCATCTGCTGGAGA
This sequence comes from Rhinatrema bivittatum, assembly GCF_901001135.1. Classification (NCBI taxonomy): domain Eukaryota; kingdom Metazoa; phylum Chordata; class Amphibia; order Gymnophiona; family Rhinatrematidae; genus Rhinatrema; species Rhinatrema bivittatum. Next base: position 8,713,964 of record NC_042619.1, on the reverse strand, counting down.
CAGAAATACTGAGGAACTGCAGGTGGCACCAGAGCATATCAAGCAGTGTCAGTTAAACTTTCTCTGTCTCCATCTGCTGGCACAGATGCATAAACCCAGGAGTCTGGAATGATCCGGGTAAATACAGGGAATGGGGGAGTTAGAAGGGGCAAGAGGAAATGGAGAAATTACTTACCTGATAATTTCGTTTTCCTTAGTGTAGGCAGATGGACTCAGGACCAATGGGTATAGTGTACTCCTGATAGCAGTTTGAGACTGAATCAGATTTCAGTCTGACGTCAGCACTACATATACCCATGCAGGAAGCTCTCTTGAGTATTCTCCTCAAAAAGCAATTGTGGATATATGTGTGTTTGAACAACTTGGTTAACTTGATTAACTTGGACTGGTTGACGTGATTTCCAGCTGGAGACCGCCAATGCACTCAACCGAGAAACGCTGACACCCAGCAAGTATGGGTGTCTTAACTAGGGGTAAAGTCTGGCTTATCTGTGCTTGCTTGCTCTCGGGATTGCCACCCGAGGTTTCCGTATTTTGGGGCAGCCGTGGGTGGGATGCTGAGTCCATCTGTCTACACTAAGGAAAACGAAATTATCAGGTAAGTAATTTCTCCATTTCCTAGCGTGTAGCAGATTGACTCAGGACTAATGAGATGTACAAAAGCTACTCCTGAACCGGGTGGGAGGTTGCCCGTGACCCATTTAGTACTGCCCTTGCGAATGCTGTGTCCTCCCGGGCCTGAACATCCAGGCGGTAGAACCTCAAGAAGGTGTGAATGGAGGACCACGTCGCCGCCCGACAGATCTCGGCGGGTGATATCATCATGGTTTCTGCCCAGGACACTGCCTGGGCCCTTGTGGAATGGGCCTTGACTTGTAAAGGTGGAGGTTTTCTTGCCTCTATATAGGCTGCCTTGATTACTTCTTTGATCCAGCAGGCTATGGTTGCCCGCAAGGCCGCTTTCCCCTTGTTTCTTCCTGCAGGGAAGGACGAATAGGTGGTCCGTCTTTCGTACGGATTCCTATCTTTCCAGGTATCGGACTAGGAGTCTGCAGACTTTAAGGTGGCGAAGAAGGTGTGAGTCTTTCAAGTCCTTATGCTCATCTGGAAATGGCAGTGAGATGGTTTGGTTTAGATGGAAATGAGAAACCACCTTTGGAAGAAAGGAGGGAACAGTGTGTAGCTGTACAGATCCCGGTGTGAATCTGAGGCACGGTTCCCGACAGGATAGTGCTTGAAGTTCGGAGATGTGACGGGCTGAACATATTGCCACTAGGAATGCAGTCTTCAAGGTCAGGAGCCGTAGGGACAGACCGTGGGTAGATCTGAAAGAAGCTCCCGCTAGGAAGTCTAGTACTAGATTGAGGTTCCATAGGGGTACGGGCCACTTTAGGGGTGGTTGGATTTGCTTGACGCCTCTCAGGAAGCAGGAGACATCTGGATGGGAAGATAGACTGATGCCGCCCGCTTTGGCTCTGAAGCAGGCCAGCGCTGCCACCTGAACCTTGATGGAGTTGAGAGACAACCCCTTCTTTAAGCCGTCCTGCAGAAATTCCAGGATCATGGGGATTTAGACTGTCCGTGGAAGGATGTCGCGATCTTCACACCAGGCTTCGAATATTCTCCATATTCGTATGTAGGTTAGAGACGTGGAAAACTTGCGTGCTCGGAGCAAGTGTCAATTACTGCCCCCGAATATCCACTCTTCTTCAGGTGAGTCCTCTCAATGGCCAGACTGTAAGAGAGAATCAAGTTGGGTTTTCGTGGAGGATCGGTCCTTGCTGGAGCAGATCCCTGTGTGGAGGTAAACAGGGGGTTCCCCACCAGAAGTCTTTGCATGCCTGAGTATCATGGCCTCCTTGGCCAGTCCGGGGCCACTAGAAGTACTAGCCCCCTGTGGTGTTCTATTTTGCAGATGATCCCGTCCAGTAGTGGCCATGGAGGAAAGGCATACAGTAGGTCCTCCTATGGCCAGGTCTGGACGAGGGCATTGATCCCCTGGGGTTGTGGTTCTCATCTGCGGCTGAAGAAGTTAGGAACTTGGGCGTTGGACCGGGTTGCCAGAAGATCCATGGCTGATGTTACCCAGCGGTTTATTATCAACTGGAAGGCTGTAGTCGACAGCATCCATTCCCCTGGGTCTAAACTTTCTCTGCTGAGGTAATCCACAGTGATGTCGTCTTTTCCTGTGATGTGGGCGGCTGAGACACCTTGCAGGTTTGCTTCCGCTCACGCCATTAGGGGGTCTATTTCCAGGGACACCTGCTGGCTTCTGGTTCCTCCCTGGCGGTTGATGTAGGCAACTATTGTGGCATTGTCTGACATGACTGATTCGCCCTGGAGTCTGTGACTGAATTGTAGGCAGGCTAGTCTGACTGCCCGGGCTTCCAGTCAGTTGATGTTCCATCCAGACTCTTCCTTGTCCCATTGCCCCTGGGCCGTCAGTTCCTGGCAGTGGGCTCCCCACCCTCTTAGGCTCGCATCCATGGTGAGCAAGACCCAGGTCGGTAGGGATAGCCTTACTCCCTTGCTCAGATGGTCTTCTTGTAGCCATCATTGGAGCTGGGTCCGTACCTCTGCCGGTAGCTGGAGGCAAACGGCGTAGTCCTGGGACATCTGGTTCCAGCGTGACAATAGGGAACGTTGTGGTCGCATGTGGGCCCTTACCCATGGGACGAATTCTAGGGTCGATGTCATGAGGCCGAGGACTTGGGACGAGCACAGTTCAACAGTTTTCGCAACTGTTCCATCAATTTCCTTCTTCTTTGTAAGGGGAAGAACGACCTTGTCTTGTTTGGTGTCGAACCGGACTCCCAGATATTCAAGTGATTGGAAGGGCTGCAGGCAATTCTTGGTTGTGTTGACGACTCACCCGAGAATGTGCAATAGATTCTTGACTCTGGTGGTCGCTGGTGACTTTCCTCTGGAGATTTTGCCCTGATCAGCCAATTGTCCAGATACATGTGTAACGAGGATTCCTTCTTTCCTCAGTGTCACCGCCACTACAACCATGATTTTGGTGAACGTCCAAGGGGCTGTAGCTAGTCTGACGGGAAGTGCCCGGAACTGGTAGCGATGGTCCAGAATCACGAAGCGTTGAAAGCGCTGGTGGTCGTGATGGACTGGGATGTAGAGCTAGGCTTCTGACAGATCCAGAGAGGTCAGAAATTCTCCCAGCTGTACTGTCCTTATGACCGAGCGTAGGGTTTCCATGTGGAAGTGTGGTACTCTCAGATAGCGGTTGACAGACTTGAAGTCCAGGATGGGCTGGAACGTTTCCTCTTTCTTGGGGATGATAAAATAGATGGAATAGTATCCAGTATTTTGTTGGTGCGTGGGCACCGGTGTTATAGCCTTTAGGGCGAGTAATTTTGTCACTGTGGTTTCCATTGCCATCCTCTTGGAGAGGGAGTGGCAAGGGATTTCACAAATTTGTCTGGAGGGATGCTGTGGAAGTCCAGGTAGTATCCCCCTCGAATGATGGTTAGGACCCACTTGTCCGACGTTCTCGACCCATCTTTAGTAGAATAGGGCAAGCCTGCCCCCTATGGCTTCTTCCTGTGGATGGGTCTGCTGATTCTCATTGTGGGGTGCGGCTGGGGCTTGGACCTGAGCCAGCTCCCCTCGTTGTGTTTGTTCCGAAAGGACTGGCCCCTGCCTGCGGGGCGAGGTGCTTGGTATATGTTTTTGTATGGTCTAAAATGCTGCGATCATCTGCCCTTGGGTGTTCGGGGAGAGGGGCAATGGCTTTTGTTCCTGTTCTCCGGTAGTCGAGGTACTGAGGATTCGCCCCATTTGTCGGCTAACTTCTCCAGTTCGCTTCCGAACAGGAGGGCTCCTTTAAAGGGCATTCTCGTGAGTTTCATCTTGGAAGTCACATCGGCTGACAAACTTCGGAGCCAGAGTTACCTTCTGGTTGCCACTATGGATGAGACTCCCCTGGCTGAGGTGCGCACCAAGTCGGAGGTCGCATCCGTGAGGAAAGATATCTCCGGTTCTACTGTTTCGACAGACGTGGCTGCGTCCCTCCACGGTCTGGACTGATCCAGGTACGTACAGGGAACATGGCATCTACTTTGGGGAACCCCAGGAGTTCTTTGGCTGAGGGTTCCAGGGGGTATAGGGCTTCTAGGGACTCACTGCAAATTCCCGTAAACATGAACACATTACTCCCATCCTCAGAGACCTTCACTGGCTCCCCATACCCTCCCGTATACACTACAAAATCCTAACCATAATACATAAAACCATTCACACCCACAACTCCAAATGGTTAGACCTTCCCTTCACAGCTCCCCAGTCCACTCGACCAACTAGAACTACCAAAGGCACCCTCCTTGTGCCCTCACTTAAAATAGCCCATCTCTCCTCTGCACGCGACCGTGCCCTCTCGATCGCGGGTCCCTCTCTCTGGAATACCCTGCCGCCCAACCTACGCCTGGAACCATGTGCGATCAAATTCAAAAAGAAATTAAAAACTTTCTTATTTAAACAAGCTTACCCAGAATAGACGGCCCACAAACATGTCAAATTATGCATCACCACATGGTGCTTCAGCGTTCCTCACATTGAGGACCCAGTTGTTTAGTTAACCTTTTGTTAATCTTTTCTTCTTAGCTGCCTCGTTACCCCTTTCTCCCAGTTTGCCTTTCCCTGTTATAATGTAACTTCCAAACTTTATTCGTTCTATGTAAACCGGTATGATGTCCACAACTAATACCGGTATATAAAAATGTTTAAATAAAATAAATATTCACGCACCGGGAGGCTTAGATTTGCGCTCTGGGTGCGCCGAAACTGTGCGTGTAAGCTGCAGAAGATGTGCATGCAGGCTGCTATGTGCACCTAGAGAGATGCATGTGCCGCTGTGCACACAGGCTTAATTTGTGCGCCCGGCACAGGCGCACGGTTCAGTTTTGCGGACAATATGGCGATCAAGGGGGGGAATGGCACAGACTACCACACAGGCAAGATGGTGCCCCCCCCCCCCGGAGGGTCTCCACGTGGGAGGACCCTCGTACCGGATCGGGGTCTAGCCTGGACGGGGCTGTTCAACCCGATAGGACAGACGCCAGAGGGGATCTGTGTGGCTATCTGAGCCTCGGAGACCAGAGACTTTAAGAAAAGTTTTCTACCTTACCTTTTCTCGGCGCTTCCCGGTCTCGTGCCGGGCAGTCTCTGGCTGCGGGGGGGGGGGGGGGGGGGGGGGGGGGGAGGGAAAATACTTTCACCGCCGCACTCTGTATTGCACCGCTGCCTCTTAGCCACTCCCGTTCCCTGGGGGCTAAGTCCACGCCAGGAACCGGCTACCTGACTGAGGCTTACCTCTGAGGGATCTCGGAAATCACCTCAGGCATTCTCAACTGGGGGAGGGACCCTTCGGTATCACTGCAGGAGAGCAGGGCTCGTCTTGTAGAGGTAAGATTTTTCTTCTTTGGTTGGAAGTTTCTTTTCTTTGGTTTGGATTTTCTAATGCTGTGCAAGCATGTGTAGAGTCCCAAACTGCTAAGGAGACTGAGAAATACTGAAGAGCAGAGCTTCCTGCACGGGTATATGTAGTGCTGATGTCAGATTGAAATCTGACTCCATCTCCCAACTATCAGGATTACACTATACCCATTTGTCCTGAGTCCATCTGCTACACGCTAGGAAACAGTGACTTATAAACATTAAGATGATCACTACCAGACCAATCAATGAAGAATCTGAAATAATCTGGTTCCAACTTCCGTAAATCTTGCTATGAGTGCATTGTCAGCTGTTCTGTGCATCCACCTGCATCATAGTACCCCCATCCATCAGACCTTTTAAGGATTCAGTGCTGCCTTGGATTCACAGCAAGTTTTGTGCTCACCAGCAGGATGTGGCGTGCAACTATTGTCCAACTCATCTTCCCGCTCATCCTGCAAGGATTCATCATTGATCGAGGCATCCTCACTGCTGCCCTCTAACCCGTTGCGCAAGGCACCACGCATGTTCAGTGTTACCATAGTATCATCCACATTGAGGTGCTTGTTTTCTGGAGTGTGCGGGATAGGTTTGGCGATAGGATTAGTGTAGAACATGACCACATCATTCTCCTCCTCTTCGTCCTGTTCATGGTTCTCCAAACTAGGAAGAGAAGACAAAACTCCATTAAAACCCTTCAGTATTCACATCTCAAAGCATAATGAGCGTTAACTGGTCTCAGTCACACACGTAAATACCTGTACAATGTGGCAGCAATGGCTGGCTAGTGTTCACCCTCATATACAGTTTCCCTTTTAGCCCTTAACCAATTTGGGATTTAACTGCTCCCCAAGAATATGAGAGGAAAGAAATGGAAAACAAAAACAGCATATCATCTCCTATCACTTTTTATAACAAAAGCTGAATGCTCAGCTCTAACTTTAGAGATCAGTCCTTGGACTGGTTCTTTCCAACATTTTTATGCGCGATATTGTGGAAGAATCATTGGGAAAGCCTTGTCTTTTTGCAGATACCAAAATCTGCAACAAGAGACAGCCAGGAAGGTGTGGAAAACACAGGAAAGAATCAGCAAAAGTTTGTGAAATGATCTAGGGACTGGAAGCTAAGATTTAATGCTCACAAATACACAATAATGCATTTAGGCTGCAGAAACTCAAGTACAATACTGGGAGTGAAATTCATCTAAGCACGAAAGGGGAAATTATTGCTAACACCCTGCAACATGGATCAACCGAGAACCAGCAGAACACAGGAATGAGCAATAAGTCTGAGCTACACAGAGTGAGACGACTTGATAAAGTGAGAGAGTAAATAGCAAGGAAGGTTGCACGCAAAGTAATTTCAACTATGTGCATTACACAGCTGAGGATGGCTTCCCAGGCCATAGTTTAGGTAGCATGCTAGGGATTATTAGGAAAAGAATGGAGAATAAAACGGAAGGTATCATAATGCCTGTATTGCAAAATGGTGAGACCACTCCTTGAGTACTGACTGCAATTCTGGTCACTGCATCTCAAAAAAGATCTAGCAGAATTAGAAAAGGTTCAAAGAAGGGCAACCAAAATGATAAAGAGGATGGAATGATTCCTCTATGAGAAAATGCTAAGCTCTTCAGCTTGGAGAAGAGACAGATGTCCATAAAATAATGGGTGGAGTGAAATGGGTAAAGGCAAATAGGAAAGAGTGGTTCTTACCTGCTAATTTTCATTCCTGAAGTACCATAGATCAGTCCAAACAAGTAGGTTTTGCATCCCTACCAGCAGACGGAGGCGAGAGAAAAAACTGAGGCATTGCTACATATCTGAGTGCCACCTGCAGTCCCTCAGTATTGACCTGTACCCCAGCCAAACTATACTAAAACTCAAACTTTCCCCCTTTAATCAGGGCAAACATCAAAACCAGGGTTGGAGCTCCCTGAACTGGAGCCCCACATCAACTCCAAGGAAAGCAAACAAACTCGGTCATTCTATAGGCTCTGAACATATACATACTGAAAATCTGATCCGGGTTTGTTAATGTAATCAGAATGGTCTTTTCTGGACTGAGCTGCACGTCACCCATTATTTTATAAACATCTGTCTCTTCTCCAAGCTGAAGAGCTTAGCATTTTCTCATAGAGGAATCATTCCATCCCCTTTATCGTTTTGGTTCACATTCTTTGTACCTTTTCTAATTCTGCTAGATCTTTTTTGAGATGCAGTAACCAGAATTGCAGTCAGTACTCAAGGTGTGGTCTCACCATTTTGTAAATAGAGGCATTTTGAACCAATTTTCCTTTCCTGTTCATAACCCAGATCAGTCCAGACAAGTGGAATGTATCAGAGCACCCCTATACACTGGGAGGGCATCCAAAAGACCCACTCGACTCACTCTCGCCGAACATCGGCTCACCTGGTGCTCGAACATCCAACCGGTAATGACAGGAGAAGTGTGTAGCAAAGACCACATTGCTGCCCTACAGATCTCCTGTGGCAACAACAGCTGAGACTAGGCCCAGGAAGCTGCCTGCACCTTGGTAGAATGCGCTCGCAGTCTCTCTAGAACCTTCCGACCCTTGCAAAGATAGGCCAAAAAAATAGCTTCCTTCAACCAATGAGCAATCAGGCCCTTAGAAGCCTTACTTCCCTTTTTCGCTTCCCCAACTAAGAAACAGATGATCCGACCGCCAAAAGCTGTTGGTGACCTTCAGATACCGCAACAGAACCTGGCGAACATCCAACAAATGCAGTTCTCTCACCTCTGGAGTTTCCAAAGAGATTCAGAAATGTGGAGAGCTCCACCATCTGGTTCAGGTGTAATGAAGGAGTGATCCTGGGTAGAAACGGGAGAACCATATGCAGAAATACCCAGTCGTCCATAATACTCAGAAACTGCTCCCTACAGGACAAAGCTTGTAACTCTGAAATCCATCTGGCTGAACAAGTCGCCACCAGAAAGACCCCTTTTTAGGGTGAAGTCCTTCAGCAACACCCTCCACAATGGCTCAAATGGCAACCCTCAGAGAACGTGAAAAACCAAGCTCAAACTCCACGCCAGACACATCCTGTGTACCGGTCACAAATGCTTGACCCCTTTTAAAAACCACACCTCTTAACTTTATGCGTTTATCCCAAGCGACTAAGCGGTCACTCGACCTCTGGCAGGCGTCCCCGCAGTGGCTCCATCTTTTTCAGACTCTTCCCTGCACATTCTCCACACGTGAATTGGTGAGCCTAACACGATGTTTCCTTTGGGAGGGCAAACGGCCCCGGATCTCCTGGCACACACTACGGCGGCTGCGAGACAGGGGCGGCCTGGGGTTGGCAGATTTGAAGCTCTACCACATGGCTTGCAGTCTCCGTCACGTTGCTGATTGGCTCCTGGACAGTTTTTTTTACATTTACGTGGGGCAAGCAACTATTGTCCCCGGACACCACTCTCCGTTATCTCCTGCATAGAGGACCGCGCTTAGTACCTGTGGTGCTAAAGAGGGGCTCGCTATATCTTCCCTTACTTCAGGCATGGCGCTATTTATGTAAGGCCCTCACGCTTGACAGTATGACCTCCCAGTTTCTCCCCATCTATGGCAACCCCGCCTTTGTACCAGGGATGGCCGGGCGCCCTTTCCCACAGGGGGCCGGGCGCGGGCTTAAATGTGTGGGACAACTCTTTGCTGAGAATGGAGAGGTCAAGCCTTTCCCTGACTTGTGCGCAGAATTTGGCCTTCCCGCGTCGCAGGTCTTTGCCTATTTTCAACTGCGCAGCTACGCCTGCACGCTCCGAACCCCCGACTGGACTAGTGCTCAGCGGGACTCTCTGTCCGATGTGCTAGACATGGACAACCCAGCCCCCCATTCTATATTATTACTACTACCAGCTCCTGATGCAGTTGAAACCCCACTTAAATTATATGGGGATTCTCCTGCACTGGCAAGGTGAGCTCCCCTTAGATATGACTCCGGCGCACTACGCCCTTACTTTTAAGCGTGTACCAACCCTGGTGTGCAGTCAGGACTTGCACGAAACGCAGTATAACTTCCTCTTGCAGTATTACTATTCCCAGCCCCGAGCACACCGTATGGGTCTTACCAAATATCCTCTGTCAGAAATGTGCACTTGCGCCCGGCACTTTGGGTCATAAATTCTGGGGCTGCCCCAAACTCCAGTCCTTTTGGCGGGCGGTGCGGGCCTACGTCTTTCAAGTGACCAACTAACAATTGCCGACCCAGGCGCATGCCCTTCTTTTTGACCCTTTGCGCAGGATAGCGCTGGGACAGAGACCTATGCGGCTGTGGATTCGGAAAAATCCTACTTTTAGCTAAAAATATCCATCCTCCTGACTTGGGTAGGCCCCAACCTGCCCACTTTGACACTTAGGAAGAACAAGGATCATCAGTTATGCCTGAATGAGAAGATGGCGGAACGTATCGACGGGGTGCGCTAATCTCACTAATTTCTTTCCACCTGGGATGCCTACATCCAATCACTGCCTCATAGGGCACGTAGTTTAATACTGAACGATATGTCCACTGGCCTTGTTTCTTAGTTTCCTTATTTTGTTGGCCTATGTAAATATGTTTGGTTTTCATAGGGCCTACGGGAGGGGGTGGGGGGGGGATGTTGGGGGGTACACGGCTTCATTGTGGGGGGTTGGAAAGGACCCTCCAGCCTCTCCACCTCTTCTGTGGTTCAAACTGGGCCTGTCCCAAAGAGGGGGGAAGGTAATGGGGGATGGGTGTTGGACACTTAAGCATATGCAGTTTCGTTTCTTTCTGTATAGTATTTTCTGGTTGCCGTGTTTGACCTGTACTATGCAAACGTGGTTGTTTCCAGTGAAAATTAATAAATATACTTAAACATAAAAACCACACCTCGTCCAGATGCACCGCCAAAAGTCTCCCTTGCATCCTAAAGCCACCACATGCACACGAAGGGAGATGTATGCTAGACCCATAGACAAGTCCTGCTGTAAAAAGTCCAGAATAGGAGGGATAGCCGCCCTCAACAGGTCCATGCCCTCTTCCACACTCCAGGCCTCAAAAACTCTACAACCAGACATATGCCATAGACGTGGATGGCCTGCTGCCCTGAAGTAAGGTGGCAACAGCCAGCTGTGAGTACCCCTTCAACGTCTCCTCTCAAAAGCCAAGCTGCGAGACATAAATGATCTGCTCAATCTGAGAAGATATGTCCTTGCTGCAGCAGCCCCAGCAGATGAGCTAATCTGAGGGGCCTATCTAGACGACATAAATCAGATCCGCAAACCACAGATGGTTTGGCCTCTCCGAGCCACCAACATGTCCCTTCCTGGATAGTTCTTTATGTGCCGTAATATGTGGCCTACTAACAGCCATGGAGGAGCTGTACAGCAGAATCCCTGTCGGCCACAGAAGAACCAGAGTGTCTATTCCCTCGGCTCTGGCCTCTTGCCAGCAACTGAAAAACTGTAGCTCCGTGATGCATCAGATCCAGCTGGGGACTACTCCAGTGGGATCAAATAAGGTCGAAGGTCTGTGCTGACAACTTCCATTCCCCTAGGTCCAACTGTTGCCCGAAACAGTCCCGCCTGCACATTATCCACGCTGGCCAAATGCAATGCCGCTATCCCCTCTAGATGCCGCTCTGCCCAGACAAAGTTCCTGGGCCTCCTGAGCCACTGCGCAGCTCTTCATCCTGGCCTGCCAACTAATACATGCCACCATTGTTGAATTGTCCGAGAATACTCACCACTCGCCCACGGAGCTGATGGAGGAAAAACAATGCCCTGCGAATCGCCCTTGTTTCCAAACAATTAATTGATCAACCGGGCCACTTCCACAGGTGACCATCCACCCCTGACAGATCACCCCCAACCACTCACTGAGTCTGGACTGAGTGGTGGTGACCACAGATGTCAGAGTCTCCAGGTATACACCTTCTCCAAACTGTGGCAAGATAGCCACAACCAGAGACTGGACCTGGATGCTCCCTGCAGTGGTAAAGGTCATTGATGCTCCTCAGACAACGGATTCCAACAGGACAACAGTGCCATCTGAAGAGGCTGCAGGTGGGCAAAGGCCCACGGCACCAAATCTAGCGTAGACACCACAGAGCCCAGAAACCTGCAAATAATCCCATACCGTGAGAACTGGTAGACACAGGAAACAGACTATTTGAGACTGGATCTTTGTCACCCTCTCTGGAATAAGAAAGGCTGCCAACCTAGGTATTGAAGCGTGCTCCCAAATATTCCATCAATTGGGCTGTTAGCCAAGCAACTGCAACATGTCCATTGCCCAGCACATGACCTGATGACATTCCCCTGCAAACTTCGCCTGGATGAGCCAGTCGCCCAGATAAGACAAGAATCTCCTCCTTTCTTGGGGCCACTGCCACCACCACCTTCGTGAATGTTCGTGGCACTGTTGCTAGCCCAAAGGGAAGGGCCCAAAATTGTAAATGCTCCCCAGCATCATGAATCGCAAAAACTTCTGGTGTTCCTCCCGGATGGCTATATGCAGATAGGCTTCAGCCAGATCCAAGGACACCAGACACTTTCCTCTATGGACCGCTGCAATTACCAAACACAGCAACTCTATCTGAAAACAAGGCACTCGCAGTGCCGTGGTGACTTTCTGGAGATCCAGAATGGACCGAAACTTGCCCTCCTTGGGAACCATGAAATAACTATAGAGTTCCTTCTTTGTCCACTTTCCAGTGACAGAACCAGTATAATCACATCCAGCCTTTGCAAGCAGTGCACTGTATCCCATAGCACCTCTCGTTTGGTTCACTGGACGAGAAAAAAAAAAAAAAGGCTATGCCTTGGAATTATCACCTCTAGAACCCACTGGTCTGACAAACTTGTTCCAATCGTTTTAGAACAGGGATAACCTCCCTCCTACCACTCCACTGAATAGTGGACCAGCCAGGCCATTGCGAGGCCTTCCCTCTTCTAGTCCCCTGACTGAAACTATCCCTGGAAATCTTGCGGGACCCCTGAAAGGAGTGCTGTCTTCCTGAAGTCTACTTCTGCCCTAATACCGTGGTACTCCTTCCAGATCGAAATCGCCTCATTCTTAAAATGGGACTGCAGTGGAAAGGTCTTCTTGACACTTTTCTTATCCTCCAAAAACTTATTTCCTTATGACTCCCCTAGATGCTTCATCAACTGCTCCAAGTCCTCTCTGATCAAGAGTTTCTCCTTGAAAGGACGATTATATAGCTGCAATTTAGACTACACATCCACTGACCAATTACATAGCCATAGGAGTTTCTGCGCCGCTACCATTGAGACCATAGTCCTGGCCGACATCCGGACCAAGTCATACAAGGCATCTGCCACACAAGTCACCCTAGCTTCCAACTGGGCCACCTATTTGGAGTCAACTGAGCTGGGCTCATTCTCCTGAGCCTTCTGCACCCAATGCAAACAGGCCCTCTGCCTCAGGCTACCACAGATTGCCGCCTGGAGACTCAAGGCTAAAACTTCAAATATCTTTTTCAACTGAATTTCCAGCTTGCGGTCTTGAACATCCTTTTAGCACAGCCAATCCCGCCACTGGGATAGTCTTCTTAGTGACTGCAGAGACTGCCACATCCACCTTTGCCACCAAGAATACAGTCTTCAGCGTTAGCAGGTGTAGGGACAGAGTGTGCAGTGGCCGAAATGAAGGCCCTACCAAGAAGTCCAATACTATGTTGAGGTTCCAAAGGGGGACCAGCCACTTTAAGGGCGGTCGGAGATGTTTAACTTCTTTTAGAAAACGGGCCAAGTCCAGATGGGTTGATAGGCAGGCTCCGTTCACCTCGCCTCTGAAAAAGGAGAGAGACACGCCACCTGGACCTTCAAGGAGTTGAGGGACAGTCCTTTCTTTAGGCCGTTCTGTACGAATTCCAGGATCATAGAGATCTTGGTTGTTCGAGGGAGCACCCCGCATTCCTCGCACCAGGTCTCAAGTACTCTCCAGATCCTCACATATGCTAGGGATGTCAAGAACTTCTGCGCGAGGAGCAAGGTGGCGATTATGGCCGCTGAATATCCATGCTTCATCAGTCGAGCCCTCTCAAGGGCCAGACCGTAAAACAAAACAGTCTGGTCCGAGTGAAGGATCAGACCTTGTTGGAGAAGATCCTTTTGTGGGGGGGAGGCATAGGGGGCTCTCCACCAGAATCCTCCACATATCTGCATACCACGGGGGTCTGGGCCAAATCTGTGGCAACCAGGATCGATCTTGCAAATGACCTTGCCAAGCAGAAGCCACAGAGGGAAGGCATACAGTAAGACCTCCTCTGGCCAGGTCTAAACCAGGATGTCAATCCCTTGGGAGCGCTGACCTCTTCTGCGACTGAAGCATCGGGGGACCTTCACATTGTGAGATGTGGCCAGCAGGTCGATGAATGGGAGGCCCTAGCGATTTACTAGGAACTGGATAGCTCTGGCCGACAGCGCCCATTCCCCTGGATCCAGACTCTCCCTGCTGAGAAAGTCTGCTCTGATGTTGTCTTTTCCCACAATGTGGGAGGCAGAGTTCCCTTATGGTTTTAATTCCACCCATTCCATAAGGGGATCTATTTCCAGAGACACTTGATGGCTTTTTAGTTCCTCCCCGGCAGTTGATGTAGGCTACCATTGTTGCATTGTCAGACATCACACGGACCGCCTGGCCTTGCAGTCTGTGCCTGAATTGCAGACATGCTAATCTGACACATCAGTTTCGAGGCTGTTTATGTTCTAGCGCCCCTGGATTGTCAATTCCTGACAGTGAGCTCCCCACTCTCTCAGGCTTGCGTCCGTCGTGAGGACTAGCAAGTTCGATGGGGTCAGGCTTACACCCTTGCTTAGATGAAATTTCTGTAGCCACCACTGGAGCCAAGCACAAACTTCCCTCGGTAGTTGGAGGCGAATCAAGTAGTCTTGAGACAGTGGGTTCCAACGTGACAGCAGGGAGCGTTGGAGTGGCCACATGTGCCCTCACCCAAGGTACTACCTTCAGTTGACACCATCAGGCAGAGGACCTGGAGATAGCTCCACACCCTGAGGTGCATTGGGTTTGTCAACTGACACACTTGAACATCAGTTTCCTTATCCTCGAGGGAGGGTGGAAGACTTTGTCCTGCTTGGTGTCAAACCGGACTCCCAGGTATTCTAAGGACTGGGAGGGCTTGAGGCTGCTCTTGTCCAAGTTCATGACCCAAGTTCCTGAAGCAGGGACCTAACCCTGCTGGTCACCTAAGAACATGCCATACTGGGTCAGACCAAGGATCCATCAAGCCCAGCATCCTGTTTCCAACAGTGGCCAATCCAGGCCATAAGAACCTGGCAAGTACCCAAAAACTAAGTCTATTCCATTACTGTTGCTAATAGCAGCAGTGGTTATTATCTAAGTCAAATTAATTAATAGCAGGTAATGGACTTCTCTCATCCAAGAACTTATCCAATCTCTTTTTAAACACAGCTATACTAACTGCACTAACCACATCTTCTGGCAACAAATTCCAGAGTTTAATTGTGCGTGGAGTGAAAAAGAACTTTCTCCGATTAGTTTTAAATGTGCCACATGCTAACTTCATGGAGTGCCCCCTAGTTTATTATCCGAAAGAGTGAAAAACCGATTCACATCTACCCGTTCTAGACCTCTCATGATTTTAAACACCTCTATCATATCCCCCCTCAGCTGTTTCTTCTCTAAGCTGAAAAGTCCTAACCTGGAGGCTCTCTTCTAATGACTTCGCCCGGGTTAAGCCAGTCATCTAAATAAGGGTGCACCAGGATCCCTTCTTTCCTCAGTGCCGTCGCCATGACCACCATAATTTTGGAGAATGTTCTGGGGGCGGTTGCCATGCCGAAGGACAACGCCTAGAACTGATAATGGCAGTCCAGTACTGCAAAGCATAGGAAATGCTGGTGGTCTTAACAGATTGGAATATGAAGGTAGGCCTCAGATAGGTCCAGGTAGGTTAAGAACTCTCCCGGTTGTATGTCCATTATAATGGAGCAAAGACTTTCCATGCAGAAGTGAATTATCCGCAGATAACTAATGCTCTTGAGGTCCAGGATGGGACGAAAGAAACCCTCCTTCTTGGGTACGATGAAATAGATGAAAAAACGTCCTGTATTTTCCTGGGATGTAAGTACCAGACTTATAGTCCTCAAACTGAGGAGCCTTAACATAGATTCCACTGCCAGCTTCTTGTGCTGGGAGTGGCAAGGTGACATCATTAACATGTCCCGAGGGATGCTACGAAATTCCAGAGCATATCCTTCTCATATGATATCCAGTACCCATTTGTCCGACATGATCTCGACCCACCTCTGACAGAAGAGGGACAGTCGACCCCCTATCTCCTCTTCCCATCAATGGGTTGGCAAAACTTCATTGGGAATTTCGGACCGAACCTGACCCTCTTTTAGGTTGTCTGCTCAGAAAGGACTGAGACCTCCCCGAGGACAGAGATGTCTGAAATGGCAAGTTTCTGTAGGGCCAAAAGCGCTAGGAGCCCTTGGTCCGACCCCTCAGAGGCGAGGGGTGCTGCGACCTCTTTTTCTTATCTTCTGGTAGCTGAGGCACTGGAGATTCACCTCATTACTGGCTAACTTTTCCAATTCGCTTCCAAATGGGGGGATCCCTTAAAGGGCATCTTTGTGAGGTTTGCCTTAGAGTTTGCATCATCTAACTTCATAGCCATAGTTGTCTTCTGGCCGCCACAGAGGCCACTCCTCTGGCCGAGGTACGAACTAGGTCAGAACTTGCATCCTGCTAGAAAGAAAGTGGTGGGCTCCATCACCTTTCTGGAATGTGTCTCTGAGCCATCTGCCTCTCAAGAGAAGCAGGAACGAGCGAGCCACCAGGGCACAACAGGAAGCAATCTGAAGTGCCATTGCTGTCGCATCAAAAGGCTTGCTTTAAGGATAGAATCCAACTGCCTATCATGTGCATCCTTCAAGGCTACTCCTCCCTCCATTGGGATTGTTCATTTCAAAATGGCACAGATCAGTGTATCCACTTTGGGAAAACTCAGGCGTTCTCTGGCCGTGGGGTCCAGAGGGTACAGGACCTCCAATGCCTGATCTCCTTTAAAGCTGGCTTCCAGGGCGTTCCATTATTCCAGGTCAATCCACTCCTGGATGGCTTCCAGATCAGAAAATAGCAAGAGGCTTTCCGAAGACACACCAGGATGGGGATTCTTCTTTGGTTCCGTCATAGGGTCCGTGCCAGGGACTCAGAGTTTTCAGGCTTTGGGAAACCAGGGCCAGCAAGTCATCTCTGTGAGAAAAAAAAAAAAAAGTGTAACATGGTTCAGTATGGTTCCAAGCTTGGTGGGATCGAGTCTGCATCCCCTTCATCATCCGTGGTGTCCGAGCCCCCACCAGGGATACCCTTGGTGAGACTAGGCATGTCTCGAGGCATGCTCATAGGGCTGGGAGAGCTGCCTGTGCCCGAACAAAGGCTTGAAGGCCTTGAAAAAATTCTACTTAAAGGGCTGCCTGGTCCATGCCTAGCCCAGGGAGAAGTGGGGTAGGTGCCGCAGAACTGCCCTCTTCCAAGGTGGACACAGCCCTGGGATTATTCAGATCCGGGGTGCTCCCGTATGGGAGGGACTGGGCTTGGAGAAGTTCTGGTCCAACCTTCCCTGGGCCTCCCTCACAGTGCTGACACAGGAGGTATTCCAGGTCAGACTCTGTAGCTCTAATATGGCACGCAGCACAGAGAGTGTCACTTGTGCTTCTTTGCTGACTGAGCCATAATAAGCTAACTTGTGCATTCAGCCAGCCAGCACCTGAATTGGGTGCTCAGAGATCAGATGTGCATAAGCACCCTTAAGTGCAAATGTATGCGTCTGGCTGTGCACAAGCGTACGTGTGTTAGGTACACAACAGGGCCAACCTGCACCGTGTGCACCAACAGTCTATGGGGGAAAATGGTGCCGCACAAAACCATGCGCAAGATTGTGCCACCCGGGCCTGTCACGTGGAGTGCCCACTGAGCCTGAAGCCGAGCCTAGCCCATCAGGGGCCGCTCAACTCACTCAGAAATCCCCTTCCCTTGCCCTAACAGGCTGGGGAACTTTGTCAGTACAGTGCGCCGAGCAAGGAGACTGGAGAAAAGATTTACCGAAGCCCTTCCTCGTCTCTGAATCAGAGGAGTTCTTTTATTTACCTGGGCTCAGGGCTTACTGGCTAAGTTCAGAGAGAGCTTTGGCCATCACCACCACGCTCTGCTTCCTGCACCCGCTACATTTCAGCTGCTTTGGCAGCGAAGTCCACACCAGGAACCGCCTACTGGACCAAGGCACACCTCTAAGGGATCTCGGAAATTGCCTCAGGAATTCTCAAACTGGGGGAGGGACCTTTAGGTATCACCACAGGAGAGCAGGACTCAAGCTTTCTCCAATTTAAAGGTAAATTTTCCTTCTTCTATTTAGTACTGCAATCCCATTACACCATCAATGCTGGTGCAGGGATAGCATGTCCACATCTGCTAGCAGATGGAGAGATATTGAATGGCTGAGGTCACTGCAGGGGCATATCTAAGGAGACATCAGCTTTGAAACCAGACTGTCTCCATCTGCTAGCAGGGGAGCACATAACCCATTGGTCCTGAGTCCATCTGGCTACATGCTAGGAAAAGACCAAACCAACCCATCCAGGCTGCCCACACTAATAAAGATGTACCCCTAGCTGCCAAACACAGGGTGTGACTGCTTGTAAGATATCACTCACTTTTCAAGACAGTTTTTCTTTTTTCTTAATTCTCCACTATCTTGAGCAAAGCAGCATACAAAATAAGAAAATTATTCCTTACCTGCTAATTTTCATTCCTGTAGGACCATGGATCAGTCCAGACCGTGGGCTGTTCCCCCCTTCCAGCAGATGGAGTCAGAGCAAAAACTGAGAAGGCGGTCCCTCATAACTGGTGTGCCCTCTGTAAACCTTCAGCAATAAGAATATCCAAGCAATAAGGAAAAACACCTTGGATGGATCAATACAAAATTGAATATCAACTGTAAACAAGTCTAAGCAAAAAACTTGCAACCTGAACTCTTAATCAGTCCCATAATTACACAGTCGAGCTGAAAGATTATCTCAAAGAACCCTCAACAATCCATAGGGTGGGCGTCTGGACTGATCCATGGTACTACAGGAATGAAAATTAGTAGGTAAGGAATAATTTTCTTTTCCCTGTACGTACCAGGATCAGTCCAGACTGTGGGATGTACCAAAGCTTCCCTAAGTAGGGTGGGCCACTGATAGCCCAGCTCGAATGACCTGAGCCCCAAAGGAGCCCACGATCAGTGGTTCAAGATTCAAGCGATAGTGACACGTGAATGCGTGTAACGACTTCCAGGTAGCCGCTCTGCAAATCTACTGCGGAGAGGCCTCTCGGCTTTCTGCCCAGGAGGATGCTTGAGCTTGGAGAGAACGAGCCTTTATACCGTCTGGTGGTGGACGCCCAGCGCCAACATACGCCATAGAAATTATATTTAGCCAGCGGGCAATGGTGGTTTTAGAAGCCTTGTTTCCCTTCTAGGGACCACTGCAGAGGACAAGAGGTGATCCGATAAACGGAAGTCATTGGTAGCCTCCAGATAACATTGCAGGAGGACCTTGCGAGACTGGAAGATTGGGCGTCCAAATGGCAGATGAAATTTAATGTGGACAAGTGCAAGGTGTTGCATATAGGGAAAAATAACACTTGCTGTAGTTACACGATATTAGGTTCCATATTAGGAGCTACCACCCAGGAAATAGATCTAGGCATCATAGTGGATAAGACATTGAAATCGTCTGCTCAGTGTGCTGCAGCAGTCAAAAAAGCAAACAGAATGTTAGGAATTATTAGAAAGGGAATGGTGAATAACATGGAAAATGTCATAATGCCTCTATATCGCTCCATGGTGAGACCGCACCTTGAATACTGTGTACAATTCTGGTCGCCGCATCTCAAAAAAGATATAGTTGCGATGGAGAAGGTAGAGAGAAGGGCAACCAATATTATAAAGGGGATGGAACAGCTCCCCTATGAGGAAAGGCTGAAGAGCTTAGGACTTTTCAGCTTGGAGAAGAGACGGCTGAGGGGGAATATGATAGAGGTCTTTAAAATAATGAGAGGTCTTGAACGAGTAGATGTGAATCGGTTATTCACACTTTCGGATAATAGAAGGACTAGGGAGCACTCCATGAAGTTAGCAAGTAGCACATTTAAAACTAATCAGAGAAAATTCTCATACTCAACGCACAATTAAGCTCTGGAATTTGTTGCCAGAGGATGTGGTTTGTGCAGTTGGTGTAGCTGGGTTCAAAAAAGGTTTGGATAAGTTCTTGGAGGAGAAGTCCATGAACTGCTGTTAATCAAGTTGACTTAGGGAATAGCCACTGCTATTAATTGCATCAGTAGCATGGTGTCTTCTTAGTGTTTGGGTAATTGCCAGGTTCTTGTGGCCTGGTTTGGCCTCTGTTGGAAACAGGATGCTGGGCTTGATGGACCCTTGGTCTGACCCAGCATGGCTATTTCTTATGTTCTTATGACTTCTGGTTGTTAACTGTACTAGCAGCCTGCCAGGCAGATCCAATTGCTAATTTCATTCTAGATCAATTGGGTAGCCCGTCATACAGAACAAAAGAAAATTATTACTTACCTGCTAATTTTCGTTCCTGTAGTACCATGGATCAGTCCAGACAGTGGGTTATGTCCCCAATCCAGCAGATGGAGTCAGCACAAGCTTTGAGGGGGCGTCACCATAAGTACTACTACCCCCTCTGCAGGAGTTCAGTATCGAGTATATCAAAGCCCGAGTAGAAACCCCCGAAGGATCAAGTTTGTGGAAACAGATAATTAAAACAATTGTAACCGCAACAAGTAACTGCAAACATCCTACCAACTTGTAGGGAGTTGTGAAAAACAGCAAAAAAGGAAAAGACTGTGAAGACACAGAACACTGCGAGCAAGAAGCAGCGCAGAGCTGAGCAGGATCAAGAACCCAGACGCGGTGGGCGTCTGGACTGATCCATGGTACTACAGGAACGAAAATTAGCAGGTAAGTAATAATTTTCTTTTCCCTGTACGTACCTGGATCAGTCCAGACAGTGGGATGTACCCAAGCTTCCCTAAATTGGGTGGGGTCCTGCGAGGCCTGCTCGGAGAACCTGCTCGCCAAAGTGTCCAGAGACCGAAGAGGCGAGGTGCAGACGATAGTGCCTCGAGAACGTGTGTAACGATTTCCAGGTGGCTGCCCTACAAATTTCCTGCGAGGATACCGAGCGAACCTCCGCCCAGGAAGCCGCCTGAGAACGTGTAGAATGCGCGACGATGCCGGGTGGGGGAGTCCGTCCCGCCCCAATGTAGGAAGCAGCAATGCCGGCCTTCAGCCATCTGGCAATGGTAGCCTTCGAGGCCTGAGACCCCTTCTTAGGACCGGCACAGAGTACAAAGAGATGGTCAGAGGTTCGGAACTCATTTGTAGCCTCCAGGTAGAGGCGCAGAGTGCGCTTGACATCCAAGAGACGGAGAGATTTCGGCTCTGAGGAGGAGAAGGACGGCAGCTCCACCGTCTGGTTCACATGGAATGCAGAAACCACCTTCGGAAGGAAGGAGGGAACGGTGCGAAGCGAAACTCCAGAGTCGGAAAAACGGAGATAAGGCTCTCTACACGACAGAGCCTGCAGCTCCGAGATGCGTCGAGCGGAACAGATGGCCACAAGAAAAACAGTCTTGAGAGTGAGATCCTTTATCGTTGCGCTGCGCAGCGGCTCGAACGGTGGTCCCGACAGGGAGCGAAGCACAAGGTTAAGACACCAGGAGGGACAAGGGTCCCGCAACGGAGGACGCATATGCTTGACGCCCTTGAGAAAATGAGCAATGTCAGGATGCTGTAGAAGAGAGCCCCCATCGCTCAACAGCGAACCAAGGGCGGCCACCTGAACCCGTAGTGAATTATAGGCGAGCCCTTTTTCCACTCCCGCCTGTAGAAACTGAAGTATCTGAGGTACAGACGCCTTAGCGGGTCTCGTGGCCTGGCTGGTACACCACAGCTCGAACACCTTCCAGACCCGAACATAGGCCGCCGACGTCGATGTTTTTCGTGCCCGCAATAGCGTGGATACTACCGCCCCTACTGCCCCAACGCCGGAGGCGGCGCCTCTCAAAAGCCAGGCCGCAAGACAGAAGAGTTCTGCCTGCTCGAAAAATACCGGGCCCTGATGTAGGAGCTGGGGGAGGTGCCCCAGCCTGATTGGCCCGATCACCAGCTGTAGCAGGTCCGCAAACCAGGGTCGCCTGGGCCATTCCGGAGCGACAAAGACCACGGTCCCCTGATGGCTTTCTATTCTGCGGAGCATCCTGCCCACCAGGGGCCTCGGTGGAAAAGCGTAGAGCAGAAGATGTGGGGGCCACGGAAGGACCAGGGCATCCACTCCCTCCGCGCCGTGCTCTCTCCGGCGACTGAAGAAGCGTGGAGCCTTGGCGTTGAGAGCGGATGCCATCAGATCCAGGTGGGGGGCCCCCCACCGATGGACGATAAGTTTCATCGCTTTGTCGGAGAGAGACCACTCTCCTGGGTCCAGCAGTTGACGACTGAGGAAGTCCGCCTGGATGTTGTCCACCCCGGCGATGTGCGAGGCCGCTAGCCGGACGAGATGACGCTCCGCCCATTGCATCAGTAGCGCCGCCTCGAGCGCGACCTGCGGGCTGCGCGTGCCTCCTTGTCGGTTGATGTAGGCCACGGTGGTAGCGATGTCCGAAAGGATTCTGACTTCCCGGTTCCGAAGAAGCGGGAGGAAATGTCGCAGAGCTAGCCGGACCGCTCTGGTTTCCAGACGGTTGATTGACCACTTCGCCTCCACCGCGGACCACGTCCCCTGCGTGGCGCTTCGATCGCATACTGCACCCCAGCCTGCTAGACTGGCATCGGTAGTCACCACCACCCAATCTGGCAGATCGAGGGACACGCCCCGGGCCAAGTTCGGAGGATCCAACCACCAGCCCAGACTGTCCCTGGCATTCTGAGGGAGCGGGAGAATCATCTGGTAGTCCTGTGAAACTGGTTTCCACCGGGAGAGGAGCGCCCACTGTAAGGTCCTGAGGTGCGCGAAAGCCCAAGGTACAAGGTCGATGGTGGACCCCATCACTCCCAGGAGTTGTAGGTAGTCCCAGGAGGTGGGCTCTGGTAAAGCAGAGAACCGTCGTGTGTGATCCCGCAAGGATTGAGCCTTGTCCTGGCGCAGAAAAACTTTGCCCAGTAGGGTGTCGAAGGTCGCCCCCAAGAAATCCAGGCGTTGCGAGGGAGTGAGGGAGCTCTTGGAGAAGTTCACTACCCATCCCAGGGAATGTAGAAACCGTACTACTCGAGTCACCGCTGAGCGCCCATGATCGAATGACTTCGCCCGGATGAGCCAATCGTCCAGATAAGGATGAACCAGGATGACTTCCTTCCGGAGAGCTGCAGCCACGACTACCATGATCTTGGTGAAGGTGCGCGGCGCCGTCGCCAATCCGAACGGGAGAGCCGTGACCTGAAAATGCTGGTCCAGGATTTTGAAACAAAGGAAACTGTGGTGGTCCGGGCGGTTGGGAATGTGCAGGTAGGCCTCCGTTAAGTCCAGGGAGGCGAGAAACTCCCTCCGATGTACCGCCGCAATCACTGATCGGAGCGTTTCCATGCGGAACCGAACGAATCGAAGGGATTTGTTGACTTCCTTGAGGTCTAGTATAGGCCGGAAGGAACCGTCCTTCTTTGGCACGACGAAATAGATGGAATAGTGGCCCGAGCCCACCTCTCCGAAGGGCACGGGCGCAATAGCGCCAATCTCCCGGAGTCTGTCCAGAGTCAGCTGCACCGCCCTTCTTTTGAGGTCCGAGCCACAGGGAGAAAAGATGAACCTTCCCTGCGGGGGGCGGACAAATTCCAATGCGTAGCCGTGTTTTATGGTATCCAGGACCCACTGGTCCGAGGTGATCCGCGCCCACTCCGCGTAGAAAAACGTTAGCCGGCCCCCAATCCTGGGGACAGGGGAGTGGGTGAGACTGGCATCATTGTGAAGACTTGTTAGGGGGGTTCCCGGGTCCGGGAGTAGTGCGTGCGGGCCAATGCCCGCGAAAGGAGCGCGACCAGGGCTGAGACCTGCGGGCGGATGTCCGGGCGCCCGCCTGTCTGTATCCCCTGTAGTGCCGCTGCGCTCTGGCTCTGGTCCGAGAAGAAGAAAACGCTCTGGATGGACGAAATCGATCCTCCGGCAGCCGATGAACAACGTTCTCCCCCAGGGACTTGATGATCTGATCCAAATCCTCCCCGAAGAGGAACTTGCCCCTGAAGGGGAGAGAGCCCAGACTGGACTTCGAGGACGTATCTGCCGCCCAGTTGTGTAGCCATAGTAGTCGGCGTGCCGCCACTACTGATACCATGGATCTTGCGAGGACCTGAAAAAGAACGTAAGAGGCTTCCGCCCCATACGCCACTGCGGCCTCCAGCCGATCCGCCTGTGCAGCCTCATCGGCCGGCAGATTCTGAGACGTGAGGAGGAGTTGTACCCAAAGGAGACTAGCCCGCTGGGCAAGCGAACTGCACATCACCGCCCGCATGCCTAGCGCGGAGACCTCGAAGACCCGCTTAAGGAAAACCTCCAACTTACGATCCTGTGTGTCTCGCAATGCCGCACCTCCCCTTACTGGGATAGTCGTCCTCTTCGTGACCGCCGACACTGCGGAGTCCACCTTTGGGACCTTGATGAGGTCCAGAAAATCTTCAGGGAGCGGGTACAGCTTTTCCATTGCCCGGCTGCTCTTCAGGGAGGCCTTCGGGGTGTTCCATTCCCTGGTGAGAAGTTGTAAAAACGAGTCATGAATGGGAAAAGCCCGAGCCCTCGGCCGAAGCGCCGCCAGGACCGGATCTCCCTTCTTTGAGGAGGTGACGACAGCGGGAGCCACTGGAGCAGGCGGGTCCGGTGGCGGGTCCAAATCTAATTCCTGAATGATCTGCGGGATGAGGTCGTCCAGTTCTTCCCTATGGAAGAGGCGTAGGGTACGCGGATCATCCCCTTCTTGCGTGCCGTCCCCTTGGCCCCCGTCCGGGAGGTCAGGTCAATGTCCTGCTGGGTCGGGCACCGCCCCCACTGCCGCTGGCGCCGAACGGACCCGAGTAGGAGGACGTGAGGCCCCCGCTTCCGAAGGGTCGGGGGGGGCCGGCGCCAAGGGCGACATCCGTGGGATCTTAGGGGGGGGGGGTCCCACAGGTGTGTCCAGTCCCTGTAGATAAGCGGTATGCATGAGCAGGATAAACTCCGGAGAGAATCCCGGCCTGCCCGGGTGCGTTTCGAGGGGCGGCGTGGTTCCTGCTCCCTGGCTCTGGGTGCTTGGTTCCTGCACCAGAATGGGGGGGGGGGGGGCGCCCCCGCTTGTAGAGTCTTCCCGAGAGACGTTCTCCCTCGTGGCCTGCACCTCCGGGCGCTCAGAATGTAAGCTGGCCCCCGTTCCCGCCAAAAATGGCGGAGTGGCCGGCCCGCACCGCCCGGGCAAAAAAGAAAATTCAGTCAGGGACTGTGAGGTACCTTCCCCCCCGGGAAGGCATCGTGCACAGATGCCCTCCCGGGAAATGCGGGACCCCGGGTCGCCGCAGGCCGCACAGCACGACGACCGCGGCATCGGGATCGCCGGGGGAGAGATGAAAAACGGCGGCAAAAAAGAGCAAAAGCCTTGGGGGGGGGCCACGCGCACGAAAGCGCCGCTGCGGGGGGGCCCGGGCGGCCTGCACTGCCTGCTGTCCGAAATTACAGGAGGGTGCCGCGGGGGGGCCTTCCCGGCCACACAACCCGCCCCAGAAGTCTTTCCCAAGCGCGGCGGCAGCCCACGAGGAGCTGCAAAATGGCCGCGGGTGAGTGAAGAAAAACGAAGAGGCCGGCACCACCGGCTTTCGCGGGCACCGGGAGCTGTGCTGTGAAGAAAAACTACAGAGGAATAAAACTTACTTACCCCTGCTGCAACGACAAAGAAACCAGCAGGGCTGCAGAAAAGAGACAGGAGAGATAAGCCACTCCCCAAAAGGTGAAAGGACCCTGCTTTACTTTTTTTTTTTTTTTTTTAAACTTTATACAAGACTTGATACAAACTTGATCCAGAGAAAAAGGCAGCAAAATAATCAAGCAAAAGAAGTGAGAAAGAAGGAAAAGGAGGAGAAGCCTGATTCCCCTACTCGCATCTGCTGGAGTCAGAAGATACTGAACTCCTGCAGAGGGGATAGTAGTACTTATGGTGACGCCCCCTCAAAGCTTGTGCTGACTCCATCTGCTGGATTGGGGACATAACCCACTATCTGGACTGATCCAGGTACGTACAGGGAATGGAGGTTACAAGAAAGGCAAAACAGCTCCTGGTTCAGAGACGCCCTCACTCTCAATCTGCTGGGGAACTTACTGTGGCCATCAGCTTAGATGGGGTAAGGGACTTGGTGGAGAGTGCAACATACCGTTCACCGTTCTCAGGATACTCGGAAGGAGACCCCAGATCATCTGCCTCCCGACTGACTGGCGAGTACAAGCTGCTGCTGTTCAGGTTCTTTAACACCAGCTTCTTGATGCTTTTCCTGAGCAAAAAGGAAAATTTGAGAGAGACAGCGACAGATCAATCTACAGAACTGAAAGAATTGCTCCAGCAGAGGGGTTTTGTATTGTGCATGGATACAAATGCCACAGGACGCCGAGGCAAGTGTGCATCCTGTTTATAAAGATACGAACTAAAAAGGCCTTTGCTTCTGTGCCTGTCTGCACAGACCACCTTTCCCTCAGCATCATTTCTTGCTATGCTTTCCTGGTACAGAGGCAGGAGGTGCAGCACTTGTGCAGGTGGAGGCTGTATTCCCCGCCAGCTATGTCACTCATTAGGGCCACCAGGTTGCAAGCCCAGCTACATAGCACTGTATTACATGCAGTCTGAACATGCACACATGACACCATTGAAGCATACAAACCTGATGCTCACATACCCAATTCGCTACTACACTGGTAGAGATCACCTAATCCCAACCACAAAGCCAATCCAGTAAAATCCCGCAAGCTTAACATAGGTTTAACTCTCAGAAAAAGGATCTCAGGACTAGAAACCCACTTGGGCATGAAGGCACCGTTGCTGAGAGCAGGTTCGTCGTCATCCAGCCCGTCAAAGAGTTGGGCCTTGGTAGAGCCTGCGGTCTGCAGTGCTTTGGGGCGCACTCTGGTGGCTGGGCGAGGGGTCAGTTTGTAATGCGTGGGAGTGGTCAGAGCTTTCTGTGCCGCTGGGTTGGTGGGCTTCAGTCGCTGCAATGAAACACAATCCAATGTTAAACCCACAACTTTCCTGCAAATAAAATGTCTCCATTTCTACACATTTCACTTTTCTTCCAGAGCTAGAGAAGGGCACTATAGGTGCTTTACGACCAGAAGTTCTTCCTGCAGATCTTTAAGGTTATTGCCCTGCATGAACTATCATCGATGACCACTTGCTAAGAAGCTTCCAGAAGACACCCAAAGGTGCGAGAAAAAAATAAATCAAACATAAGGCAGACTAAAACAATACTGTTACACAGGTTTATCTACAAAAGATAACCTAACGTTTTCAGGTATAGCCAACTTGAGCATCCTGTCTTCCTCATCTCTACTTAAAAATTCAAGCTTTACAAAGCAGCAGTACCTAATAAGCAAATTGAAAAAAAAATAGCAACTAACGAATACCTGCTCTACATTTTTACCTACGCTGCTCATCGTATTTCGCTCTCCCACCTATGTCACTTTAGTTGGCACAAACAGAGAATATGACAATGAATGAGGACCACTGGGCCAAGTATTCTGACCCAGTTTCTATCACAGGTCATTTCCGGCTTCCCCTTAACTTCACAACTTTATCCAAGCTTTCTTGAACTCTGTTGCTGTTTTTGCCTTCATCACCACTGGGACAGCATTCCAAGCACCCAACATCTTTCCTATTTAGACGATTCAAAACTGGAAGGTGAGCTTCTTCTACTCATGCTGTTCCCCTGTTGGCGTCAAGATTTTCAGTCTTATTTCACATCACCTACACTGCCACTGGGGTTTACACACCGTAGGCAGGAATCCAAACATATATGGCCCACTGGCTTCATCAAATGACATTCCTTACATGAGCACAGCTTGGCCCTGCCATTCCCTCCAGAGATCTCACCTCCCTATACAGCTACACACCCTCTGCGATGGCAAACTCAGGCACATCTGGAGGTGCCATCCCCAGAAACCAGCACCAGGAAGAAAACCTTTATAGCATCAGTACCCAACAGTTGGGGACACCTTACCGCCACACATCTCATTCTTCCGAGCCTAGCCAACCTCCCCAAGCCCTGCTAAAAACTGTCTATAACCCCTTGGACAACGCAATGGTAACTTGGTGTGATATAAGTGTATTAGTATTGCATTTATATTTGTACTGTTCTGCACCATCTCTTCAGTTACTTGGACAATGTTATTTAACTGCTGGAAGCACCCCACGGGATAATCACGTTTGCACTGTTCCGCCATGCTGTGTGTAAGATGCTGCTGGAAAAGCATGTCCAACAAGGACTATGGTGATGACTGCTCCACAGCATCCTCAGGGTGGCTTCCACCGCATCACACGCTCAACAGCTGAAAGGTTTACACAAGGGCAATGACTGTCACCTTTCAACCTAGTGATCCCTTCCACCCAATCCTCATCTTGCCACGGAAATGCAATACAAATCCTTACAGATTTCAGCCAACAGGGTCTATTGCACTACAATAAGAAAAGAGTTAGGCAGACCGGGTGGACCCTGAAGACTTCATTTGTTACCACATTCTAGGTGTTTTGGGGGCCGAGACCCCCATCTTTATCAGGAGCTGCAGCTGAGGGCACCCTGGTAGGCTTGAAACGAGCTCCCTGAACATCTTCTTGCTGCCTTCCTGGCTTTAAAAGTCTTATGGAGCAGCAAGACAAATTCGGAGGAGCACGAAGAGGAGGAATCCGAAGCCCCCTTAGAAGAAACCCGCCGAGGCACCCGACTGCAGGGATAAGTGAGGAGGGGAATTCCTCTCCCCTCCCGCTGCTCGCTCAGACAACTCTAAAGGCCGACAAAATGGCCTCCATTCCCACGCTCAGCGGGAACGGATCTGGGGAGGGCTGCCAGGCCCCAGGCTCGCTGTCAAAGTGCCCCCAATGGAAGCTCCCAATGTGCTCTCATCCTCGGGGAGGCACCCAGAGCAAACACCCTCTTGGGAAAGCTGTGCACGCTCCCACACGCACAGGAGGCCGTAGCACGCGGCATCGCAGCAAAGAAAAAAATAAAGAGGAACGGCGGCAGAAGGGCAGCAGCGAAAAGTAACACTGGGGGGACCTGATAAGCGCAGCAGCAGCATTGGGGGAGCAGAGAAGTCCCAGTAGGCATCTTACCTGCCACCAAAGATCCTCTTAACCTCCCCTCCCCCCCCCCAAAAAAAAACCCAAAAAACCTTAAGGCTACCAAACCTGGTTCTGCCCCCCTGCAGGGTGAGTGATCCGGGCTCCCCGGTATCACCCTGGTCGCTGCCAACAGTACAAGGCTGCAGGATCCTCGACCATCTGCTCCACTGTCAACTGCCAGGGGGGATGGTCCCACCAGGACTTGCCAACCCCCTGGGAGGTTTAGAAATCTTCTTGTACCTTTAGCTGTTTTAAAGTAAAAGTATATATTTTTTTTCCTAATCTGTCAGAGACGGCAGGTTTTGCACCTCCAGCATCTGCTGGAGACAGAGAAATATTGAAAAACTGCAGGAGGCACCTCGTCTTAAGTGGCAGTGGCAGTAACACTCTCTCTGACTTCATCTACTGGAAGGGAGGCAAAACCCAAGAGTCCGGACTGATCTGGGTACAGACAGGGAGCTGCAAATCTTTTGTTCTGAAGCTAGCAGTGTAGTACCAATCTCTAGGACACAAACTTATCAGGAATAGTCTTGCACAGATATGTATTACAAGCACACGTAGGCACCCAGATGTGATACAGCTCTTACCTCTTCCTTTTTCTTTGGGTCCGATATGGGGTTTCTGAAGAGTGGAGAGTCTCCAAAGGGTGAATAGGCCAGTGTGTTGATCTGCTGCTGAAGCACCGCTTGCTGTGCCGCTGCAGCATTTGGATCTGTCAACGCTTGAGAGGAAATAAAGTGAGACAACCATCAGTTTCCCTTCCTGCAGGGCGGGCACGCTCACTTCTCTATGCATCCGATCCTCCTCAGCACAGAGAACCTGCTCCGCATGCATAACTTTTCCAAGAAAGCATTACGCCCCATGTGTTTCCAGATTTCTGAGCAGCAGAAGCGTGCGCAGGCTGCAGCAGCGAAAACAAGATGGCTCACAAGAAAATAAAACTCCTTCTGAAAGAACAGCTTAGGCAAGCTGCCTAGGTTTAGACAGGTTACAATCCGGGTACCCGATTGGGAAAAGCAGCAGCAAACCATGCCAGCTAAAGCCTGGAATTTCTATTTATTTTTTTTTATATAAACATTGCACAGCTTCCTGGTTTTGGGGGGAAAAAAGCCACAAGGGTTCTCTCAAGATACACAAAAGCCACAAAATAGCTCGACACCAAAATGCACAAGCTTTTTTCCTGGTGCTTGACTCACCTACAGGGGCCTGTGGAGCTCCAAAAGCCAGACCAGTTGTTGCTGTATTGAATCCAGTGGTTCCAAACGTCCCAGCTCCCAAAGTGCTTCCTAATTTTGGTTGGGTATTACCAAAGAGAGACGGCTGTCCGGCACCGAGCGCTAGAAAGACGACAAAAAAAAAAAAAAAAAAAAGGCTGTTTACAAAAAAGGTGCCCCAAAAGGTGCGGCCAAAACGTCATCACCCTGTGCTGCTTAACATCCACTCGAAGAGCTTTCCAAACCAAGGGTAGTAATGAATGA
Organism: Rhinatrema bivittatum; assembly: GCF_901001135.1. NCBI lineage: Eukaryota > Metazoa > Chordata > Amphibia > Gymnophiona > Rhinatrematidae > Rhinatrema > Rhinatrema bivittatum. The sequence goes on along the minus strand of NC_042619.1, from coordinate 8,683,651 downwards.
AATATGTGCTGGTTAGGAAAAGATTATGCATGTACTAATTTCCGTAGTGCTACCAGATGGACGCTGCACAAATACACACTGAAGACCATATCCCTGCTCTGTAAAGTTTACAATTTACTCAAGACAAACAGGACAAGTTAGAGCGTTAGGGAGTTACGTTTATTATAGAAAGTGGTACAAACCAACAAGAATGTGATCAGGAGAACCAGTGGTTAAAAGGAGGGTTTTTAAGTTTGATTTGAAGGCGGCCAGAAAGGAACGTGAAGCATTGACTTAAGCACAAAGCGCAAGATCTGTAGTTAATCAAGAGCACAGATGAAAGATCCGCCTGAAGAGTGGAGGTCATGAGGGCTGTAAGGAAAGATAAAGAGGAGAGAATGAGGAGCTACAGAACGAATGCACGTAAAGGTAAGAGAAGCTTGAACTGTATTGTAGGAAAACGTAGGGAACCAAGGAAACAAATTGAGAAACGGTGTTACATGGGTACAGCGATACTGGTGAAAGATAAGTCACCCAACTGAATTCTGAATAAACTGTAGTGGAGAGAGGTTCAACGGGAGACTTGTTAGGAGCAGGTTGCAGTGGTGTAAGCAGGAGAGGAGGAGAGAAATAAGGGTTTAGGCCGTGTGTTCAGAAAGGAAATTGCATTTTAGCAGTATTTTGAATAGGCATGCAGAGGGGTAAGAAAAAGGCTACAAGTTGACTGAGGGGATTTAGAGGATGACAATGTTACGCACAGAGAGCTGGGTTTTGGGGGAAATATACATTGTCTTGGCCATGTTAAATGAAAGATTTGGAACTTGATTCCAGGTGACATTTCTGAAGAGGACAGGTAGATCTGGGAGGAGGCAGCATAAAGATGACACTGAAAGCCTCGGGAGGGAATAAGTATAGAGCAAGAAGAGATCCCAAGATCAATGCACGAGAACAATGACAGAACAGACTCCCAAAATCCAGGTGGAGGTTGAGGATGGAGTAAAGACCCTTAGATTTGATCAGGACCAGGTCACTGGAGACTTAAGCAAAGGTGGAAGAGAGAAGACAGGTGTGAACGGCTCATTCAAGTCATTGGGATACAAAAAAAGGACAGCAATCGGAGTTAGAAGGGCAGACAGTCCCATTAGGGGTTTTTTGAGGAATGGTATGTGATCACAGTATGTCAGAAACAGCTGCAGTGGAAAGAGAGAGATTGATGGCGTGACAAAGGAAAAGGATGACAACAAAGGAAATTCATCCGAGGAGCTGGGTAGGAAAGGGCCCAGAGGAACAGGTAGTGAACTTGGAAGAGAGAAGATGCGCAGTTCCTTCCTCTGATTTCAGAAAAGGAAGAAAGGATGGCAGGGGCCAGAAATGAAGCGGGAGAGGGCGGAAGTAACCTGGTGGAGAATTCAAGCTTAATCTCGTGAACTTTGACATGTGACTAGTCAGCCAGAGACTGAGCTGGGTATTAAGTGAGGTGGGAGCCAGGTGAGGAAGAGGCAGTGAGGCTGAAGGAAAGGGAGTTTGTCAGAGGGACACAACAGTCCTGCTTTGCGAGTGCAGTAACGGACTAGGGAGAAAAGTTTAGTCAAAGCTGGGGTTTGGTGCACCTTAGAGATCAAGGAATGGGAGCAGCAAGAGTAGACTGATAACACAATGCAGGAAAGGATGCATGGGTCAATAGCCCGAACATTTCTGAAGGTAGATGCCTCCGCTCCTTCACACGTGAAGCGGAGGCATCTACAGTTGGAAAGGCTGGAAGCTCCATTGTCTGGTTCATATGAAATGTCAAAACCACTTTTGGCAAAAAGGAAGGCACCGTCCTCAATGAAACCCCCAAATTTGAAATCTGAAGAAATGGGTCCGAGAGGACAAAGCTTGCAACTCTGAACTCCTCCTAGCTGAACATATGGCCACTAGAAAAACTACTTTAAAAGTCAAATCTTTCAATGTCACTCTCTGCAGAGGCTCAAAAGGAGCCACACACAAACCTTGAAGGACCAGATTAAGATCGCAGGTGGCACACCAGGTTATATGATGGGTGCTTTTCAGCTTTTCTCTGACTCCATCTGCTGGAAGGGAGGCATAACCCAGCAGTCTGGACTGATCCTGGTATATACAGGGAACTGCACTTTAAGCGAGCTGGGAGACAAGCCTTTAGCAAAACCTTCTTAAAGAAAAGAAAAAAATGTCAGGGACTGAACACCTGCGGCACGCACACCATTAGCAAAGTACCAGGACTCTCACACCTTCCATACTAGTGGACCTTCTTCTAGCTTGCAACATAGCAATTACTGTCTCTGGATAACCTCTACACCTTAAATATCACCTCTCAAAAGCCATGCCGCTAGACAAAAGTGAGCAGTCTGGTCTGAAAATATGGGGCCCTGATGAAGGCGGCCCTCTAGATCGGTCATCTACAGCTAGGTTGATCAGATCTGTGAACCACAGATGCCATGGCCATTCTGGAGCCACCAAGATCACCTTGCCATGATGTTTTTCTATGCAATGCAACACTTTGCCCACTACCGGCCAGGGGGGAAACAAAGTAAAATCCCTTGCGACCAAGATAGAACTAGAGCAGAGATGCCTTTGGTCCCGTGCTGACGTCTTCAACTGAATAATCGAAACGCTCTGGCATTCGGACGAGTCATCATTAAGTCCACGTGAGGAGAACCCCACCAATCTCTAATCTTCGTTCTACAGACACTGGTTTACTCTCTATTCCCTACAGCAAAAAAATTCTCAAAACAGCTACTATAAATCGGGCCCCCTCTATGGAACTCACTACCATCGCCACTAAGGATTGAACCTTCCACATCTACCTTTAGAAAAAACCTTAAAACATGGCTTTTTATCAAAGCTTTCCCCAATAAACGCGATAGATTTCATCTCCTTATATACTTTGTTCCTTTTATTCGATGAGATACTGAATGTTTGATAATGATAGGTTATTATTTTATATAGTTCTATATTAATCTATTGATAATTAGGTTTTTTTTGTTTTTGTTTGTTTTATTCCACACGCTGTTTTTGAACTGTTATACTGTATTAGGTCTTCAATAATATTTGTTGACAATTTGTTTCAATGTAAACCGATGTGATATTTTGAATTGAATGTCGGTATAAAAAAGCAAATAAACAAACAAATAAATAAATAAATAAATAAAATGATGAGTTGCATCGCAGCTTCCGATAACTCCCACTCGCCCGGGTCTGAATCCAACTCAAGAAAATCCACTTGAACGTTTTTGACCCCAGCTATGTGGGATGCAGCTATCTGCTCTAGGTGCTGCTCTGCCCAAAGAATTAACTCCTGTGCCTCCCGAGCTACTGCCTGGCTCTTAGTTCCGCCCTGTCGATTAATATAAGCCACTGTCATCGCACTGTCCGAAAGAACCCTCACTGATCGACCTCTCACTATGCCGACCAGGGCATCGAACCGAGCGCCCCGGTACTTAAAGGACTGTGTCTGTGTCAAATGACTTTTCTCCATGTTTATACCCAACAGGGGGACTGGAGAACGCCAAGAACCTTGTGAACCGATTGGTGACAAAGGACCTCCGATTTTGCACTGATAAGCCAGTTGTCCAGACATGGGTGCACTAGAACTCCTTTTCGAAGCGTCGCTGCTACTACCACCATCACCTTGGTGAAAGCACGTAGTGCTGTGGCCAGACCAAATGGAAGGGCGGAGAAAATGCTGCAAGTCTGGATGAATGGGAATGTGCAGATAGGCCGAGATCCAGATAAGCCAGGTACTCTCCTTTGTGAACCACCGCTTGAATGCTGCATTCACCTTTTTTAAATCACATATGGGCCGGAAAGTCCCCTCCTTTGGAACCACAAAATAAATGAAGTATCTTCCCTTGCAAATTTCTGCACAGGGAACTGGAATTACCGCCCCCAGGCATTGGAGATGATCCAGGGTTTCCCGAACCACTGCTTGCTTGCTCACGAGACCGCATGGGAAAATTAGAAACAGCTCGCGAATGGGTTGAGCAAATTCTAATGCTTAGCCATCTCTTACCACACTGAGAACCCACTGGTCCTGTGTAACTTTGGTCCACTCATCGTAAAACTTCATCAAGCGACCTCCTATAATAGGAACGACGGAGTGGACCAGCCTCGCCTCACTGCGAGGACTTACTTCCGGCTGTAGATCCCCCAGCGGCTCCTGAGAATGGCATTCAGGCACCCTGAAAGGAATGCCCCCCAGGACTGACCCCGAAGAGAGAACTGCCTCTGAGAACTGGGCGTTGCCCTCGAGGACCTAGATCTCTTATTTAATTGAAACTGAGAACGCACCTGAAAAAACCTTTTGGCTTACCCTCTGGTAATGAAGGCCTTATCACCAAGGGACTGCATCAACTGCTTGAGGTCCTTCCCAAATAAAAGGCAACCTTTACAAGGTAACAAGCCTAACTGTGCCTTGAGGGAAATGTCTGCCGCCCAGTTACGTAACCAGAGTAGCCTTCTAGCCAAAACCTCCTCCTAGAGGAGGTGCGTACTAAATCATATAGAGCATCCACCCTATAAGTCAAGTTGCTTCAATCCACTCAGCCCTGTCTGCCTCTTCTCTCAACTGCAGCAGGCTGCCCTGCATCTGTGGCACCCAGCGGGGAGACACATGCTGCATGAAACTAGGATAAATAGCTGCTCGCAAGCCGAGGGCCAAGACCTCTAAAATCCTGGAGGTGGATCTCCAACTTGCGATCCTGAACATCTTTCAACAGTGGAACCTACCACCGGGATAGTCGTTCTCTTAGTGACCACGGAAACCGCAGTGTCAACCTTAGGGAGAGCAAAGGGTTCTAACGCCTGCTCTGGCACAGGATAGAAGTTTGGATGTGGCCCTCCTCCCTTTGAGACCAGAATCAGGGAGACAACTCCACCTCTACCCAATTTCCTTATCAATTTGTGATATGGAAAAGCTGCCAGAGGACTGCACATCCCATCCAAAACTGCACTCCTTCTGGGGAATCTTCATCCCTAGGGCTTGATAGGACAAACACAACTAGGCCTCAAGTTCCTCTTTCCTAAACAGGCGAAGCACCTTAGTGACTTCCCCCTCCGGGACCAAGACCATCAAGTCATCCTCTGGGTCTACCCCTCCAGTCCCTGGATCTACCAGGCCGACTAACATCTTGGTTAGGGCTCTCCCTGGTGTCCACGGGAGCCTCGAGCAGCCTCTGGATAATCGACCTATCCTGGATCTATGATGTTTGGGGACCCCACGTGATTATCCATGGAGGGGACCAGCAGCGACCGCAAAAAAAATAAAAAAAAACCAGCCCTGCAATCTGCTTGCTGCTTTGCCATGTAGGCATCATGCAGCAGAAGGAATGAGCAGTGGAGAATGGCCTCACAACCTCAGCCCCTCCTTGCAAGGGAAAGGGAATCAGCAGCCTAAGGCAATCTTCCTCTTCCCTGTCCCCCCTCTGATCGAGCTCTGAGATGGGACAGGCTGGAGACAAGCGTAGAGGAGGCTCCCCCCTTCTCCCCCCATGGGAACTGGCGACAGAATTCAAAATGGCTGCTGTTCCCGCACCAAACAGGGGAGGAGCAGAAACCCAGCCAGAGCTGTGCTGAGCGCCCAATCCAACCACGGGTGAGCCCTGATGCCATTTCACCGGAGGCGGCCCTCCCCACCATTTATACAGCCCACACACAAAGCCTTTGCTGACTCAGCTGCGCATGTGTGGAGCTGCAAGTGTGGCATGCTGACCCACGGACCATCGAACAAGTGAGAGGCTGCCAAAAGTAAAAAGTGAGCAAGATAAGGGCTTTCCTTTGCCCCAAAAAACAGCCCCCCAAAGTGATCTGCGAGTGAGGAGGAAGCAACCCGCACAGCATGCCATGCACTGTCTTCAATTTCCATTTTTTTTATATAACTATTGAGGCACAAGTCTAAAAAATACAAAAGGAATAGGCTACCTCAGTAAAAAATCCTACCGAAACCTGCAGCCACTAGAGCAACCTCGTGAAGGGGAGAGATCTCGACAACCAGATTTACACCCCAAGGGCGCACAAGTATAGCACAGAAAAAGGTCACAGACCCCTGGGTCGCCTGCCTCAACCGGACAGGGAAGAACCCCTTAGGATTCCAAAAACCCCCAGAAGGCTCAAAAAACAAAAATTGCCCAGACTGTAGAACTGCAGGTTTAGCGCCATCTGCTGGAGACCGAGAAATACTGAGGAACTGCAGGTGGCACTGGGGTTTATGAAGCAGTCCTGTCTCCATCGGCTGGCAGGGATGCATAAACCCAGGAGTCTGGACTGATCCGGGTACATACAGGGAAAGCAAGAAGCTTTGAAGCATAAGAGTCAGTGTTTGAACCTAGAAACACACAAGCTCCTCTTAGAACTTGCTGAAGCTATTTGTGCTCTGTCCCTATGTAGGCCTGAACAAACAGCATTGTCACGGAATCTTTTTTTGACCCAGTAGAGGCTTTCCTTTTTTTCTTCCAGCTCCAGCAGAACCAGTGCTGAAATCTGGTGCCATGAGCCTCATTCACAGTTATCCAGGGCTTTTTCTCCTATTTTGATAGATTTCCCTCCCCACCCTAGTTCCTAGTCTGTCACAGTAACCACGGTACTGGAAACCTTATCATAGGTTCTAAACCCAGCCCAATAGATGTCACCCTTATGGATAGCCTTGACACTGTGCACCCTCCGACTTAATATCATGGCGATATTAAGTCGGAGGCCCCAAAAGTAAAAAAAAAAAAAAAAAAATTTAAAAAAATTGGCCCACGGCCCACGGCCCACGGCCCTCAATTTTGCCGACGTCAGTTTTCCGAACCCGTGGCTGTCAGCGGGTTTGAGAACCGACACCGGCAAAATTGAGTGTCGGCTGTCAAACCCGCTGACAGCTGCCACTCCTGTCAAAAAGGAGGCGCTAGGGATGTGCTAGTGTCCCTAGCGCCTCCTTTTACCACGGGCCCTAATTTGCATAGGCCACCCTCCTGAATCGCGCGTCCGGGAGAGTTGCCTGTGCAACTCACGCGCGTTTTTCTGAATCGGCCTGTAAGATATTTTATTAGCAATCCAGGGGTTTACTCGGACTGCTTTATATTTGTGTGTGTTAGAAGGCAGAACTTCATGCATATATTACAACTCTATAAGGATCAACTCATCTTATCAGAAGATGCGTGAAAAACAGGAAGAGAAAATGAGGTCTTACCTTCGATAATTTTCGTTCCTGTAGTACCAAGGATCAGTCCAGACTCCTGGTTTTGCCTCCGCACCAGCAGATGGACTGATCCGGTACGTACAGGGAAGAGGCAATGGTTTCACCCAAGGCCTAATGCTTGCAGGGTTGCCTTTTTATTTTAAAATGTGGGCAAACTGGCCAGTGAGAAGGGCATCACCACCACCATTTCACAGAGGCCACGAACAGCTTTCAAATTATAGTGACCTTTGGCCACTGCCAATCTGAGCCACCTTATCACTGTTGCCAGTCCATGGACCATGCAGCTAGTCATGAAACAAGGAAGCCACATTTATATTTAAACAAACAGTTCCAGTTCTAGAGTGTTTTAACCAAATGCAATGACCCAAACATTGATGATTTGAAAATAAGAAACTACATCAATGTCTCCTTTAAACCATAACTATTTAACAGGTGGCATTAGAGGAAGATCATAAGAATTTGCTGAACACTTGCTAGAAAACTGACCATGTACAAACTAGATGGGCATCTTCAGGGGCAGTATTTTGGTTTGCTATAATTACCTGTTCCAAATCCTGTTGTAAGTCCAGTTCCCAAAGTCCCAGTTGCGGTCTTGTTTCCAAACAGAGTACTGCCAGCAGTGTTTGCACCAAAACCTAGAAGCAGAGAAGAAATTAGTGGTCCACCCCAGCAGACTCCTCGCTGCTTCTGCAGAAGCTCCCGTTTTCACAAGGCAGCCAGGCCCTTGGAACAAGGCTGGCTAATATGTGCAATAAAACTGCTTCAGGTGGCTGAAACTCACTAGCCCACTGACGTGTCTTCCCAGAATGTGAAAGCAATATATACCAAAACACCAAAGGTTTTAAAACTGCTGATCCACATGAAATGAGAAGAAAATATGGAGACTGGCAATTACTTCTGCAACAAACCTCACACTTAGAGGCTGACTGAGTAATACAGAGCTGCCTGCTTGGCTTAAAATAAATTCACTGCAACTCTACAAAAGGATGGTAAGGTGGTCCCCCACAAGGGTTTGCCCCTACTGCAGTCTGCCTGGGTAGTGGCTGAGAGCTGGGAAGTTAGGCATCCAGAGAAGGCAAGTAATTAAACAGTACCCAATCAAGCTGTACACCAGCAGCCAGAGCAGATCAAGGACCAAGCATGAGGGGAGGTAAAAACAAAAAGCAGATAAGAGTTTTACCTGAGGGAAAAATAGGGCAGGCACAGGGCAGGATTACTGTCCGGCTGTCCCGGAGGCGAACTTAACAGTGCTAATAGTACAGTTTAATCAGGAAACAGAACCTTAAAGGCTGGCCAAAATACCTGGAAAACAGATTTCCTAAAATCCCAGATGTAGGTCCTCTAATATAAACTAGACCTGTGTGCTTAGTGCAATAATTGGGATTTGAAAGGTTTTATGTAAGCTCAGAAAAAGGAACTCATGCCACAAGTCTGGCAGAAGCAAGAGAAGTCTGCAAAGTTCCTTCATCCATGAGAGGCAAGGAGGCCCCCTGTACACTGCGGATACCACACACACGCGCCACGGATTCTCACCCACACGTCTGGCAGAAGCAAGAGAAGTCTGAGAAGTTCCTTCATCCATGAGAGGCAACGAGGCCCCCTGTACACTGCGGATACCATACACACGTGCCACGGATTCTCACCCACAAGTCTGGCAGAAGCAAGAGAAGTTCCTTCATCCATGAGAGGCAACGAGGCCCCCCCCCTGTACACTGCGGATACCACACACACGTGCCACGGATTCTCACCCACAAGTCTGGCAGAAGCAAGAGAAGTCTGCAAAGTTCCTTCATCCATGAGAGGCAACGAGGCCCCCTGTACACTGCGGATACCACACACACGCGCCACGGATTCTCACCCACAAGTCTGGCAGAAGCAAGAGAAGTCTGAGAGGTTCCTTCATCCATGAGAGGCAACGAGGCCCCCCCTGTACACTGCAGATACCACACACATGCGCCACGGATTCTCACTCACAAGTCTGGCAGAAGCAAGAGAAGTCTGCAAAGTTCCTTCATCCATGAGAGGCAAGGAGGCCCCCTGTACACTGCGGATACCACACACATGCGCCACGGATTCTCACCCACAAGTCTGGCAGAAGCAAGAGAAGTCTGCAAAGTTCCTTCATCCATGAGAGGCAATGAGGCCCCCTGTACACTGCAGATACCACACACACGCGCCACGGATTCTCACCCACACGTCTGGCAGAAGCAAGAGAAGTCTGAGAAGTTCCTTCATCCATGAGAGGCAACGAGGCCCCCTGTACACTGCGGATACCATACACACGTGCCACGGATTCTCACCCACAAGTCTGGCAGAAGCAAGAGAAGTTCCTTCATCCATGAGAGGCAACGAGGCCCCCCCCTGTACACTGCGGATACCACACACACGCGCCACGGATTCTCACCCACAAGTCTGGCAGAAGCAAGAGAAGTCTGCAAAGTTCCTTCATCCATGAGAGGCAACGAGGCCCCCTGTACACTGCGGATACCACACACACGCGCCACGGATTCTCACCCACAAGTCTGGCAGAAGCAAGAGAAGTCTGAGAGGTTCCTTCATCCATGAGAGGCAACGAGGCCCCCCCTGTACACTGCAGATACCACACACATGCGCCACGGATTCTCACTCACAAGTCTGGCAGAAGCAAGAGAAGTCTGCAAAGTTCCTTCATCCATGAGAGGCAAGGAGGCCCCCTGTACACTGCGGATACCACACACATGCGCCACGGATTCTCACCCACAAGTCTGGCAGAAGCAAGAGAAGTCTGCAAAGTTCCTTCATCCATGAGAGGCAATGAGGCCCCCTGTACACTGCAGATACCACACACACGCGCCACGGATTCTCACCCACACGTCTGGCAGAAGCAAGAGAAGTCTGAGAAGTTCCTTCATCCATGAGAGGCAACGAGGCCCCCTGTACACTGCGGATACCACACACACGCGCCACGGATTCTCACCCACAAAAGCAGCTCATAGATTTAAAAAAAAATAAATTTCACTTTCACGGTACAAATGAAATTTAGTATCAAGGAGATTACTGAAATCAGTTTAAAAGTTAAGATTTAAAGCTTCTCCCATAACATTATAACATGTAAATAAGTAGCAGGGAATGTCCTAGATTTTACTCCCATCCTGAGCTGGAAGCTGGCATGGGTGCACGAGGCAGTCCCCTGCAGAAGCCGAGGCACGGAGATGGCGAAATAACTAAACAATTCAATCCATTACCTACTACCAACTGCAAAGATGGCAAGACGTGCGCCAATGCCTTGGCATGAGAAGTACACGATCAGTTTTTCCCTGGCTCAGATATCCTCCTCCCCTTTCTGCAGTAGTCACTCAGGGATCCCCTATTCATCTGCACTCCTCAGACACTAATCCTACCGGTGCTGTTAATCACAGCCTAATCTTGCAGTCTAGTTATTTGAGCTTTTTTTTGTGTGTGTCTGAACCCTTTTGCAGCTGCTTCTCCTCCTCCTGTTCTCTCCCTCTCCCCCTGTCTTCCAGTCACTTCTCTTGACTGCATCTCTTTAGCATCTAACTTAGCATTACCTTCATTCATCTCCACCTACCTGAAGCCTTCAGCATTGCCCATCACCCCACCCTTTTCACCATTCTCCCTAGGGCTCAGCGGACAACTAGTTTCCTAGTACTAGGTATCATGATGTGGTCCAACATCTGTCTCTCCCCTTCTGTGGGTGCCCTTCCCCAAGAACGTCTCTCAGCCTGGGAGCTCCCCTTTTCTGTCAGATGTCCTATTGATAGTTTGCGGACGCTTCAACTTTCCTCTCACCCTTCACTGGCATCTGGCCGGGTGTCTTGCCTTTGTAATTTCTCATGGATGTGCTCTTGGCTCCTCATGCTCAATGCATCCAAAACAGATTCTCTTTTCCCCTGCGACAGCTCATATCACCATCATTTAGTTTCCTTGTAGCCTACATGCCCCTCTAAATACACCAAATAAAATGACTCTTAGAAATACAAGCAGAAGACAGGGTAACACCTGGCTTGGACTTATTATAGTTTACAGACTTTAAAGACAAGGAATTGATGCACCTGCAGAACTCATGCTCTAAGACAGTGTTTCTCAACCAGTGTGCCACAGCTGACCTGCAGATGTGCCACGAGAAGAGTCAGATAGGAAAAGTTGAGCTGCCAGCAGTCCTCACTGTTTCTCTTGCCTGCCTGCAGAATGCCCTCCTACCAGCAGAGGGAGGTCAGAGAGCAGTGCCTATCTGCCTCTGCAGCTTCCCTCTCTGCTCGCTCTCTAGCCGCACATGCTAGCCTCATGCTGTTACTGCAGAGGAAGAAATAGCAGCAGGTAAGTGGTGCTCAGACTTCTGCCAGCTCTTTGGAGGGAAGGGAGAGGAAGAAGGAACTGAATGTGCCAGGGTGAGAGGAAGGAAGAAGGTGATGAAGCCAGGCAGATGGAGAAAAAGGGAAGGAAGAGAGACAGGAAGAGGTGATGGTGCCAGGAGTGGGAGGAAAGGAAAGTGATAATACCAAGGGGGAGAGGGAAGAGAAGATGGTGAAGACTGGGAATCACTGTCTGTCCTAAGGCAGTGGTTCTGAATCTTTTTTCTGTCACCTGACACACCTGACAAATGATGCTCACATGCATGACACTGAACACATGCAAACCTTCTGTATTCACAGGATCCCCCTAACCCCCAACAGTGGGTGCTGGGCACAACAACTCACCCTACGAAAGAGATATTCTGATTCTGGTATCATAATAACACGGCCACCCAAACTCCCTCCTACGGTACCTATGGTACCAGGGACCAGAAACCAGAGACAGGAATCTTTATGCTACAGTTCATACCCCAGATCAGTCCAGACACGTGCTATGTACCCAACTCCCCTACACTGGGCAGGAACCCGAAAGACCCACTCATAACTCCCTCCCCCAGCACCCGAGCATCCAATTGGTAATGCTTGGTAAAAGTAGGATGTGAAGATCGTGTTGCCACCCTACAGATCTCCTGCAGCCACACCAGCTGACACTCCACCCGGGTAGAATGTTCATGCATCCCCCTCTGGCACCGCCCGACCTGTACAGAGATACCCGAAAAAATAGTTCCCTTCAACCATCTAGTAACCTTGGCTTTAGACACTTTACAGCCCTTCTGTGTGCCACTGAACAAAACAGATCAGTTAGTGACCTCGAGATACCGCAATAGAATCCGACGCACATTCAATAAGTGAAGCTCCCACACGTGAGCCTTTTCACATGACAAATCTGTAAACACTGGAAGCTCCACAATTTGAGATGAAACAAGGAGACAACCTTCAGCAAAAATGAAGGCACCATATGCAAGGGCACCCCAACTATATGCAAGGGCACCCCCAACTATATGCAAGGGCACCCCCAACTATATGCAAGGGCACCCCCACCATATGCAAGGACACCCCCAACTATAGGCAAGGACACCCCCAACTATAGGCAAGGACACCCCCAACTATAGGCAAGGACACCCCCAACTATAATCCGCAGGAAAGGATCTTCACAGGACAATGCTTGAAGCTCGGAAATCTGCCTGGCCAAACAAATCACCACCAGGAAAACAGCCTTCAGGGTAAGATCTTTCAAAGACTCCCACCGCAAAGGCTCAAAAGGGGGTCCCCACAAAGCACCTGCAGGACTAAATTAAGGCTCCACAATGAACACACTCCATGAACCGGAGGCCGCAAATGCTTTGCCCCTTTTGAGGAAACACATGAGAGGCAACCGGCCACCCCTGTACCTTATCTCTGAGACAACCCAAGGCTGCACCCAGAGCAAATTACAGGGCCAGTCCCTTTGCTAGGCCTTGATCTCTCCATACCCAAACATAAGCCAGAGAAGATCATATTTTATCTTACTTCAGTTTTTTGCAGAGTACTTTTATATTTTTTAAATTTTTATATATATTATATATATTATATATTTATAATTTTTTATTGATTTATTAACTATTTATGACTATGAATTTTGTATTTTATTTTATGTTTTATCTTGTTTTATGATTACACTTCATTTTATGGTTTGAAATATTTTTACTGGATGTTATTTATTTTTGAAGTGCTGTAAACCGTTGTGACTGCCAGTCCAAACGACGGTATATAAAAATCTATTAAAAAAATAAAGTAGTAATAACCGGTTCAGAATAGCCTTTCAATATTAACCAACTCCTCTGAAAAGCCAAGCCATGAGAAAAAGCAATCTGCCCGATCCCAAAAGATGGACCTTTGTCAAAGCAACCTCTGAATCTGAGGGGCACGTCAACAGCGAGATGAACCAGATCTGCGAATCACTCATCCTGGGTGGTGCTCTACACAGCGCAACACTCTACCCTCGAAGGGCCACGGGGGAACACATTAACAGGATCTCTGCTGGCCAGGGATGGTTCAGTGCATTGATCCCCTCTGAACTCTCTCCTGCGGCTGAAGAACCAAGCCGCCTAGACATTGGTTCACAATGCCATCAGTACCAGCTGGGGACTGCCCCACCTGTCTCAAATGAGGTCGAAGCCCTCTGCAGACATTCTCCTGGGTCCAACTCTTGTCTATCGAGAAAGTCTGCCTTTAGATTGTCTATTCTGGCCACAAGGGACGCTGCTATATCTGCCACCCAGAGAAACAGCTCTTGGGCTCTAGAGCTACTAGTCAACTCTTCGTCCCGCCCTGATTGATATACACTACCAGCATCGCACCGTCCAACAAAACCCTCATCCTGCCTCAATCCATCGGAAGGAAAGAAAGCAAGGTCCTGCAAACAATCCTATTTTCCAAACGATTTATAGACCAAGACGCTTCCATGGCCGACCACAGATCTTCAGCTGTCTGTCCTTGTCAAACAGGTCCCCGACCTCTGACAACCACCCGGTCCAGAGTCTTGAGAATAAGATAAACATGCAGTTCAAAGGTCTCAGGAAATAAAACAGCCTGTATGCAAAGCCTTTGATACTATCATTTCCTATGCATGGGTCTAAGACCTTTTAACTCTAATCACATCAAGAGATTCTATCTAGATATGCTAAGTAACATGCAGATATCAAGCACTGTGATAAGCGTGCCTCAGGAAGCAAGAACAAAAAAATAACAGGAAATAATACCATATAAGGACAAGGAGGGAATATTGGTGTGAGAAAGATAGGAACTGTATAAAGTTGTGATCCACAGGGAAACATTTGGCTGGCATCTTTTTTTCTACTACTTTGCTGGCAGCAAGCAGAGACTAGATCCCAGTACCTACAGAACTCTTTGTAGTTTATTTGCTTTTAAACAAGGCTTCTGTAGTTTTTCCTTTTACTCCTCTCGATAATAAAAGTTCTTTACTTGTAAGAAGACTGCCTACGTTATTTAAGAAAAACCGGATTAACAGTCTTTATATCCTCCCCTCTCCCCAAATTGGGACGAGACAGCCACCAGGAGAGACTGGTTCTGCCCCCCGAAATGGCAAGGGAAGATGAAATTCCTGATAGATTCCAACAGGACAAAAGCACCCTCTACAGAAGCCGCATGTGAGAAAACACCAACGGAACTAAATCCAGCAGAGACACCATAAACTCCATAACCTGGATACAGAGAGCCATAACAGGCGAAGCACCTGAGACTGCAACTTCGCCACCCTCTGTGGTAAGGAACACCTTGCCAATGCAGGTATTGAACCTCACAACCCCAGATACTCCAACTGGGATGGTACCAAGTGACTCTTGGCTAGGTTGACTACCCATCCAAGAGTGTAACATCAACATCCACTGAACTGACCAATGACACTCCATCTCAGACTTCGCACTGATTAGCCAGTCATCTAAGTAAGAGTGGACTAGAATCCATTCCCTTCTCAGTGCTGCGGCCATCATCACCTTCGTAAATGTCCACAGCGCCATCACTAACCCAAATGGAATGGCTCGAAAAAAAATATTTACCTATCATGAACCGCAGAAACCACTGATACTCTGACTGTATGGGGACATGCAGATAGGCTTCCTTTAGATCCAATGACACCAGAAATTCCCCTTTGAGGACAGCCGCTATTCATTGTCTGCAATGTCTCCATATGAAAATGTGTAACCCTGCAGAGTCGCTTTGACCTTCTGAAGATCCAGAATGGGGTAAAAGGTGCCTTCTTTTTTGGGAATCATGACAAAACGATTGAATCTGGGAGTTTTCCAGGTGAGGTAGACCCCCGTCCGCCTTATTAATGGGAGGCACTATGAGGGGGTGTTTCCATACCCTCAGCAGCAGATCCTTAAGGATCTCGTGCACCAGATCACCATGATCTCCTTAGAAGGCTCCACAAACTGGAGGATCAAGCATTTTGTGCCTTGCATTATCGTCTTAACTGAAATGGGATGGCTTCTTCCATTAACCTCACAAACCCTGCAAAGGTCAAGTCCTCTGGCAGAGACTTCCTTCGATCCTCTGGAGGAGTCTGATGAGAGACAGTCAAAAGCCCTCTGAGGACAACTCTGAAGCATCATCCCCCCAGGGATCATAGAGTTCCTCATCTTCAGTGTAAGCTACAGGGGATGGGGCCCTAGATGCTCGGCAGAAGTGCAGGCACCTGTAAAGCTGGACGGGGTACTCAGCGTCTCTGCCAGTCTAGGTGGAGCTTCCTCCTAGGAGGAACTGGCAACAACCACTGTATCAGTAAAGGGAGGTCAAAGGAAAGTTACCAGAATCACCAAAAACCCTGACTAGGAACACTATGGGGAAGCACCAAGAGGGACCCGGTGATGGAATGAGAAAAAAAAATGCAAAAAAACCTGAGAAAAAGGAAAGTTATCCACAAGGCCAAAAACAGCCAAAAGTGAGCTCACTCACACCTAGAGGCTTACAGCTCCATGGAAAAAGACTGGAGAGGGATGCTGCATGGACGAATGGTATACGGCATGCTCAGTGTGCCTAATCAAAGTTCTAGAAACTTTGACATAAAAGTTTTCTGCATCAGGGCTCCATCTGATGTCACCTGTGTGTGAGGACTACCATCCTGCTTGTCCTTTGAGAACATTAAAATTGTGTTTATTTTTTATTTAAAAATTTTTCTATACCGTCGTTAAGTTAAATAACCATCACAATGGTTTACAGAAGGGCACGATAAAGAGAAATATGGGTGGTATAGATTACAAATTACTCATGTGCCATCATAGTACAGTAACAATTTAAAATAATAAACTAAGTGTGTAAGTTAAACCTGATTGTTAGGAACAAATTAGGCAGTTTGATTTTAACATTAATATGCTTATGTAACATAGAAACATAGAAATGACGGCAGAAGAAGACCAACCGGTCCATCCAGTCTGCCCAGCAAGCCTTACACTTATTTTTCTCATACTTAACTGTTTCTCTTGGCTCTTAGTAACCTTATGTTCTAATTCCCTTTTCACCCCCACTATTAATGTAGAGAGCAGTGATGGAGCTGCTTCCAAGTGAAATATTAAGTTTGATTAGTTGGGTAAGCGGCAGCATAGCTCTCTGCCATGAAGCAGAGGGCAATGCTGGAAATGTGTGAAGTATCAGTTTTTCTTTTCCCCTGTCATTGAAGCAGGGAGCTATGCTGGATATGCATTGAAAGTGAAGCATGCCTTGAAAGTCACATTAACTATCATCAAATATTGAAAAGCCTAATAATTGGTAATACCTATAGCCCATGAACCCATCCCTGTTTTTTTCTTTTTTTTTATTGGGAGATGGATGCCCTTCATTCTTCTACTCTGTGAAGGTGGACACCTACCACTGGCCACTGGCATCCCGCTCCGTGAATGCCTCTGTGGCTACTGCCGCTCCATGCAGTGTTTTACTACCTGCTCTTTATATGCGTCCTCTAGAACTGATGGATCCCATCCCTGTTTTTTTTTTTCTTATTTATTTAATTGGGAGATGACAGCCCTCCATCCTTCCGCTCCGTGAAGGTGGACACCTACCACTGGCCACTGGCATCCCGCTCCGTGAATGCCTCTGTGGCTACTGCCGCTCCGTGCAGTATTTTACTACCTGCTCTTTATATGGACACCTACCACTGGCATCCCGCTCCGTGAATGCCTCTGTGCTACTGCCGCTCCATGCAGTATTTTACTACCTGCTCTTTATATGTGTCCTCTAGATCTGATGGATCCCATCCCTGTTTTGTTTTTTGTTTTTTTTTTATTTAATTGGGAGATGACAGCCCTACATCCTTCCGCTCCATGAAGGTGGACACCTACCACTGGCCACTGGCATCCCGCTCCGTGAATGTAGGTTACTAATAAACATCCCAAGTTTATTAAATAAACATTACTAATAAACTAATAAACATCCCAAGTTTATTTTCCTTGTTTTTTGTAACTTTCCCTCTCCCTTTTTCTGATTCACTGTATTTAAAGTTCAAGGTTCTTATTGAAAATATTGTTTTTTACGTTACGTTATGCTTTACACTCCTTGTTATTTGTAAACCGGGTTGATGTGATGCCTATCATGAAACTCGGTATAACAAAAACAATAAATAAATAAATAAATAAATAAATAATAACTTCTAGCTTGGTGCATCCTTAACTATTTTTCTCCTCTATCTTTATAAAATGCTTGTTTAAAAAGCCAGGTTTTCGGATTAGTTTTTAATAATTTCAGGTTTCTCTGCAGCCTTCTTTCGAGCGGCATGGTGTTCCAGAGTAGGGGACCAGCCAGTGACAGTGCTCTCTCCCTTACCTGAGTGAGGTGTGCGGATTTGACAGAGGGGACAGCAAGTAGAGCTTTATTTACAGATCTCAGGTTTCTTTGTGGTACGTGCATGCGCAGTGCCGTGTTAAGTCAGTCGGCTTAACACGTCTAAATGTTCTGTGATTCTATTCCTTATAACAGTTTCCATGATTTTTCCTGGCACTAAAGTCAGGCTCACCGGTCTGTAGTTTCCCAGATCACCTCCGGAGCCCTTTTTAAATATCGGGGTTACATTGGCCACCTTCCAATCCTTCAAGTGAAACGGATGATTTTAATGATAGAATTCTAATTGCTTGTAATAGTTCTGAAATTTCATTGAGTTCTTTCAAAACCCTGGGGTGTATATCATCTGGTCCAGGTGTAAGCCACCTTGAGCATCAGCTGGAAAGGCAGGCCAAAAATACATAACAGCTTCTTCTGCACAGAACCAACCCTGGATCCAGCTGTCATTTGCTGCTTCAAAGTGCAGCCAAGGATAAGGGAATAGACTGGCTCTCTAGTCCCTATTCAGGAGATATACTCTCCCATTACTTTCAGTTTTGTGATGGTGAACTGTTCATACTAATTTGTAACTGTATAATAAAGCTGATAAGTTTGTGATAATTTTGGGTCTCCTACCCATGCACACAAAATCATAAAGTCTCTGGAACAAAGTCCTAGGTTGCTAACACCTTCCCTAATGGCTCCACTCCGGTTCCTTCTACATAGAGGCCAATATTTAAAGAAACGGGAAATAGGTAACTTATTCAGCGTATTTCCTGCAGCACCAGCAGAAGCGTCTGGCCTGGGGCACAGCAGGACTGCATTTTCAGCCAGAAGGTACCAGGAGGGTAGGAGAGTAAAGAGTTGTGGTGGGCTGAGCCCTGGAAACAGGCAAGCAGGGGTGGAGATACAGGAGACTGGCAATATCCTTTACCCGTGATAAAGGGGGTGAGGAGGATAAAGGCTCAGCCCCGCAGAGCTGATCATTAGGAGTGAGGGGAAGGGCCTTGTAAGAGGTCACCAGATCAATTTGTTTTTACTTAGCCAGCTATATTCTTTTGAATAAAGTAATCTGGAAATGCCTTCCCGGATAACTTCAGACCTGCTCTCCAGACTGCCTCCAAATATCAGATTTAACCAGATAAGTTATTACGCCCACACTCCTTTATCTGGCTAAATCATAGCCAACTTTTAGCCAGATAAGCAAAGGAAATATTAAAGTAGCAATTTAGACAGATTATTGAAATCTCATCAAAAAACGTATTACTTGTTTTTTGTAAATGCTATGATATATAATTGATATAATTTGAAAAATGATTCTAGTTCCAAATTGTCTGTAAAGCCTGTTGAATGTATCATTTTTGTTTAATATTTTTGTTTAATACCTTTATTTAATATTCAATATTTTAATTGTAAAGCCTGTTGCTGCATTACTGTTTAATGTAAACAGAGGTGATGTTCTGAACGTGCCGCGGTATATAAAAATCTCTAAAAAAAATAAATAAATATGAATTTTTTTTTTTTACCTTCTTAAACTTGATATAAACACATTAGTGATGAATTAGGGACCATCATAACACCCACAGTGCTGCAAGTTTACACTTGTATTATGCATGTTTGAAGTGCTACACATTCAGGGATGTAAGTGAACCCCACAATTAAAGTGTTGGAAAAGATATTGACGACATTTTTGTCATCTGGGAAGGTCCCTTAACTCTGCATGAATTCCATTCCTGGTTAAACAACCTGGACTCTTGTCTCAAATTTACTATGAATTATCACCAGCATCAAGTTGCATACTTGGATATATTGATTAGCAAACAATGGGCCCTAGGCAGAAAAAGTTGGGTTCTACACCTCAAAGAGATGCCAGAGGACAGACTGGCTGAGCCTACTGTCAGGTCAGCCATCCTTATCCAGACAGCAGTGTGATGCGAATGTGTGAAGAGAATGCCACATTGCAGCCTTGCAGATCTCCAAGGGAACTGCTCACAAGTGGGTCACCGACATTGCCATGGCTCTGACAGAATGAGCCTTGACATGACCCCCAAGATGCAGCCTCACCTGGGCATAATAGAAGGAGATACAATCTGCTAGCCAATTGTATAGTGTCTGTTAGGCAACAGCAACTCCCAATCTATTCCTGACAAAAGAAAAGTTGGGTGGACTGTCTATGGGCTTCTGTTCGCTCCAGATAGAAGGCTAAGGCTCTCTTACAATCCAAACTGTGCAGGGTTTGTTCGCCTTGGTGCAAATGGGGTCTGGGGAAGAACGTTGGTAGGACAATAGACTGGCTAAGATGGAAGACAGTCACCACCTTAGGCAGGAACTTAGTATGCGTACGCAGGATCACCCTAAGATGAAAAAACTTGGTATAAAGTGGATAAGTTACTAAGGCTTGGAGCTCAGTGACCTTGTGCACTGAAGTGACTGCCACCAAAAATATGACCCTCCAGGTCAGGTACTTCAGGTCACAGGAGTGCGGCTGTTCAAAAGGAGCTTTCATCAACTGAGCCAGCACCATGCTGAGGTCCCAAGACACAGCAGGTGGCCTTAGGATGGCTTCAATTGAAGCAGGCCCCGCATAAACCATGCAACTATGGGCTGTAGAGAGATGGGCGAACCATCTAACCATGCTGGTATGTGTCAATTGTACTCAGATGAACTCTAATGGAGTTGGTTTTTAGGCCAGCTTCTGAGAGGTGTAGAAGGTATTCAAGTAGTTTTTGTGCGGGGCAGGAGAAAGTATCTAGGGCCTTCTGCTCACATCATACGGAAAACCTCCTCCACTTCAGTCCGTAGGACTTTCTAGTTGAAGGCTTTTGAGAATCTACCAGGACTCAAGACATCCTATGAAAGATCAAGCAGCTGCAGAATTCAACTCTCAGCACCCAGGCTGTGAACGACAGGGCCTGGATGTTAGAGTGCTGCAGCCTTTGATCCTGGTGTGATGAGATCTGGGAAAGTCCCAACACTGATCGATTCGTGGAAGGGTAACTCCCGAAGGAGCAGGAGCCAGACCTGTCTCAGCCAATGAAGGGCTATGAGGATCATAGTCCCTTGGTCCTGTCGCAGCTTCAGGAGAGTGTCACTAGCGGAATCGGAGGATACATGTACAAAAGGCCCTTGCCCCATTAGCGGGAAAAGATGTCCGAGGCTGGTTTATCAACTGACCTGAACAGCGAGAACTAAGTCACCTTCCTGTTGCAGGGGGGACACGAACAAATCCATGTCCGGGCTTCCCCAGAGATGGAAGATCCGATTCGCTATCCTCTGGGTCAGAGACCACTTGAGTAGAGACTGAATATGTGAAGGCGTCTTGCAAGTTATTTTACAGCGCTGGTTCACAGTTACCTTCCCTTGATGATTTCATACCATTGTACTTCACCTGAGATTCTTGATTGTCAAAGCCCCTGAGGCAGCGGCTGTTGAGCTGCGAAATTCGGCCTGAGTCGGGCACTTTTATGAATACGTCTCTACTTTAATAAATATTTGGAAAAGATCAAGGCATCTATTCTCTTTTTGTTCACCTGACGGCCATTATAGATCGCCTACCTCTTTGCTTTTTGGGCCCAAATCCTCAACAGCAATTCCTTAAAGATCTCGTAAACCAGGACCACCATGATCTCCTTAAGAGCCTCCACAAACTGGAGGATTTCCAGCATCTTGTGTCTGGCATCCTTTTCCATCGTCAACTGAAATGGGATGGCTTCCGCCATAGTCCTCACAAAACCTGTGGAGATGACAGCTCTGAGGGGAGACCCTGTGAGTCATTTGAGGATTCCATAGTGTCATCCCCCCAGGGATCATACAGGGCCTCCTCCTCACTGACCTCCGAGGGGAGAGGGCCCTAGGTGCTCAGCCTTTGTCCAGCAGCCTAGGCATTGGTAGCACCAGTGCCAGCCCCAGTAAAACTGGATGGGGCCTGGAAGCTGCCGTGTCACTGCTGGCCTCAATGGAGCTTCCTCAGAGAAGGAACAGCGACAAACACCACATTGGTCAGGGGAAGCATCTGTGTCCCCGCCGGGCATCGATGGTGCCCCAGGAACCGGCACTCGCTGGGTCGGTATTGCACCAATAAGCACATCAAGATGCTCCAGCAGTAGTTCCAATAGGGAGAGCACGGGCACAAGTGCCATCAGTGCCACTGGCTCAGTGCGCTGCAGCACTCAATCGACCGCCAGCTGGACTCTGCGCTCCAACTTCTCCTCAAAATTTGCTGATGCCAATACAACCTGGGAGGCAGGAGGGGTGGCCAGATCTTTCTCAGATCCCAGAATTGAATCAGCAACTGGCACCAGGACCAGTGGAGACAGTCGCAGACCTCTGGCATCGATGTAGGATAGGTAACTCCTTGCCGCGGGGTCCCTCTTCAGGGGCATCGCAGCAAGCACCGGTGCCAACCCGGGCCCAACACCGTCCGATGACGACTGGTGCCCATGCTTCCTTTGCTTCCCTCTGTGCTCGGCCCGGTTTTTCCCTAGTGCCAAGTTCGAAGATGGCAAATCCGATGTCCTTGACTGAGGAGACCAACTGTGGCCGGTCTCCAACACCCCCCATCTGCCAACAGCATTGAAATGTTTGCTCAAAATTGAATACAGATCAATTTATTTTCTATGCTCCAGAACAGAGATTTTTTTGGATGCTAGGTCCCTGAGGGATTTCCAGTTCTAATGCATTGAGGGATTGTCTGACCTAATATTTTAGGAGTGGGTATCTTATGTTAAGCCTTTTCAGTAATCAACTATATGACTGCAAATGTATTTCATTATATTTCCTTGATTTTCTTCCTTCTCCCTTACATTGTTTGGACTAATTCCATGAGAATATACCTCCTTTTGAATCTTGATTGTTTCTATTGACTGCTTCTGAACAAAGATGTTCTTTATTAAATTTGCAAAACAAATACAAATAGAAAATAAACCATAAGACCTGACATAGCCATGTTTCAACAATAAATCCTGCATCAGGGGTCAAATTACCACATTATACAAATGTTTAGGAAAACTCGGATAATCAGTTACTCCTGGGGGAATTCTGCACGCAAAAACTGAAAATTCTGCAAGCTTTATATTGATCAAAATAACAATTTACATGACAGTCTAAGTAATTACATTTTAAATTATTACAGAAAAAAAGTTAATGTTGCAGAATTAAATATTTTGAGCAGAATGTCCCTAGAAATTCACTATAAGAGGGTTCCTTCCACATACACACACACTCATACAGGCTCCCTCACTCTCTCGCACACACACACACACATCCCCTCATACAGGGCCCTCTATCTTGCATACACCCACACAAGCTCCCTTTCTCTTTCACACATACATCCTCACACAGGCTACCTATGTCTCTCTCACACATACACAATCCCTTAACATAGGCTATTTATTTATTTATTATTTATTAAAGGCTTTTATATACCGACTTTCTTGATACAAATCAAATCAACTCTGTTTACATCGAACTAAGCAGTAACTATAACCAACCAGTCAACAAGAGACAATTTTAGAGGAGCATAAAGTTACATTATAACAAGGAAGCCTTAACTGGGAGTAGGAAATAAAGAGAGGGGGAACGAAGATAAATTACTATATACAATGGAATATGGGAGGGAGGCAGGAGCCGACCTCATGATGACTTGTGAGCGTAATTAGCATTTGTTTATTTACATGAGTGATGGAATAGTTCTAGATCAGGCTGTTGGGCTAGTGGCGGGGAAGGCTCGGCAGAACAGCCAAGTCTTTAGTTTCTTTTTGAAAGTTAGTAGACAAGTTTCCTGCCTGAGGTCCGGAGGCATGGAGGGCCCTGTGATAGAGAATGTCCTGTCTCTGATATTTGAGTGGTGTACAATTTTGATTGGAGGTACATGTAAGGATCCCTTGTAGGCATCCCTTAAGGGTCTGGCCACCTCGCAAACACACAATCCCTTTTTCATACACACCAGCTCCCAATCTCTCTCACACATACACACTCCTTCACAATCTCCTCATATAGGCTCCCTCTCTATGAAACCCACACTCAAGCATCCCCCCACCCACACTCTCACCCCCCCCCCTGCTCTCTCTCACCCCCGCCCTTACCAAATATGCTTTCTGTCACCCGGCATGCCGCGGGACTCACTCCGTTTGCAGCGAAAATGAAGGCCCCCATGTGCCGCGAACGGTGCGCTGGGCCTTCATCTTCGCTGCGAATGGAGCATGTGCTGCAGGACACGCTCTGCTCGCGGCATGCCGGGGTCTTCTCTGCTATTTTTTGCACAGAGTTTGGCAATTCTGCGCAGGGGGAAATTCTGCGCTCCACAGTAGCGCAGAATTCCCCCAGGAGTAATTAGTACACGTAATAAGAAAAAAAGAGCAAGGCATGTTGCTAAAAGTAGGCTCACAACTGGTAGAGGTAAGGAATGGGTCCTAAAAACAAACTGCATACAAAAATTGTGGATACATTCAATTCATAGATTGTTTATATATATTCTTCAACTGAGCCTTTTGTTCCTATTGCTCAATCATAGGGCAAACTTGCCTCTATTGGCCCAAAGATCATCTATATAAATCCTTGCTATAGATCTAAACACTTATTTGCAACCAAGATTAAACCCTCTCTGTACCCAGTCTGCAGCAATGCACAATAGAGTCAACATTTGCTGATCTTCAGCAAGGATTTCTATACATTAGTAAATGTTGCTAAATAACAAGGCGAACTTGCTTCTTAGCACAAAAATAAAGGCTCAACTAAAGAATTATATGGACAAAAATCTATGAATTGAATTATCTCCATAATCCTTGCATTCACAAATTGTTCTGGGGATCCATTCCTTAACTCTACTAGATGTGAACCTGCTTTCACCAACCTGCCTTGCTCTTTTCTGATTAGGTGTACCAGTTAACTGGATTTTCCTAAAAATGTGTGACCCCTGATGCAGACATTGCTGAAATATTAAAACATAAGACCTGACATGGCCATATGTGGGCTTTACATTGTAAATATCTGCATATCTATTTAATATAGCAGAGCACATTTGCTTATCAAACAATGTTTTCTGTAGATAGCTGGATGAAATAGTCATGACATGTGGGTGATATCTGGCGGCAGAGGACTCTTTTCTCCTAGCTAGCAAAGCTTTAAACTGAGCATATGCAGGAATTGCCTCATGAGCCTCTTCAATCACTAGCAGAACTGCAAGGCAAGATTAAGGAAGATGGGTGAATATTTAAGCATGGCTAATTCATTCTGATATCTAGAGAAAACACCATTTACTTTAGACAAACTTGCTTTTTCCATTGATAAGCAGACAATTAGCCACGGCTGTTGAGTGCTAAAAAGTTTAACAGCTTGTAGATGAGTCATCTCATGGTACTTGCTCAATCTGATAGTAGAAATACCTTCTCTTGCAATGAGTCTATCCAAGATCTGATGAACTGTATTCTAAGTCAACACTAGATTTGATTTTTCAAAATTCACCAGAAATCCCAAAACTTGAAGACAGATTGTCTTGTGCAGGGAGAACACTTCTTCCTGAGAGCTCGTTGTGAATCAGCCACTCCAGGTATGGGGAAAACCTGAATCCTCTGGTAATGCAGGTGTGCTACTACTCTCAGAGCTGCTGACAGGCCAAATGGGAATAGTTTGCATTGATAATGGGAAGAATCCACCTGGAAACTGATGGATAAGTATGAGTATATTGATCTTTCAGATCGAGTGCACATATCCTTTCCCCCCTTCTGGGTGTTTGACGATGACCTCGTCAAACACCCAGCCTCCACCTGCCCCAAACCATTCCCCAGATACCCATAAACCGATTTTAGAATCATTTGAACTCACTTCCTCACTGGAGATCGAATCTATAATCAAGAAAATGAAGCCTTCGTCTCATCCAACAGACCAAATACCTACCAAACTCTTACTTACCATCCCTAACACCATAGCCAAACCCCCGGCTGACATCATAAATTGCTCCCTCACGCAAGGATCAGTTCCTGGACTCATTAAAAACTGCCTCACTAAAACCCCTACTAAAAAACCTAACTTGGATCCAGCCAACCTGGCTAACCTCCGCCCCATTGCCAACTTACCATTTATCGCCAAGCTAATGGAAAAACTGGTCAACAACCGACTAATAGATTACCTTGACTCCCATAACATTCTTTACCCCTCTCAATTCGGCTTCCGGAAGCGCTTAAACACGGAATCACTCTTACTCTCGTTAACAGACAAAATTCTGATGGGTCTTGACAAAGGCCAGTCCTACCTTCTGGCTCTTCTCGACATCTCAGCAGCGTTCGACACAATCATTCAATACTCATCAACCGTCTGGTGGAAATTGGCATCACAGGATCTGCTCTCATCTGGTTCAAATCAATCCTCAACAACAGACACTACAAAGTTAGGATAAATGATAAAGAATCCCACCCCATCCAATCCAATCAAGGTGTTTCCCCAAGGTTCCTCTTTATCACCAACACTGTTTAATATTTATCTGCGACCCCTGTGCCACAGCTATTAGAAAATCTCAACCTCACCCACTTTGTTTACGCTGACAATGTGCAGATATTAATCCCCATCAAGGACCCCCTCTCCAGCACCCTAAACTTCTGAAACAGCTGCCTTCACTCCATCAACCTTCTAGTCTCAATCTAGTTCTTAATACGTCCAAAACCGAACTCCTCGTCATCTGTCCTAATGACAATAACCCCCTCGCCTGCAACCCAATCTTACCTCCAGCATGCCAGGTGAGAGACCTCGGTGCTATTCTGGACAACAGCATGAACCTCAAAAATTTCATCAACACCACCACTAAGGAATGCTTCTATAAGCTACATGTTTTAAAACAGTTAAGACCTCTCCCTCCACTTTCATGATTACCGCTCAGTCCTCCAAGCCATACTGTTTTCAAAGATTGACTACTGCAACGCGCTACTGCTCGGCCTCCCCTCCTCCACAACTAAACATCTACAGATGCTGCAAAACGCCGCAGCCAGGATCCTCACAAATTCACGTCGTAAGGACCACATCACACAGATACTTAAAAACCTACACTGGCTTCCCATCCATTATAGAATACTGTTCAAGACCTTGACCATTATCCACAAAACCATCTACAATCATTCCTCACTTCAACTCACAATCCCACTCGAATTCCATAACTCCAATAGGCCGATAAGATCAGCATACAAAAGGAACTCTCCAGGCGCCTCCACACAAATCCTTTATCCACAATTCCTTTCAAAAACGAACACTGTCCTCTGCCGGACCACAGCTATGGAACACACTACCCCAGATCTACACCAGGAACAATGTCTTCTCTCCTTTAGAAATAAATTGAAAACTTGACTGTTCTCTCAAGCCTTCCCCGGATGAGACACTCCCCAACTAGCAATGACTTATCCCATCCCCCCTTCACCTTCCCTCGCCCAACACCCTCCCCTCCCCATCTCGACCCTATAACCTCCGCCTGCCTTTACCCCATCTCCAGCCCTTCCTATTTTACCACCTACCTTAAGGAACCATTAAGATCGAACAACTTAGCTAATTTTACCATCTAAATTAGCTTTCCTTGCTAATCAATTGTTTTTAGTTGCCTGTTCGCATTACTTTCAGAAGAGTTATGTTAATCTAATTTCTTCTTCTTTCAATTGTCCTGAATTGCACTCCCTGTTCATTGTAACTTTCATTCTTCTAATTATGGTTTCCCCTGGTTTTGATGTAAACCGGTATGATAAGACTTGGTCTTGAGCATCGGTATATTAAAAGAATTTAAATAAATAATAAATTTAAATATAGTCAGAATTGTGTTGAGGGAATTCATTTTTAATCTCTCTCTGAGAAGATGTTTGTTCAGGAGTCAAATCTAGAATTGGCTCAATCCTCCTGATTTCTTGGAGATGAGGAAATAGTGGTAGTAGATACTGTGTTTACATTGGGTCACAGGGACTGGTTCTATTGCCCATTGTTGAAGGAGAGAATGTACTTCCAGACAAAGCTGCGTCAAGTGAGATGGATCTGGATTGAGTGTCAGGCAATTTGAAACAAGTGGCAGCCTGAAGAAAATTGTATCCAAACTCCATGATCTTGAAGACCCAAAGGTCCTTTTTTTTTTTTTTTTTATCTAGTGCCACAAATCCAAGGCCAGAATGGAGGACTGTTAATTGTTCAGAGGGATCAAAAACTAGGCCCAGGTTTAGGTTGGGCCTGTTCTGTCATTTTGTTGCTGACTGGACTCTGGCTGTCTAGGTCTGGCTGGAAATGGTTACTGTCATTGAGCCAGAAGAGGCAATCAATGGTACCATTGAAAAGGATGGAATAGGCATCACTGAAAGTACAGCATTTTGTAAGAAAAGTATAGTCTCAACAAGGAAGGTTGCTCAGGAACTATAGAGAGGGATTAGACTGCTACAATCTGTTTTTATTTGAGCAACCGTTTGAGTTTTATGAAAAAGGTTATCCCCCAAAGGAGGTTCACCAATTTCTTGTACACATCTCAGATACTACTGGTTCTAAGCCATGCCATATGCCGAACTCCAGTATAGGCTGAAGAATTGAGAGATGGAATCAAATGACAGAATGGAGAAACATTCTTCTGCATCCAACAATAGTTGGAGGTAATAACTGTCACCATCTGCGGGTTGTAAAAAAGGCTTTAGTTTTTGGATGCAATCATGGAGTTATCGCACCATAAAAATACTGGCAAGTAGAGATCCTAGCAGTAAGCAAGGAGCTCTGAAATACTCTTTCCAGTAGCCAATGGTTTTTGCCCAGAGGAAAATCTTTTTTGCCTTTTTCAATGCCCCTGGAACAGCTGGACAACACCAAGTCACAGTGACTTAACTCTGTACTTGAAGTCTAGCTTTCTGGCTGTAGGAATGCTAGAAATAAGTATTACCAACATTCTCATCTGTAACAGGTTCAGAATGTTGTGGACCAGAAGAGCTACTGGTTCTGATGGGGTCCCCAGTATTTGAAGGTGTCCAAAGATTTCTGACAAGGGTTCTTTTCTCACATCGTTTCCATAAATTTTGAATAGATAAGGTCTCCTGGGAGCAATGTAGGGTCAGGAGGATCCAGAAATGGGTAGAATCGTTTTCTGAACCTAATGGCATGGGCTCACTAATTCAGGACCAATGATAAAGGCAGCAAACCAGGGGGGAGGGGGTTCTCCCATTTGCCCCAAAGGGGAAACAAGCTGGTCTACCATCTCTGTTGTAACTGAGCGAGACAGACCCTAGTAACAAGGGTTCTGATTGCGTGTTCACTGACAGGGTTAGGGTTAGGAAAGGCTAGATAGTTACTTCCCTCTCAGTCAAAGAGAAGAAACTTTTCACCAGATCTGCAATCTGGTCAAGTGACTGACATGTCCTTTGACCTGGTGTAGGAGGTGGAACATAGTCCAAGACAAGAACGGTTTCTGTTCAACAGGAGGTCTACTGAAGATGAGAACAATGGAACATACCAAGTCCGGGGTCTCTAATTGTAAGCCCTCCACCATTACTCTTGAAGAAGTGAGGACTCTTGTAATTGGAGGGGGTAGAGGCAACAAATCCCCTTCTGCGTCTGATCTAGGACCATCACTTTACATAGCATGACCACTCCAGTCCAGAGCCTTGTGTTTTGATGGAGTCAAATATCTGGGAGCTGTTGAAGAATGATGCTATAAGTGCTTTGCATTTCATTGATTAAGCCAGTGCAACATGAGGATTTGTCGATGCATCTACTGCATCAAGATTAAGTCTGGAAGGGGCTCTGATACTGTGCTTTCTTGTGCTGTGAATTGTTGGTAATGCGGTGGCGTCGAAGATATCGAGATGCATTCATGGTGTCAACACACTGTGCTTCAAGGATTTATACTTCGACACTGGCTCTGACAGCCCCAGAGAGTAGTGATGCTTTTTTGATACAGGGCAGCTTGCACTACTCATCCCCAATAGCTTTGGCCCATGCCAGTGGGAGAGTTGAGGAGCACCTGGCTTAACTTTTCCTAGCGAGGAAGGTGACACTGCACGGAGGGAAGAAGATCTGCTGCAACTCCAAAGAGATTCATGCAGCTCCATAATTCTTCATGCCCTGGAACACAGATCTGTCCACAGGTAAAGCAGTTTGGTCCAGTTGAAAGCAATGATAGCACAACTTGTGCCCATTACCTTGCCAAAAATGCAGTTCTTGAATCCACTCACGGTAGATTTCTTTTTGCCCGACATGTTGAGGCAGCAAAGTCTTGGTTATTTTTGTTAACACTGAAAAGTGCTGTTGTGGGTGCTGCAGAGGTAGTGAGACAACCAGAAAAGATAAACAAACAAAAAAATTGAAGAATATAAAGGAATTAAGAATTTAGAGAAAGATACCTGGAGAGACTGAGTACACGTCCATGATATGGCTGACAAAAATGAATGAAAAGGCTCAGCAAGCAACTCTGCAACACGCTCTATTAACTAAGAGAATGGAGTTCGTTCGGTGTCACCCACTTCATAACAGAAAATATAATTGTACCCTTTTCTTTTATATTTTTAAATATAGAATTTGTTTCTTCTGCAGCATACTAGTTTGTTTTTGTTCATTACTGCTAGTGTCATGTAACACCTCAACGTTACTCATCACCCACTCAGTGTTAACCCTGTAGCCATGTGGAGGGTCCTGCCAAGCACTGCACTTGTGCACTGGCAACCTCCCACTACCAGCTGGGTTCTGGTTTGCCTTTGGGCAAATACCTTGCCCACAAGCTAACACCAAGTAGTTTCTAAGGGCACTAGGACCCCACACAACCAAGGGTCACAACTCCTAGAAATACACCCACAGAAAATACACACAATATCGGTACCATTAGTCAATCCAAGACAGGCACAGCTAAGTGGGTCATTTTCTAAGCATTTTTCCCCAGAGACACAGAATGGGAGTGAACCTTTAGTAAATGACATCATTAAGGACCTCATTTACTAAGCGTTTTACCCATAAACACAGAATGGAAAAAAAGCCTACATTTATTAACAAAAAGAACAGTGAATGAAAAGAGATTTAATCTGCAAACAGGAACAAGTAAAACAAGGATTAAGTAGTGGAAAGATTTTGGTTAATTGTTTATCTTGTGCCTAGGGAGGTCAGGAAAAAGGCTGTCCACATAAGCTGAACCAGTGCCTCAAATCTGCTCCCTCTGCACTCTCAGCCAAGACTGGAGAGTTCCAGCACCTTCAGGGCTGGTTCTCTGTCTGCAGGGCCAATCAGTGCACACAGTACTAACAATCACTTCCAGACTAATGGACTTAAGAATATAAAAAGTTGCCATATGGGGTCAGACTGAGGGGCCATCAAGCCCAGCATCCTGTTTCCAACAGGTGTCAAATCCAGGTTACAGGTACCTGGCAAGTACCCAAATATTAAGTAGATCCTATGCAACTAATGCCAGTAATAGTGGCTATTCCATAAATCAACTTGATTAGCAGAGTTGCTTACCTGTAACAAGTGTTCTCCAAGGACAGCAGGATATTAGTCCTCACACATGGGTGATGTCAGATGGAGCCCGGCCTGGGAAACTGACTAGCACACTGAGCATGCCCAGTATGCCGCTAACCACACATGGTCCCTCTTCAGTCTTATAACAGAGTGCGCGAAAAAATAAAATAGAGAAACCCAACTCCACGGAGTGGTGGGTGGGTTTCATGAGGACTAACATCCTGCTGTCTTTAGAGAACACCGTTACAGATAAGCAACTCAGCTTTCGCTAAGGACAAGCAGGATAGTAGTCCTCACACATGGGTGACTAACATGCACAACTAGTGCTGCACTAATCATAGAGGCAGGCCTTCACCTAAGGACAGGGCCCACAGAGGGCAAGTTGGGTTTTCATGGCTGGAAGAGATTGAGGACGGACTGTCTGAAATGATTATCCCGCTGGCCATCCTTGTCCAAGCAATAATGTGAGGCAAATGTGTGGAGAGAACTCCAGGCCGCCGCTCTGCAAATCTCGTGAATGGGAACTGCACACAAGTGAGCCACTGAGACTGACATGGCCCCTACGGAGTAAGCCCTGACATGACTGTCAAGCTGTAAGTTGAGTGGATAGGCGGTGAGGTATCGTCCATTCCAAATAAAAGGCCAGCGCCCTCTTGCAATTTAGAGTGTGCAGAGCTCGCTCACCCTTGTGAGCGCAAGGCCTCGGGGAAAAAAAAGGCGGCAATACAATGGACTGGTTGAGATGGAACTCAAACATTTTGTATAACATGGGTATGACACCAGAGCTTGCAGCTCGCTGACTCTGCGAGCTGATGTAACCGCAACCAAGATGGCCTTCCAGGAAAGGTACTTCAGGTCGCAAGATCACAATGGTTCAAATGGAAATTTCATGAGTTGGAACAGGACGATGCTGAGATCACTGGAAACTGCCGGAGGGTGAGTGGGGGGCTTTAGTTGTAATAAGCCCCTCAAACTACACCACAAGCGGATGAGAAGAGATCGTACCACCATCCGTACCCCTATGGTATGCCCCAATAGCACTCAGGTGAACCCTCACCGATGTGGACTGCAGACCAGATTTGGAGAAGAGGTAGTAGTCAGAGCGTTGGTAGGGAACAAGAAGGGATACAGACCGCGTCCCTCGCATCAAGTCGAAAAACTCTTCCACATCACATTGTAAGATTTCCTGGTGGAGGGTTTTCTGGACTCCAGAATGACATGCGATATCCCCTTCGAAAGGCCCAGGGCCTGCACAGTCACCCAGTCAACATCCGAGCTGTGAGAGCAAGGGCTTGGAAGTTGGGGTGATGAAACCTGCCCACTCTTGGGTGATTAGGTCCGGAGCTGTCCCCAACCAGATCAGGAGGCGAGAGGTCAAGTCGGAAACCAGACCTAACAGGGCAAAAGGGGGTGATCAGAATCATGGAACCATGATCCTGCTGAAGCTTCTGGAGTGTTTTTTCTAGATGAGAGGAAGGGAAGGGTAAGCATATAGCAGCCCGGTGCCCCAGTGAAACCGAAAAAACATCTGCCATCGATCGTATGCTCCTCCGGCCTATGGAGAAGAAGTGGTCCACCTTCCTGTTCTCCAAGGAAGCAAAGAGGTCTATGTCCGGTATCCCCCATGAGCGAAAGATCTTGTTCGCTACCTCTTGACTGAGGAACCACTCGTGAGGTCGGAAGGCATGGCTCAAGGAGTCTGCTAGGATATTGTCCACCCCTGGAAGGTACACTAGAAGAGGATGCTGCTGATGGCCCATGACCAAATGTGGACTGCCTCCTGACAGAGGGTGAAGGACCCCATTCCCCCCTGTTTGTTCAAATACCACATAGCTACCTGACTGTTGGTCTGAACAAGAACCACCTTGTTCAGGAGCTGCTCTTGGAACACCTATAGGGTGTACCGAATTGCTTGCAATTCCAAGAAGTTGATTTAGGACCACGATTCCTGTGAGAACCAAAGCCCCTGGGGATGGAGGCCCACAACATGTATGCCCCACCTCGTCCTAGACTTGTCTGTGGTACAGGTAGTCTGGGGTTGTGGGCTTCAATAGGGAATTCCCTGCTCTAGATTTGGAAGGGGGGGGAGGTCACCCACCACTGGAGGTATTGACGCGACAGTGTGGTGATTAGGATGTAGGTCTTGAGAAGCCTGATACCACTGAGAACAAGTTGAGCAAAGGGAGTAACATGCACAGTCACTGCCATGTGGCCCAGCAAGCAGAGAAACTGGTGTGCCAAGACATGGGAGCAATTGGAGACCACTCTAGTGAGAGCCACAAGGGTCTCCACCCTGTCCTGAAGCAGAAAAGCCTTCGCCTGGACAGTGTCTAGTCGAGCTCCAATGAAGTTGCAAGGATGGTTGGAGATGGGATTTTGGATAGTTGATCAGAAATCCCAGAGTTTCCAAGACTCAGACCATGATATGCAGGGCACTCTGGGCCCCTTGTCTGGAGTGGCTCTTGATAAGCCAATTGTCGAGGTACAGGAAAACATGAATCCCCCCCGCCTCCGAAGATAGGCTCAGACTACTGCCAGACACTTGGTAAAGACACGGGGTGTGGATGCCTGGCCAAAGGGCAGTACGCGGTACGGACAGTGATTCTAGTCGACTAGGAATCACAGGTTCTGCCGATCTGCCTGAAAGATGGAGATATGGGCGTACGCATCTTTTAGATCGAGGGAGCAGAGCCAGTCTCCCACTTTGCGAAGGGGAATCAAGGTGCCCAACGAGGCCATTTTGAACTTTTCCTTTACCAAAAACAGTTTAAAGCCCACAGCTCCAGAATGGGCCGGAGGCCACCCGCCTTCTTGGGAATTAGGAAATATCTGGAGTAGAACCCATCGCCCTGCTGGCTAGGCTGAACAGGTTCAACCGTTTGAGCCAGTACAAGAGCGGAGAGCGCTACCCGAAGTATCTCTAAATCCCATTGCTCTCCACCGGGGACACTGTGAGCAGGGTAGAACTCACTGGAAATGCAACCTGTAGCCCTGATGCATGAGGGACAGGATCCAGATGTCCGATGTAATCTAGGTCCATCGATCTGCGAACAACTAGAGCAGACTCCCGACTGGGAAGTTGGTGCCCTACGGAGATGACTGGCTTATGGCTCCCTGGCCCGCCAGTCAAAACCCCATAGAGTGGTTCTGCAGTGGAACTGCAGTCATCCAGGGTGACCAAGGTTGTCTTGGCCTCGCTCTGGGAGGCCGCTGAGGTCTGGCCCTCTGTGCTGGCAGGTAGTATTTTTGCAGCCAGTAAAAAGGCCTCTTCAGGTATTGCTGAGGGGGCTTCTTGGGCGGTTGGGGGTCAGAGGTACTAGCTGACAATTGCTGAAGGGTCTCCTGATAGTTCTTCAGTTGTGCCACCACCTCCTTAATTCTGTCTTCAAACAGATTTTCCCCTGTACGTGAATTTCCAGGCATAGATCTGAGGCACGTAGCCACGCCGTCCGCCAAGCCCTGATGACCACTGCAGCGGAGGCGGGGGGCTTGGGGGGGGGGGGGGGGGGGCTGAGGCATGGGTGCGGATCCTCTTTGCCTTCAAGACTGATTCTACTACCACCAACTGATGTGTGTGCCTGAGCTTGAGACCAACATGGAGACAGCAACTGTCCCAGAATCCTCTCTCTTAGCCTTTCTGGCTATGTGAACTTCAAATGTCCTACTGAGCCTGACCTGCAGGAATTCCAAGGATACCTGGACAGCAGTTGAAGCTGGCGACTTTGTGATGCCTAATTATAGGGTCACAAAAGCAGAAGGAAAAGGTTGGAACGTTAGGCTAGACTGTCACTACAGGGGCATCTGTAAACAGTCTAAGATGTGATAACTGCCCTGACCAACAAGATTCTAACAGAACAAAGGACTATTTAAAAAGTGATGGTAAATGGGCCCCCACCTTGGAGAAATAATCAGGGATAATCTATCATGCTGTTGACATGACAATCAATGTAAATGATTCTCTGGGTAGTCACTCACTTTTAGAATTTCTAACCTTGTACTATATTGTATTTTACCTATAAAAGAAGGATTAGTTCATGTATACGAGATGCTGGGGTTCAGTTTGTCAGAGAAGTAGCATCAGCATTTCCCAAGAATAATTATATTGACCAATAAAAAAATTATACTTTCTACAAAATCTGTGTTCTTGTATCCCTGGGTAAGCATCATAAAGCATAGTTTGGCGCCTAACACAACTGATTAGGGGTCTGTGCCAAAACCAGTGGTAGGCTGGACCAGGTAAACTGTGTCAGTCTTACAGTTCAATGGCGGCACAGAGATTAGGTGCTCCCAGAGGCAGGTCACCAGCTCCTTGAAGATGTCATGGACCGGTACCGCCACTACCTCTTTCAGGGCATCCATGAATTGCTGATTCTCAAGCATCCTGAGCCTAGTGTCTTGCTCTGTTAAAAGCTATAAAGGCACCAATTCTGCCATGGCCTTTATGAACCCTGCAAAGGAGAGATCCTCGGGGGGGGGGGGGGGGGGGGGGTTCTGCCGCTCCTCCGGTGGAGAGGGCTCTGAAGGCAGATCCTCTGAGTCCTCAGTGGAGGACATGGACGCCTCCCCTTCCCAGGGGTCATAGAGGGTACCCCCTTCACTGCATCCCAACAGTGCCCGAAGCACGGGCCTCGAGGCCGTAAAAGCGCAGACAGGTCCAATAGTGTCAGGGGAATTGGGGGCACCAAAGGCAGACCCGGATGGCCCTGGGGGAGCTGTGAGATGGCAGAGCACCATGCATCCGAGACGCCACCGAACCCGATGGCCTTTCCTCCTCTGAGGAGTCACTCACCAGATGGGGGCCGGTGACAGCAGCAGTGATGCTCCCTTCAACTAAAGGAGCTTGGGGCACCTTTGCCGGTTATTGTCAGGAAAGCACTGAGCAGTATATCAAGGCCGTTCCAGTAAAGGCGCAAGCACTAGTGGAGTAGACTCTAGTGGAACCGGAGGCTCGAAACCCTGCAGGGCCTGGGTCAACTGCACGCACATCTCCAACTCCTTCTCAAAAGGCAGCCAAGGAGAAACAGCTTGAGGTGGCAGCAGAATCGGGACGTGCCCCAGAGCGCTGGAGGTCACCGAGCCCTCCACAGCTGTCAGTGGAGGCCACCTAGAGATTTCAGAAGGGTCGGAGGGAATTGCTTCCTCCGCATGAGACCGTTCCGGAGTAGGCACAGATGCCTGTCCACGGTCTTGCTTGGAAGAGGACAGATGTCTATATTTCTTCGATCTTTCTCGATGGTCAACAGTCTTTGCTTGGAACTGATGGCAACAGTTGGGAACCTGACCAGGCATGGAACAAAGACTGGGGTCGGTCCCCTGATCTTATTTCGGGGCCAAGGAACAGTTGTGGGGGTGACCCAGACAGGGTCAAGACCAGAATCTCCTTCCCAAGCGGGGTAGAGGTCCTGGAAGCCAATGACTGATCTAATCTTTTGGGTACAACTAACTTTTCCATTTTATCAAGGCGTGCCCGACAGCCCTTAGGGGTTATCTGGGCATAAAGGTCCCAACTGTGAACATCATGGGATGCCCCCAGGCAGAGGGTGCAGACCTCATGGGGGTCTGTGATGGACATAGTTCTGGGGCACTGGAGGCACTGGCGAAAGCTATTGCAAAAAGTATGCATCGCGTAGTCAATGATCAGCGGTCACAGGACGATGAAGCAGTCTGAAATAGACTGTGAAAACTCGATGGACTTCCCAGATCGCAGACAGAGGACCTGAAAAACCATGAGGGACCCTACGCGATGCAGGAAAGAAAAACTTCAAAAATTGCAAAAACTACAAAAAAGTGCAAGCTCCACAACCACAAGGTAAAAGCTTTGCAGAATGGAAGAGACTGAAGAGAGAACCTGCGTGGACACGGGATTAGTGGCATGCCAAGTGTGCCAGTCAAAGTTTCCGGACCAGGCTCCATCTGATGTCACCCATGTGCAAGGACTTTCCTGCTTGTCCTTGGAAAAAATAGTTTATGGACTTTTCCTCCAGGAACTTATCTAAACTTTTTTAAACCCAGCTACACTAACTGCCCTAACCACATCCTCCAGCAACAAATTCCAGAGCTTAATTATACGCTGAGTGAGAAAGAATTTTCTCTGTTTTAAATGTGCTACTTGCTAACTTCATGGAGTGCCCCCTAGTGCTTTTATTATCTGAAAGAGTAAATAACCGATTCACATCTACTCATTCTAGTCCTCATGATTTATAGACCTCTATCATAGTCCCCCTCAGCCATGTCTCCTCCAAGCTTTCTGGCCAATGGCACTGCAGGATGTTTATCTTCATTTCTTCAGGGATGCTGGGATATGTATGCTCTTCCGAGTCAAGGTAGCATCTAAAGTATCTGCTTGAACTACAGTGCAAAGGTCAGCCACTACCTGGAGGCCGGCACAAAGGAAATGAATTCTCTGGGGAAGTGCCATAGGGCAGAACAGCCTCCACAGAGCATGCAAACCCCCCATTGTGCCACAGCTATTATCTGCCCTTAAATAAGCCATGTGTGGCAGCAGTATCACAACTCAAGCCATAACAATGCATACTGTGGCACCGGGCAAGGAAGGAGAAATTGGCAGGTGTTGACTTCCCTTTCCAGCCAGGCATGGCATGGAGAGCGCCTTACAGGGGAAACCCTCCAGCCAGCAAAGATTACCAGTGGTGCCTAGGGATGCTTTCTAGAGAGAGGGAGCAGCAGCAGAGACTAAGTCGAGAGACACGGAAAGAAAAAATGTAATCAAGAGTATCATCCTTCACAATTAAATGAGTTAAAAGCAAATACGTATTAATTCAAAGCTCAATCTCAGTTTACCGATGGTCGTAAGGAAAAATTTCCTCCTTAAGTCTCACAGTTTCTGTCATTTCAGGAATAGAGCAGCAGCTTCACAGATTTTTTTTTTTTTTTTTTTTTTTTTTTAAATCTGTTCTGGGTTTGCAAACACCACCAGCACCCAAGGCCAACACGAAAGATGAAAAGGACACCAGTACTAAACAGTGTTAGTTCCCAAGGCTAATCACTTCCCCCAGGCTGCTGACATCAAGCAATCATTTGGAATAAATGCTCTGCAGCTATGTGTGTGCGTGCGAGACACTGAGTGTAACATCTTTACAGGGTTTGTGTTGGTTCCTAAAGTCAGGGTTAGTTTGTTACCAAAGAGCCCGCCAGTGGCTGTACCAAAGGAAGGAGCGCTTGTGGTTGTAGTTCCAAATCCCGTAGTTTTGTTACCAAACAGGGTCTGAAAAGGTAAGAGAAACAAAAACCCGGGTGAGATGGTGGCACTAAACCCTGCGGGTGGTTCAGCACGTTTACAGAATCATGCAAGAATACTCCCTACTGCTTGCCAAATTTACTCTTACCTGCTCGTTTCCTTTCACTTCTGCCAGACCAGTCCAGACAAATGGCTTATATACTCCTCTACCAGCAGATGGAGATTGCTAAAGTCACCACATATAGGGTCCTAACGTATCTCCCCTAACCTCGGAAAACTAGCCAGCAAGCAGCCCGACGGAGCTCCTAAACCGCAAGGATACCCATCAGAGAAAGTGAGAGGGAGCAGTTTGGGAGGGTGCTGGATTCAAGGAAAGAAAGCTAGCAGGTAAAACTAGATTTTACCTCATCATCCTGCCAGACTATGCATCAAAGCTTCCCCTCAGACTGGCTCTCAGAACATCTGAGCCAAAAGCAGCCTCCTCTCTGGCTCCAAGATGCAGATGGGATGTAAGGACACCCAAATAACCACCATGCATATCCCCTTCCCAAGGAGAAACTAGGAGAATTTCCACTCATGAAAAGGCCTGAGCCTTAGTTGACGTCCCTGACCCATCAAGCAACTAAAACCTTAAAAACAGCTTCTGTCGTTCACTAAAAAGGATGAACAGGTGAGCAGATTCCCTAAAGAAATCAACCTGCAATATTAGGCTGGTGAATACCTTCACCACCTTCCACAGAGAAATCCCCCTGAAAGAAGGCTGAAATACCATCGGGTTAATGTGAAACCACCTTAGGCAAAAAAAACAAACAAACCTGGTACAGATCTACACTGCCTCAGAATCTTAAAGCGAGCTCCCTATAAGAGAGAGTTTGATGCTCTGAAATCTACTTCTGAGCATATAACTACCAGAAACACAGCCTTTAAAATCAGATCTTTCAGAGAGGGATTCAAAGCTCACTCAAATTTAGATTTCCAAGGGAACATGTTCCCTCATGGGAAGGGAAATGTTTCAACTGAGGAAAGCGCAAAACATCCAGATACACAAGTGACAAACCCTGCAATTCACCCCTGTAGGAGGCAATCAGCAGTCCTTTTTAAGACCAATGATGTCTTCCATGGCTAAATAACCCAAGCTGCCAAGACTCACGCTCCACACCCCTCACAAAAGCTAGTGCGGAGGATTTCTTGTGGACCTGTACAAATGTAGAAACTGCCTTTCCTCACCAGAAGTGTCCTCTCAAGGATCCGGAGCTAGATCCTTGCATGCTACCAGGCCCTGTACCAGCAGGCCCCCTGGGAGGCTTTTCCACCTCAGTTCTCATGAGGTCTGCATCTGGGCACCACCAGAATCACCGGATTCTGAACCGCAGCTATTTTCTGCAGAATGAGCCACAAGATGCCATAGCAGAAAGAAATAAAAGCAGGCCACGAGAAGGCCAAGGCTGCGATAACACATCCAGACCCTTGCAACGTTCCTTTTTTTTTCACCTTGGCATTCCTTTTTGTTCCCATGTCCATTTTGGGTCTCCCCACCTGGCTACAATTAGGGCGAAGGCACCTTTCAAACATTCCCACTCTTCTGGATCCAAGAAATGAAGACTCAAGAAATTCACTTGGACATCCCTCCACCCCTAGAATGTGAGTTACCAACAGCACTCAGAATTGCTGCTCTGCTCAGAGAACGAGACTCACTTCCTCGGTCACCTAACTCCTCCTGGTTCCACCCTGGTGATTCACATATGCCACCGCTGTTGCATGGTCTGAATTTATACAGCCTGTCCTTGCACTAGCCAAACTTAACTTCTATAAGGCCTCTCATATGGCACTTGTTTCCAAACAAATGGAGGACCAAATGGCCTCCACAGTCCTCCATATCCCCTGTGCCACTTGATTCCAACAGTCCCCAACTGAAAAGACTGGCGTTATTTCTAGGTTCTTCATATCCAGCCACCAAACTGCCCTTATCTGCACAGACACCCCAAAACCCACCCCAACCCTCCAAATGTAATTTATTGCAACACCCTCCCCCCCCCCACAAAAAAAAGCCCCTGCCGAAACTCCCTGGTGGTCCAGCGGGGGTCCCGGGCCGTTGGCTGCCAGCAATCAAAATGGCACAGATGGCCCTTTGCTCTTTCCATGTGACAGCCTATTGGTGCCATTGGCCTATGTCACATGGAAGGAGCAATGGAACGCAAATGCTTAGCACCCCGAAACGAACCCCATCTGGATGAGCCGCTATGGACGCACCGTTCATCTTGCCACAAACATCCTAACGCCACCACTTGAACCCGGAGAGAACTGAAAGCTAGCCCTTTTGCCAAACCCTCTTGCAAGAAGGTTAGAATGTGGACTATCGAGGCCCACCTAGGGGAAACATTCGACCCACTACACCAAGAGTCAAAAACCTTCCAGACTCGGACATACGTAAGAGGTGGAAGTTTTGCGAGCCCGTAAGAGAGTGGAAATCACTGAATCCGGATACCCCTTCTTTCTCAACTGCCGCTTCTCATAAGCCAAGCTGCTAGACAAAAGCGATCCACCTGGTCAAAAAATACTGAACCCTGCTGCAGGAGATTCGGAAGATGACCCAGACGGAGCGGCCCGTCCACTGCAAGGTTGAGGAGATCCACAAACCATGGCCTTCGTGGCCATTCCGGAGCCACCAGCACCACCGCTCCCGGATGGGCTTCTATCCTTCTCAAGACCTTGCCTACCAGAGGCCAAGGAGCAGAATGTCACGAGGCCATGGGATGACAAGAGCGTCCACCCCTTCCGCTCCGTGCTCTCTTCTGCGACTGAAGAAGTGTGGCGCCATGGTATTCCCTCGAGTCGCTAGTAGATCCAAACGGGGAATCCCCCAGCGATGAGATATCAATGCGAACACCTCGGAAAGCTCCCATTCTCCGGGATCCAATCTCTGACGGCTCAGAAAATCCGCCTGTACATTGTCTACTGCGGTAATGTGTGAAGCCGCTATCCTGAGCAGATGAGTTTCTGCCGAGGCCATGATCTCATCCGCCTCTACGGGGCGGCTCTTTGTGACTCCCTGCCGGTTCATTTATGCTACTATTACGTTGTCTGCGAGCACTCTCGCCGAACAACGATGAACCCGAGGCAAGAACTTCTGCAGGGCCAAGCGGAGTGCCCTGGTCTCGAGACGACTGATGGACCATTGTACTTCCTGCTGCGTCCATTGGCCTTGGGCTGCCTGAGATTGGCAAACTGCCTCCCAGCCGGAAAGACTGGCATCCGTCATCACAATAGTCCACTGAGGGACCTCCAGATCCATCCCCCGGGACAAGTGTTCATGGGTCAGCCACCAAGCTAGGCTTCCAACATGAGAACAAAGCCCTTTGCAATGGCCTCATATGAGCGAAAGCCCACGGGACCAACTCCAGAGTAGATGCCATAGAACCGAGAACCTGTAAATAGTACCACGCCCTGGGAACTGGCAGGGACAAGAGATGCTGAACTTGCAACATAAGTTTGTCTATCCAATCCTGCATCAGGAAGACCTTTCCCAATCCGAGTATCGAATCTCGCCCCCAAAAAATCCAAGACCTGGGCGGGGGGACAACTGGCTCTTGTCTGCATTGATGATCCAACCCAGAGCATGAAGTGTGAGCCAGTCGGAGCGCCGCCGCCACAACCACCATCACCTTGGTAAATGTGCGCAGAGCGGTCTCAAGCCCAAAGGGAAATGCCTGAAACTGGGATTCTTGCCAAGGACCATAAACCGGAGATACCACTGATGGTCCTTCCGAATTGCAATGTGTAGATACGCTTCCATTAAATCGAGGTATGCTAAGAACTCCCCTGCTCTGACAGGTGATTATGGAATGTAGCGTCTCCATACGAAAACGGGTCACTCGGAGCTCTGTTGAACTTCTTCAGATCTAAAATCGGACGGAAGGACCATTCCTTCTTCGGAACCAGAAAATAAATTGAATACCTGCCAATTCGAAGTTCGTTCAGAGGAACTGGAACGACTGCCCCGAGGTCCAACAACCGGCAAAGCATGAGACACATCTGGTTGCCTTTTCTCCAGAGACCCACAGAGTGACACCAGAAATAGATCGCGTAAGGGACGAGCAAAATCTAAGGCGTAGCTGTGTTCTATAATGTTTAGAACCCAATCGTAAAACAGGGACAGCTGCCCCCCAACAACCGGAACAGGGGAGTGGGCCGGCGCTATTTCATTGGGAGGACTTGACTCCCATCGCCCATGTGGCACTCTCAGGTGGGTCAACGGCCACGAAAGGAATGAGACCAGTCTGCGACCTGCCGGACAACTGTCTTTGGCCAAATGGAGTTGGCTTAAACTGGCGAAAATGGCGCTGCCCCCAAAATCACGACCAGGAAGGGCTGAAACCTCTGGAAGCTTTTGGCCTATCCTCCGGGAGCTTGTACACTTTATTTTCCCCCAAGGACTTAATGAGCTGCTCCAAATCATCTCCAAAAAGTAATTTCCCCCGAAACGGAAAAGGACCCAGCTGCGATTTGGAGGAAACAGCCGACCAATTACAGAGCCATAAAAGCCTGCGGGCTGACACCGCAGAAGCAATAGTACGTGAAGACATACGAAGGAGATCATACAAAGCATCCACCCCAAATGATCAGCCTGCTCAGACTCCTCCGGGGAGAGCTCTCTGGCACTCAGGAGTTGTATCCACCGGAGACTCGCACGCTGCATTAAACTACTGCTGGAACCCCCAGAGCAGACACGCTTGAGAAGCACCTCCAGCTTACGAGCCTGAGGGTCCTTAAGGGCAGCCGCCCCAACCACAGGAATAGTCGTACACTTGATGACTGTGGATACGACCGCATCAACCTTGAGAACCTTAAGGAGGTCAAGAGAGTCATCTGGCAGTGGGTACAATTTTTCCATAGCTCTGCCTACGCAGAAGCTACCTTCCAGAGTATCCCACTCCCGAAACATCAGCTGGAGTAACATAGGATGAAAAGGAAAGTCCTAGCCGGGGGACGAAGACCAGATAGCACCAGACCCACTGTGTCCTGATCCTGAGGCGTCGGCGTCTGACCAGCCAGTATGCTCAACTCTACTAGGACATGTGGAATCATCGGCTCCAACTCATATCTACGAAAGAGCCTAAGGACCCGAGGATCATCCCCTTCCACCAGGGCCACATGCTCTGAAACCTCATTCGTGTCCGCTTGAAGTGGATCCGCCAGCGGCACCACCCCCTGGTTCCTGGAACCAGACCCTTCCCGTACCACCCTAATTTGGGAGACCCCAGGAAGATCCGGCCTAGAAAACTGCATGGGAGGAGACCCATCCCCAGGCCACCCCGGAGGGGGCTCAGGATCTCACATGGGCATAAGGCTAGCTAAATAAGCCTTATGCAATAGTAAAATAAAATCAGCTGAAAAAGGATGCCGGTCCTTTAAATTTTCCCGACGGGGGATACCCAAAGGAGCATGGGAAGCAGGAAATAATGGGGAGACCTGGGCCAAAAATACTGCAGAAATAACTGAGGAGGGAGATCACTTCCCCCTGCTGAGCTATCTGCATCAGCATCTAAGGCTCCTAAAATGACCACCGTTCCCGCGTTCCATGGGAGTGGGGCAAGCTGAGTACAACGAGGCAGCATCGGGGCACCATACCATGGGACCAATGTGCCTGCCTCCCCCTGCCACCAGCTGCCCCTGCTGATGGGCCCTCGCCCCCCGGGAAGACACCAGGAGCAGAGGCTCTCTCTAAAGAGCCGTGCTGCCGGCTCCCCACAG
This sequence comes from Rhinatrema bivittatum, assembly GCF_901001135.1. NCBI lineage: Eukaryota > Metazoa > Chordata > Amphibia > Gymnophiona > Rhinatrematidae > Rhinatrema > Rhinatrema bivittatum. The sequence continues at coordinate 8,639,430 of NC_042619.1, read as the reverse complement.
GATTTGCAGGACAAAGCACACGGCATTGCCGAGCTGAACAAGGAGGGGAGGCTGTGAAAATAAACCCCGGGAGGCCGAATAAGAACAGCACAGCTGCAAAAAAAAAAAAAAAAAAAAAAAAAAACCACGTTCCGATTCTATTTTTTTTTTTTTTAATTCGCATTGGCCTCACTAGAGCACAACCCGCAGTTGTCTCTGGGTCAGGTGGGGAGGGACTGGCTCACCAGTAAATCCACCCCCCCAGTCTCTCACCGGCTGCTGCTCCTGGTACACTGGAGTGAAGGGCAAGGCACATGGCTGGCCTACCACAGAGGAGAAATGATTCTGCTCCTCGGGAGGCCCGGCTTTTTTTTTTTTTTTTAAACTTTGTTTCAGCCAAGCAAATTTAAAGGACTCCTGTCACTGCAACTCTTTTTTTTCTTGTAGAGTTAATTAGCCAGGACTGCAGTTTCCACCACCTTCATCTGCTGGAGACAGAGAAATACAGAAGGGGCTGCAGGTGGCACATCTTACTTACAGGGGTGTCTCAAGTTTTTCTCTGTCTCCATCTGCTGGAAGGGAGGCATAACTCAGCAGTCTGGGTTGATCCGGGTACATACAGGGAATGAAATTGAATGTGAACAACTGCAAAGTGATGCACTTAGGGAAGAGTAACCCAAATTATAGCTACACAATGCAAGGTTCCACATTAGGAGTCACCATTCAGGAAAAGGATCGAGGCATCATTGTTGATAAGTTGAAATCTTCTGCTCAGTGTGCAGCAGCAGCAGCCAAAAAAGCAAACAGAATGCTAGGAATTATTAGGAAAGGAATGGAGAATAAAACAGAATATCATGTCTATCATTCCATGGTGCGACCTCATCTTGAGTACTGCGTGCAATACTGGTCACCACATCTCAAAAAAATATAGCAATTAGAAAAGGAACAAGAAAGGCTAAAGAGGTTGGGATTGTTCAGCTTGGAGAAGAGACAGCTAAGGGGAGATATGATAGAGATTTACAAAATAATGAATGGAATGGAACATGTGAATGTTAATCTGTTTACTCTTTCAAAAAGTACAAAGACTCAAGGACACAAAATGAGGTTATAGTATGTGGTACACTTAAAATTAATAAAAATTGGTTTGGTTTTTTTTTTTTTACTCAGCACATAATTAAGCTCTGGAATTTACTGCTAAATCATGTGATGTAAGCTGTTCGTGTAGTTGTGCTTAAAAAAAAAAAAAGATTTGGACAAGTTTCTGAAGGAAAGCCAATAAACTATTAAAGTGAAGTTGCAGAAATCCACTGCTTATCCCTGCGATAAGCAGCACGAGATCTCTACCCCTCTGGATGCTGCCAGGTACTTGTGGCCTGGTTTGGCCTCTGTTGGAAACAAGATAGTGGGCTTGATGGACCCTTGGTCTGACCCAGCATGGCAAGAATGCTGGGTCAGACCAGCCATCTACAGACCTGGAGTAGATGGCCTACCACTTCAAGGTAGGCCATCTACTCCAGGTCTGTAGCAGCTTCCTGAAGCTTGAGTCCATTGTTGACATGCTCTAGTCACTGCAGACAGCTTCCTGCAAAGCTAGACCAGCGATCTCAAAGGATTGAGAAGAGATTCAATCTTCTGGTGCTGGAGATCCTTTACAGCCATACCCACACTACTAGGATAGTGGTTTTCCCTAGTGTTCACACACACCAGCAGATCCACCCAGGGCACCTTTAGCTTCTCTTCCACCTGCAGACCTTCAATCTCAGGAGAATGTTACTCTATTGCTCTCAGATCTTTGATAGACTGGGGCAAGTACAGGGAACACACTTGGGCTTTTATGCCTGCCATAATAGGACCTCCCACAACCTTGTTCCCTTCTGCTTTCCCCTCAGAAATGCTAAGGCTGCCAGAGCAGTAAGGATCAGAGAAGGCAACTCCTCACTTAGGATCACTTCAAGATCCCTCCTCTAGACTCTCATAAGAACATAAGAATTTTTTTGAGATGCGGCGACCAGAATTGTACACAGTATTCAAGGTGCGGTCTCACCATGGAGCGATACAGAGGCATTATGACATTTTCCGTTTTATTTACCATTCCCTTCCTAATAATTCCTAACCTTCTGTTTGCTTTTTTGACTGCCGCAGCACACTGAGCCGACGATTTTAAAGTATTATTCACTATGATACCTAGATCTTTTTCCTGGGTGGTAGTTCCTAATATGGAACCTAACATCGTGTAACTTCAGCAAAGGTTATTTTTCCCTATATGCATCACCTTGCACTTGTCCACTTTAAATTTCATCTGCCATTTGGATGCCCAATCTTCCAGTCTCGCAAGGTCCTCCTGCAATGTATCACAATCCGCTTGTGATTTAACTACTCTGAATAATTTTGTATCATCCACAAAGTTGATAACCTGACTCGTCATATTCCTTTCCAGATCATTTATAAATATATTGAAAAGCACCAGTCCAAGTACAGATCCCTCAGGGACTGCACTGTTTACCCTTTTCCACTGAGAAAATTGACCATTTAATCCTTCTCTGTTTCCTCTCTTTTAACCAGTTTGCAATCCACAAAAGGACATCGCCTCCTATCCCATGACTTTTTAGTTTTCCTAGAAGTCTCTCATGAGGGACTTTGTCAAACGCCTTCTGAAAATCCAAATACATTACATCTACCAGTTCTCCTTCATCCACGTTTATTAACCCCTTCAAAAAAATGAAGCAGATGTGTTAGGCAAGACTTTCCTTGGGTAAATCCATGGAGGGTACTGGAAGCCAATAGTAACAGGTGGGAGAGAGAAAAAGGGAAATAAAAAAAAATGGATAAAGTGCGTAGCTTGCTGGGCAGACTGGATGGGCCCATTCTTCTTCTGCAGTCTTCTTCTTCTGCAGTCATTTCTATGTTTCTATGTGACTGTGTTCCATTAAACCATGTCTTTCTATATGCTCTGCGATTTTGGTCTTGAGAATAGTTTCCACTATTTTTCCCGGAACTGAAATCAAGCTCACTGGTCTATAGTTTCCCGGATCACCCTTGGAGCCCTTTTTAAATATTGGGGTTACATTGGCCACCCTCCAGTCTTCAGGTACAATGGATGATTTTAATGATAGGTTACAAATTTTAACTAACCAGAAATTTCATTTTTGAGTTCCTTCAGTACCCTAAGATGCATACCATCCGGTCCAGGTGATTTGCTACTCTCCCTCAGAAATCACCTTGATGTCCTTCCTTCAGGAACACTAAAGAAGCCCCCAAGCAAGAGAACTTTTCCTCACCAGTGCTGGGTTCCCATACCCCTGGGAAGTACTAACAGGAGAAGAAGCACCCACACCAGCACTCTACTTTAGCAGGGAAGGCCTGATGCAACAGAACAAATTCTGCCAGGAAAAAAGAAGAGGCGGAAGGAGAACTGCAGATCCTGCAGAAATCCTCTGAAAGACCCATCTCAAAGCTCTCCGCCCGGCTGCCATTCCAAACAGTTGAAAATACACTGGTGGGAACTTTTCCTTAAGCAGCCCCAGCCACATCTGGGTTCTGGTTCCCTCTCCCTCCTCAGAACATTTGAAGCAATGGCTGCTGATGCCTGCATTAACTTGACAAGCTCCAAAAACTCCAGCATGCTTCCTACCCTCTGCTGTAGATATGGATCCCCGCACCCTTGCCAGTACTCACTGCTGGTTCCAGGATCTAAACCAGCCACATCTACCACTTCAGCTGGCTGCACCAGAGTTTGTCTTTTTTCTGTTTTTAAACTTTATACGAAAGCTGCACTTTCAAAGCTGTCAGCAGCTAGAGGAGGGTAGGGAGAAATAAGAGGAAAGGAGGGAAGCGGTGAAAAGCAAAAAACTTTCCAGTCCAGAGGATATAGCCCTCTGGACTGGAAGCCCCCTGATATAGAAAAATTGCTTACTAGTAACAGTTTTCCGTGGACAGCAGAACAGCCACACAAGATGGACGACATGATCTGATGGCGCTGGATTGTTTCTCTCTTACAGCCCAGAAACTTTAACCCTGCCTTCTGACCCATGTGCGGGTCTTCCCACATGGAATCCTCCCTCGGGCTTTTCCCCAGCTAATCCATCTTCCTGGGGAGGAGGGAGGGATTATATGGCTGTTTGTTAACAGCCACACAAGAAGGACTCTCAGCTGAGGGTTGCTTTGAAATAGTTCATCTTCGATTTTTATTTTGCAACCCATAATGTATGTTGTAGGAAGCTGGTTTGATTCATTTAAAATGTTTTTAAGCACTGCTTGATCAAATATACTGTCTGTGTGAATCTATCCAGACAGTAATGTTGTGTAAAAGTATGTATTGTTTCCATGTGACAGTTCTACAGATATCCTGAATTGTTGTGGAGTTGATATGTTCCAGTCACGGCCGTAGCTTATATTTTATGTGTTTTCATTGGCTGTGGTGAATTCATACCTAGGATTCTATAGCAGTAAGAAATACACTGAATGAGCCATTTTGACATTTGCTTTGATAGCTGCCCCTTTTTCAGTTGCATCATAGGATATGAATAGTTGAATTAATGCTCTGAATGTTCATGCTCAATCTCCATAGAATAATCTGCAGTGCGGTATGCAGTTTTGGAAAGAAAGTCAAAAGTATTATTTCTAGATTCAGGTGGAATTGATATACCACTTGAAAGCAAGATATCAGAGTATTTTCTTCTGAAATATCCATGTGTAGGAAGACTAGGTTATTAGTGCTTGTAGCTCACTCTTCTGGTCGATTTTATTCTATTGGAAATAACATTTTCCACGTCACAAATTGCATGTCTGCATTAGCCATTGGTTCCATATGGGGGCTTTAACAGCTCTATCAAAACTATTTAAGACCCACTGTGGTGGTCTTAGTGGAGCATTTACACTGTAAAGACTTTATGAATCTTGCCACTATTAATTACTGTGAAATTGGCTTACCATCAACGGGGATACGATCAGCTGCTACTGCGCTTACATGAATGCTGATGGAATTTGTCTAAGCCGTGAGGTGATCTCAGTATTGGAGTAATTTTGATATCTAACATTGGAATGGCTGCTCTGTCTTCTTGCTACAATAGCTGTTGCAGACACTTTTGTAGCAGTACTGAAAGAATATGTTTAGCGCAGTCCTTTGTGTCTGCCTTGATTTCACTGAAGGGTTGCTGTTCCTCTGGCAATTCTTTTGATAATTTGTGTGGCTTTTCAAGGTTATTGTACAGATACTGGATCATTTGGATCGGGTATGCCCCTATTCTTGCTTGCAAGGCAGCCCCTGATATATTCTTTCCAATTGTGTCAACGAGCCTTGGGTCTTTCCCCAGAGACAAACTGAATTAGGATTTCATTTTCTTAGTTTTCCTCTTCACGGATGCCACAACAGTAGATTCATGCAGGGTTTGAACTTTTTCATGCCCCCAAGCATTTTTAGATCCTATATTTGCCATCTGTTTTTTTGTCACTGGTAGCCCTGAGAGAGGCATCTTCCTGATTTTTGATCAACCTTCAGTCATGCACTGGTAGTGCTTTGCTTTGTACCACTTTGGTGACTAGATGAAATTTAGGACTCCTTGTTAGTCTCTAGTTTCTTCAGTACCTTCCTCTAAACTGGACTATCTCTGAAAGCTCATGCCTCAATAAACTGGTCTGTAAGGTGCCACCTGCCTCCTGTCATTTTTACTACACCAGACTAACAAGAACATCCCTCTGAAGATGATGTCCACTTTAAACTGAATGGTATTGACATGGATATTTCATAGGAAGTTCAGGTACATCAAATCTTCCTAGGTTGTTTGGGTGGCAAGTCCAATGGGATATCAGAGTCTATGATATGGAGTCACTTGAACTCCATGAGTCAACAGAAATGGTCTGCACAGTTTCTTCTGTTTTTGCTTCTTGGCTGTCTAAGTCATGTTTGTCTTCTAATGAGCATAATAAAAAATAATGTGAACCCTCTTAACTTTTCTAGTACGGTTGTAGGCATTTGCTTCAAGTCCGTCTGCCCATAATTTTTGCACAAACGTATGCTATTCTTGCACTGGCTGTTGTGGTAGCAAGCCTGGATTTAAATGTTTTGATGCTTTTGTGTTTTCTTTTCCTTGTACACTTAACTATTTCAAAGCTCTGAACTGAAACGCTATCTTGTGGCGTTCTAGAATGTTTGTGCCAAGGTTTAGGAACAGAGCGATCTGTGCAGGTGAAACAACTCTGTGCTGGGTTTCTTCAGTGCCAATGAATCTCAGGGCTCTGTGCTGTGTTTTTCCCAGAGCTGCTATTCTCGGTTCCCCTGCCTTGGCACCAATAGTTCAGCAGTGTGCTCTGGCGCCGATCTTTACTGGCTCCAGCAACTAGCCCCATAGGTGAGAGTCACAGCTCTAATGTTTTGGGTGTGCTATGTCTAACAATGTCGACTTGACACCTATGATCTTTCACGATCTGGAGAGGCTGTTTGAAAGTGGCATGTTTTGCTCCAATCCAATGGGACTGGATGCTCATATTTAAGTCAGAGCTCCCTGTAAGCTAGAGCTCTCTGGGACATATGTCCACAGGGGCCACAGTAAACATATTATATTTTGGCCAAAGGCATTTTAGGCAAAGGGAATGTAAAAGTTTGCTTTCCGTAAACCGCGTTTTCTTTACATAGCACGATAATTTAACCATGCTCTCTGGGTGATGTCATCTGACATGGGGGCAGAGCCATCTCTCCAAGAATTTTGGAGCTTTGCTATATGTGCATGTGCAGCTCTTCCCACACGTTCCCTGCAGGTCTCCTCAGTTGGTGATAAAGCTTTCTGTAGAAATGTAGGTAGCTGTCCAGGAAGGAGGGCTGTATTGCAAGGCTAAACCATCCTGCTATCTACGGAAAACATCGTTTGTGGTAAGCAAACTTGCTTTTTTTCAATTGATAAGCAGGCAGAATTAGCCATACGCTCTGGGAGTCCCAAGCTCAGGGTTGCCTTGATTATGTGAAATGCATTTTCTTTGTCCAATCTTCTCATCTGGAGATTTATTTATTTGCACCGCATCCTCTTTATGGACAGCTTCAAGATTTTGTTGTGTGTTTTAAGACTGTTGCTCCCACCAAGTTGTCTGAAGCAGACTGTTGATCGAGACAATAGTGGGATGTGAACGTATGAATCGATGACCAGTTGGCTGCTTTACAAATTTCCTGAATTGGAATATTGTAAAAGTGCGCTGGTAGCCCTTGCTCTCACCTGATGGAACTCTGATGCAACCTTTCAGTTGAGCAGAATGTGCAGTATAGCAAACTTGAATACACTAAGGTGTCCAATTTGACAATGTCCTCTTTGCCACCACACCACCAGGGGCATTTGGATTAAAAGACGAATAAATAGGCTGTTTGTCTGATGGACTGAGTCCTTTTCTTGTAATAGGCTAAAGCTTGCTTGCAATCTTAAGTACGCAATGTCCTCTGTCAGTGTGGTTTTAAAAAAAACAAAAAACAAACAAACATGGGCAGAGATGTTTGATTCAAATGAAAAGCCAAGAGCACTTTTGGTAATAAAGATGAATGGGTCTGGAGTAAGACCTTGTCATGGCAAAATTGTAAGTATAGGGAATAGAATACCAGTGCTTGAAGCTCGATTACTCATCTTGCTGAAGTTATTGCAATGAGAAAAACAACCTTTCAAGTTAAGCATTTTAAAAATGTTGATTCCGGAGGTTCAAACTGGATACACAAGTCTAGAGCACACTTATGTCCCAAGGATCCGGAGGTTTTTGGATTGGAGGGCGAAGTCTGAGAAGGCCTTTCATAAAGCAAGATACCAGAGGATGAGTAAAAATGGAAGGCCCATCCTTTGTGGATAAGCTATCGCACTTAGATGAAACAGTGTGGATGCGGTTGCTAATCTTGATACTGAGTATGAAGGTATTCCAGCAAGTTCTGTGGCATGCAAGTGAACGGATTGATTTTATTTGCACACCACCATTCTGAGTATCTTTTTCCATTTGAAGGCATAATTTCTTCTAGTTGAAGGCTCTCACACACAGTAGAATGTTTTGAATGTATGTCAGCAGCTGCAAATGCTCTAGAACAATCCGTTCAATCTCCATGTCATCAACTGAAGGAAGAAATGCATCAGGTGGAGAAGTGTTCCCCCTTCCTGGGTTAATAGAAATGCACTGTCCCCTGGCGTACTGGTAGATGACTGGAAAGTTGTACTAGATAGGTATACCAAGGTTGTCTCTGCCATGCCAGCATAACGATAATCATGTTTTTGTCTTGGATACATTTTTAGATTGGTAGATAGAGGAATTGGCGGGGATGCGTAGAAAAAGCTACTCAACCAAGGGATCAGGAACGCATCCTAATATACCCTTCAATGGCTGGGGTGAATAGAGCAGAATCAGTCCAGTTTTGTGCTTTGTTCTATTGCAAATAGGTCAATACACAGAAGTCCCCAGTGACTGAAGAAATCATCTGCTGTCTGGTCTAATGACCATTTGCGAGTACAAAAATTCCTGCTGAGTGTCTGCTTCCATATTCGCTACACATGGCAGGTAGATCACCTGCAGGGCGATCAAATGCATTTCTGCCCACTCCAAAATCTGTACAGCTTCCTTACAGAGGGTCCTGGAACCCATGGCTACTTGACTGTCTGTATGTGTCACATATATCCCTTGAAGTTTTGGCACAAATGTAGGAATTGCATTCTTTATCTCTCTCAACTCAGAGTCTGATCTAGAAATTGCTTTTTTCCGGAGACCATAAGCTCTGGTTTTGAACTGAAGTGGACTCCCCATCCCTGCAATGAAACATCCATTGAGTGTATTAACTGATGATGAAGTGGAATCCAAAAGGGGGTCCCTTTTTTCATGACTGACGGAGTCAGGCACCAAGATCTCTTTTCATGGAGGCAGTAATCCGTGCTCTTTGACATTGGTTGTCTGTATTGCATCTAATGAGCCTTTAACCCCCATTACAATCGCTGCATGTGCAGGCTGGTATGAGGGATTACAGGCATTACCACCACAACTCAGAACAAGAATTCAACATATTGTTGCATGTGTTTGTTGCTGTAGGTGGAGGCAAAGTGAGCGTACTACCTGAGCTCTGTTGTCGGGCAGGAATGCTCTGCAAAGAGGTGTATGGATCTTTGCTCCGATGAATTGGAGGACCTGAGATGGAATGAAATTGGACTTTTCCTAATTTATGAGAAACCCCATGGTGGCTAGATGTCCAAAGATCGCTTGCGCTCAGGGCAACAATGAGCCAGTCGTCCAGATATGGGAAAATCCTAATCCCCTTCTTTCATAAATGAGCCATAGCCACTGCAAGGCATTTTGTGAAAACTCTCAGGGCAAAGGAAAGTCAAAACGGAAGAACTTTTTACAGGTAATGACGAGAATCCACTTGGAAGAATAGATAGTGCCAATACAACTTGTGGATAGGTATGCGAGGATATGAATCCTTCAGGTCCAAGAAACATATCCAATCGCTGGGTTTTATGAATGGTAGAAAGACACGGTCATCTTGAATTTGTTCTTGTTTATAGATTTGTTGAGAGATTGTGGGTCCAGTATTGGACGAAAACCCCCAGTCTTTTTCAGAATGAGGAAGTATTGGGAATAGTAGCCTCTGTTGAGCTGCGATTCGGGCAGAATGCGAATCACTCAGAGTACAGCCTTCACTTCCTGCTTCAAAGGAATTTGTGCAGGATCCTATGTTGGTGCTGCTAGATGTGGCATAGGTGGGAGTTATTTGAAATCTAGCTTGTATCCCTGAAAGATGATACTCAGAACCTATTGGTCTGAAGTGATGGTCGACCAGGCCTGGTAAAAGTACGTCAATACCTGCTGCTACTTTTGACCGTGTTGATTTCTCTAGCGATTTCTTGCTGAGATTTTTTGGTTTGTGATCTTGGCAGTTGGTATACCTACAAGGCTGGCATTACCAGTAGGGCCTCCTTCCAAAGTAGGATTTTTTGTATTGAGAGTAATATCTCTTGGTTGTACTCTGCTTTTACCAGGGTGAAGTGAGCGACAGTACCACTACATTCTGTTCTTTTATTTGAGAAACAGAATAGATTGTCCACCTTGCAAGGCAAGTCTGCTAGCTTCTTGTGGACATCTTCCCTAAACGTGCTAGATCATAATCAAGCCATCCTACAAGCAGCAATGGATACTGTGGACATACATGCCAAGATATCGTAGACAGTCCAAAGCAGATGCCTTAGCCCTTCTTACAAATCAGAGACTGTTACTTGTTCACCCGTGTCCTTCTTTACGAAAGGTTTCAGGTTCTGAAGCCTCATCGAGGTACTGGGTTATATAAAATTGATGTTGAATCCTCGAGTTAAGCATGGAACTCTGAAAAACCTTGTGGCCAAAGTCATCAAGGATTATGTTATCCGTGCCTAGGGGTGTGTTGGAATGGAGCCTTCATTTCTGTGATTTCCTCATTGCCGACTCTACAACTACTGAGGCATGCAGGAGGTGTTCCACCCCATAGCGAGAAGACTCGTCCGGAAACCTTGAATAGAGGGACTCCCAGGTCTTATAACCATTACTGATCTAGCAGTGAATGAGAAGGTAAAGCTATTGGTTCTGCCAGTACCTTTAAAATCTTCAAAATACCAAGCAGCTCAGATCTGGGGTCCAGAATCTTGCATGTTTCCAACTTTAGGACCCTAAGTACCCACGTTCTCTATAGATTTTAAGTAGGTTAAATCCTCAGGCGGCGAGGAGGGCTCTGATAGCTTCTCTGCCAGATCTGATGAATTCCTGTGGAGCTACCCAGTGAAGAATGTGGTGACTTGTAGTTGATCATCTGGTTCTGGTGAGAATTGCAGGACAGGTTGTGCCCCTGCATATAGCAAGCTTCCCTCTCCCCCTATTGGAGACAAAGAATATTCTCTAAACGGGGAGAGATCTTTCAGAAGATGTCTCTGGCCAATGAGGTTCTGAATGATCACTGGTAGCCAGAGTATTGAAGAAAGTTTTTAATATAGCTGAAATCTGGTCCATTGGGTGTGAGGCTGCTGTGCTCTGGGTTATATAGTGTCTTGCTTCGAATGCAATGATGTCTGCATCCCTGGAAGGGCTCCAAGGAGGAAGCTTCCCATTGCATTTCCACAGTGGAGCCACAGCCGCTAACAAGATGGAAGAATTCAGAGTTCTAACATGCTTTGAAGACAGAGGTTCCAGAATGGAAACCTTGCGTCTCTTTTGCAAAGGCTCTTGCAGGAGAGGAGAGATGTCGTTTAAGTGCACCGGAAGACAGACCTGAGTGGATCCTCTTCCCCAACTGAGATGTTGTGAAAGAGGCTGTAGAGTGCACTCAAATTGGAGACAGTCTCATGTCATCTTGGCCTGAAGAAATGGACTCCACTGGATCATCTAGTATTAAAACTGAAGGTGTGCTGGTTGTTAATGCTCCCCTTCCTCCTTCTCTAGAAATTGTTCTGATGGTATCTTTTAGGTGGAATAGCCTTCAGTTTGGATATTTTGCCCCATGCATCAGCCATAAGCCTGTCCTGTGTGAAGTGCATGGCAGCTGCGTCGAGAGATTGCAGCTTTGTATGCGTCATGTGGGGGATGCGTTTAGCATCAATCTGCATCGGGCATGTTATGCTTCGGACACATTGATGACTTCTTTGCATGTTTCCCATGCGTCACAAGTTCCAGTGCCATATGGGACGCGGCCTTAAGACACGGTTCCGATGCCTACTGTTTTTCAGCAGACTTGCAAGAGAGCCTGATGGCAGTGGCGAGACACCTGCTTTCAAATGAAGCATGCTGGAACTTTTATTCATCTGGCTCTTTTTAGCGGTGGTGTCCACCAGGCCTATGGATAAATCCCTTAACAGATCTGGGTGGTGGGATTTCAGGCCCAGGGATGAGAGTGTTGATCAGCCGTTGGTAGGTGGAGGAAAGGGAGTGTAGCTACCTATCATCGATGATCCATCTTCCTTTAGCCTACTGTTTTTTTGTGGCTCGCTGCCTCTGGGCATGTGGTGACATCCAGCTGCAGTCCTGGCAGGAGGCCTGGTTGTGGTCAGGCCTAAAGATATAAGTAACAATTATGCCCATCCATGACGGCTGCATTCGCAATATTTAAATCCCAGTGTCTTGGGGGATATGCTAGCACTGAAAAGTGCTGTTTTGGGGTTTCACTGCTGTGAAGGAATAAAAACAGACACGTGTCAGCATAACTTAGGAATGGAGAAAAAAAAAGAGAAGAGCTGCGCAGGTACACAAAGCAAAGTTCCACAATTTTTAGGGATGGCTTTGCCCCCGTGACGCTGGATAACATCATGCAGAGAGCATGGCTAATTCAGCCTGCTTATCGATGGAAAAGTCTAGTATAGACAGCGTGTGTCCACACACTTAAAATTTTTAAACTAACTTTTCCCTTTCCTCTCTGAAGTAGTTTGTTTTGACACTGAGGAGATCTACTCTAACACAGAGAAAAGATTTTCCAACCATTTGCTGAGCACACAAAAATAGTTAGGGTGGATGTATGGAAAGACCTGTGCAGGCTCAGAAGTCAGGGTTAAACTTTCTAAGCTCAGAGAGAAACAGCTGACCTGGTGCTGGATGACGTTATCCATCTTGTGTGGCTGTTTGCTGTGCTTGCCCACAGAGAAAAGCCAATTCTACTGGCAGAGGTCCAGATCTAGATCTGTCACCCCAGGAGTCCAAGAATCTTCAGAAGCATGGCTATGCTACCCCACCATCTACTAGAGGCAGAGAATACTGTGAGGCTAACGTAAGCACTGAGCCCTATATGGGGTGACATCAGCAAACCAGTTTGCCCTCTTCCTCCATCTGCAGCTAGGAGTGCATAATCTGTCTCTGAACTGGTTTGGCAGGACAATAAGTAATCTTAATTAAATGAGCATCCGAGGCAATCCACATGGATATTTTAAGGTTGTTATATATTTCTATAAAAAGAGTAGATGAACAAATGTTTAAATGAACAAGTTAACTGCTAATGTCAGTAATGAGCAATTAAGGCATGTTTTGGTAATTTTGTTTAAAATTTTACTTTTTCTTGTAATTTATCATTTTAATTGATTAATGTGTGTGTAGGATTGTAATCTGCCTGCCTTTTAGATAGGGGTGGACCATAAATTTATAAATAAATCAAATCTTTGCTCATAGCAAATGGACAGCATGGGGCCTTTGAGCCAGCAGTGGCCCTGCCCATGCATGATGGGATGGACTCGGGCCACTGCAGGATCTGTGATCTTGTACTGGCCCCATGCTAAATTTTCAGTACTAATGCTGTTGGCATTTGCTGATCACTGTTTTGGGACCAGCAATGAGCAGAGGGGAAGGAATGAATATGCATGGCCAGGTGGAGACTGCCACTAACTTATCCACCACTGAAACTACCCCAAAGAAACAGTTTTACTACAGTCAGCAGCCTGCCCTTTTTCTCACCAAATGTCATCCACTTTTGGCCTGAGGCCCAAAGAAATATATTGCCACTGACCTGGCCTGGAGGAAGAGTTTGAGGCATGGATCAGCTGTAGATTGACTGGAAGGTGTAAGATATTGGGGGTCGAGAGAATGGTTGAGGTGGTGGTGAGAGGGGTTAAGTGATGCGAGAACATGAATGCGGGATGTACTGAAAGAGGGGGGGGGTTATAAGGGGCTTGTAGGAGAGAGGATCAGGAGGAGCTGAAGGGATAGGATGAGGAGGTGAAGATGGGATCAGGCGGAGTGTGGGAAGGGTGACAATGGAGTGATTGAGGGGGAACGCACCCCTGCTAAATTGTTTTGGTCATCTTTTGGAGTCATGTGAATTTTCAAAGGCTAAAATGGAGTCACTTTGGATAAAGGTTTGGTGAGCCCTGCCACAGAGAGAAGTGATACCGGGGTAAAAAGATCCTGGAAACAGCACTCTCCAGGGGTGATATCGACAGCAGTTATGCCATGCAAACATACCGAACTGCCAACGGCACCAAATCCTGTGTTGGGTTGTCCAAAAAGGCCTGTTCCAGCTCCAAATGCAGAACCAGTGTTCGTGTTGGTAGCAGTTCCAAAAAGGCCCCCTGACTGTGTGGGCTGAGTCCCCCCAAATAAACCCTGCAATACCAAGAGAAAGGAGGACGGTAAAAACAGATAGTTACAATGGGGACAGCACCGCAGCCAAAGGCGATGCGCTACACCCTGCCCTCTCCTGCTCTGTGCTCAGTCTGCGGTACTTGAGGTTTATAATGGGCCTCAGATGAGAACAAGTGTCACTACAGGGAGAGGACATTTATACTGTTTCCACACACCATACTAAACATTGATTTCAAAGAAAAACAAAAGGCAAGCCTCCTGCCCACCAGACGTGGCCTAGGACCATAAATATTTATTGCAAGCTGAAAACAAATCAAACAGCCCACATCTCGCAGAGCTGGCCAGGACTAGAAGATACTCGCAGTACTGTGCAGTGCAGACTTCTGCACACCTAATACTGAACAAAACAGACACAGGAATAAAGCAAAGACTCAGGAAAGAGAAGACCAGGGCCACAACGTGAGGAGCAGAGAAACTCCTGACTTCACTGCTCCGTTACACGGGATCTGGGAATCCTTCCAGCTGTCCCCTGCTTGGAGATTTCACACTTGCAGCTCCTTCTAGTGTCCATCACTGTTTGTACGCCAGCACTCACCACACAAACCACGACTGTCATGGAATTAGAGGGTTGCTCGGCAATGATGAAGCACTCATCTTTCATAGCTTTACTTTGATTTTACTGCTCCCACATGAGCTGTACCAGCCTAATATTCTTTGAGGCTTCTGAAACCACCAGCCCAACATCTGCACTTCATGGCAGGTATTTAACAGTAGCAGAGCTCCCTTACCATGGTGTTAGTCTGTGGCTGCCCTATGGTGTTGGTGTTGCCGAAGGAAAAGCCTGTGTTCTGCGTGGTCGGGACCTGGCCAAATGGCTTGCTGAATAGGCTGGTGGTCGGCTGCGATGGTTGGCCAAAGAGTCCCCCTGTATTTGCTCCAAATGCACTGGTGCCTGGAAATGACAGAACATGCAAGAAAAAAATTACAATCTTAAACTAAATATTCTTCACAAAAGAAATCCTGGTGTGGGAGGGGCTGGACCGAAACTGGAGTGGCTAGCTCATGCCCAGAGTCTTGCCAGCAAAATGATGGCTAGGATAATACTAGACTAGCTTGAGAAGCAAGATGGAGAGAATGGGAAAGAGGACTGACTGAAAAAAATGGTTTGGATAGGTCTGCTAGGGAGGGAGGATCGAGGAGAGATTTAATAGGGAGTACTATGAACAAGTTGAGAAGCAATGTTCAATGTATTGCAAACAATCATTTATTTATTAAAAATAAATATGATTCACCTACAATTACAAAACTTGCTAGGCGAAGTACAAGTATCTTTTTACAGCATTAAACACAACAGAATAAAACCAGTGATCCTAACTTCAGTGCCAGAAAGATCATAAAAAATTGTGCTAGAGAACAAAATTGTACAACACATAAAAAGCCATGGTTTAATGGGACACAGCTAGCATGGTAATGGAGGAGAAGTCCATTACCTGCTACTAATCAAGTTGACAGAGAATAGCCACTGCTATTACTAGCAACAGTAACATGGAATAGACTTGGTTTTTGGGTACATGCCAGATACTTGTAGCCTGGATTGACCTCTTTTGGAAACAGGATGCTGGGCTTGGACCCCTGGTCTGACCCAGTATGGCAATTTCTTATGTTCTTAACCAAGGGAAGTCTTGCCTCACAAATCTCCTACATTTTTTATGAAGAAGTGAACAAACGTGGATAAAGGTTCAGAAGGCGTTTGACAAAGTCCCTCATGAGAGGCTTCTAAGAAAACTAAAAAAAGTCATGGGATAGGAAGCGATGTCCTTTTGTGGATTACAAACTGGTTAAAAGACAGGAAACAGTAATATTAAATGGACAATTTTCTCAGTGGAAAAGGGTAAACAGTGGAGTGCCTCAGGGATCTGTACTTGGACCGGTGCTTTTCAGTATATTAATGAATGATCTGGAAAGAACGACAAATGAGGTGATCAAATTTGCAGATGACAAAATTATTCAGAGTAGTTAAATCACAAGCGGATTGTATTAAATTGCAAGAGGATCTTGCAAGACTGGAAGATTGGGCATCCATATGGCAGATGAAAACATAATATGGACAAGTGTAAGGTGATGCATATAGGGAAAAATAACCCATGCTGTAATAATCCATCCATATTAAGAGAACCCAGGAAATAGATCTAGGTGTCAGTTGATAATATACTGAAAGAATCGTCTCAGTGTGCTGCAGCAGTCAAAAAGACAAACAAACATTAGGAATTATTAGGAAGGGAATGGCAAATAAAATGGAGAATGTCATAATGCCTATCACCAATATTACATATAGATCGTCCCTTAATCAACGAAAACAATTGTATCCCAAAAAATGTTGATCACCGATTTATATCTAATATTCTGAGATGCACACTGAACATTGTTATACGTAAATCGGATCTTAATACCCTGCGGATATAGAGCTCAACATTTGCTCTGTATTTTCACCTCTTCGGGGTCAGCTTTAATCATTGGCCCAAGTACCTCCAATTTTTTTTAATTTTTAGGGGGTTTTTTTTAATTTTTTGTAAAAACTTTAGCTTTTATAAATTAGAAACATAACTATAATACTTCCCCTTTAGTTGGATTTCAGAGTCCAGAATTATGTTTCTAATTTAAAAAAGCTAAAAAGTTTTTACAAAAAATTAAAAAAAAAAACCTAAAAATTAAGAAGTTGGGGGGTACTTGGGCCGATGATTAAAGAGGACCCCAAAGCGGTGAAGATACAGAGCAAAGGTTGAGCTCTATATCCGCAGGGTATTATGAAGATCCGATTTACATATAACATATAAAGTATAGAATGTTCAAAGTGCATCTCTCAGAATATTGAATTAGATATAAATCGGTGATCAACGTTTTTTGGGACATAATGCCTATCACTCCATGGTGAGACTGGACCTGTGTGCGCAATTCTGGTCGCCGCATCTCAAAAAAAAGATAGATGTGCACTAGAGAAGGTTCAGAGAAGGGCAACCAAAATGATAAAGGCGATAGAATCTCCCCTATGAGGAAAGGCTGAAGAGGTTAGGGCTGTTCAGTTTGCAGAAGAGATGGCTGAAGGGGAATATGACAAATCATAAAATTATGAGGACTAGAATGGGTAAATGTGAAAGGAAAATTAGTTTCTTATCTGATAATTTTCGTTCCTGTAGTACCACGGATCAGTCCAGACTCCTGGGTTTTGCACCACCCCCCTCCCTCTAGCAGATGGAGACAAAAGTTTTCAAAACAAAACTCCACCTTATATAGGATGGTGCCACCTAGAGTCCGGCAGTATTACTCAATGTCAAAGCAGAATGGCTCTCAAAAAACCACCACAACTATGTACAATAACCCTTCAACAAGAAAATGAAATAACCGGTTCGCTTAACCCTCCTAGGAACTGAACCTGTAGAAGCACTTGAGGACGGTCAATCCAATTTCTGCAGATCTGAAAATAAATCAATCAATAACTGAGCGGACTCTCCCTTACTTCCCTGCGTTCCCCGGTCTGGACTGATCCGTGGTACTACAGGAACGAAAATCATCAAGTAAGAAACTAATTTTCTTTTCCCTATATGTACCTGGATCAGTCCAGACTCCTGGGATGTACCAGAGCTTTCCTACATGGGATGGGATCTGGAGAGACCCACTCTAAGCACGGCTTCTCCAACGTCTCCTTCACCCAGTGCCTGAACATCCAATCTGTAGTGTCTGGCAAAGGTATGCAAAGACTTCCAAGTCGCCGCCCTGCAGATCTCCTGCGGTGAGATCATTTGAGACGCTGCCCAAGAAGCCGCCTGCGAACAGGTAGAATGAGCCCGAAGACCAAACGATACAGGCTTACCATGCAGCAAATATGCCAAGCCTATAGCCTCTTACAACCAGGGCGAAATAGTAGCTTTAGATGCCATATTTCCTTGTTTCGGATCAGCCCAGAGCACAAACACACATTAGTAACTTCCAGATAACGCAACAATGCCCGAACATACAGGTTCTGTAAGTCTTTAGACATAGGATCTGACCGGTCCAAAATGGGAAACGACGGAAGCTCCACTGATTCACATGAAAAGCAGACACCACCTTCAGAAGAAAGGAAGGAACCATCTGCAAGGAAAACACCAGAATCTGAAATTCTCAGAAACTGCTCCCTACAGGATAGAGGCTGGAGCTCAGATACCCTGCTAGCAGATGTGATAGCGATAAGGAAAAATCACCTTTAACGTGAGATCCTTTATTGTAGCCGTTTTCAGAGGCTCAAAGAGTGCCATATACAGAGGTGAGAGAACCAAGTTCAGATTCCAAGAAGGACATGGGTGCCTGATCGGGGGACATAAATACTTTGCCCCCTTTAGGAAATGAGCCACATCGGGCTGAGCAGCCAACGCCACGCCTTGAATGGAACCGTGCAAACCATCAAGAGCTGCCACCTGAACCCTCAGGGAACTACACGATAAGCCCTTGGCGAGTCCGGATTGTAAGAAACCTAAAATATCCGACAACGAAAACAGAGTAGGAACAATCACCCGGGTCCACGCACCAAGATGCAAAGATTCGCCACACGCGTACATACGCGTTTCCACCGGGAAAGCAAGGCCCTCTGGAGAGGCCACAAGTGCGAAGGCCCACAGATCGGTGGTGGAGGCCTTGGTTCCCAGGACCTGCAGGTAGTCCCACGCGGTGGGGGCCTCGAGCACTATGAACCGGTGAATCTGTTCACAAAGCGCATGCGCCCGCTCCGGACGCAGGAACACCTTGCCCTCCTTTGTGTCGAAATGGGCCCCCAGGAAGTCCAACGACTGGGATGGGACCAGATTGCTCTTGGCAAAGTTGACAATCCACCCCAGGGAGTGGAGCAGCTGTACTACTCTGTCGACCGCCTGGAGACCCTGTATCCGAGATTTCACCCGTATGAGCTAGTCGTCGAGGTAGGGATACACCAGGATTCCTTCCCTGCGTAGAGTAGCTGCCACTACCACCTTGACCTTTGTAAAGACCTGTGGAGCTGTGGCCAAACCAAAAGAGCCCGGAACTGAAAATGCTGTCCCAGTATCTTGAAACGAAGGTAGCGTTGATGGGCCTGGTGGATCGGGATGTGAAGATATGCCTCCGTGAGATCCAGCGAGGCCAAGAATTCCCCTGGGTGCACTGCAGCCAACACCGAGCGGAGAGTCTCCATCCGAAAACAAGGAACTCTGAGAGACTTGACGGTCTTGAGAGCTAGAATAGGCCGGAATGTACCTTCCTTCTTGGGAACCATGAAATAGATGGAATAATGACCTCGGCCCAGCTCGGAGGCGGCAACCAGCACTATTGCGCCCAGCGATAGGAGGCAGTCGAGGGTCTGCCGGACAGCCCTTTGTTTGTGAAGGGACCCGCAAGGGGAGAACAGAAACCTGTCTCGAGGCGCGTGTAGAAAATCCAAGGTGTAGCCGTGTCTTAGAATATCCAGAACCCACTGATCCGACGTGATTTGGACCCACTCTTTGTAGAAGAGAGCAATCCGACACCCCAGCTGGGGAATCTGCTCGCGGGTCCTCCTGGCATCATTGGGCAGATTTAGAGGAGGTGCCCGAGCCCTGTCCTTCCTTACCGGGTCGGCGCCTACAAAAAGGACCGGTTCCAGGTGTGCGAGCGAGAAGATGGTGCCCGGGGAGGCTGTTGTCTCGTAGAGCGCATCCAGCGCTGATTACGGTACCGGTTTCTGGAGGAATTGAATGATCTCGAAGAACGTGGTCGATCCTCTGGTAATCTATGGACAGAATTCTCATCGAGTGACTTGATGGTTTGGTCCAGATCTTCCCCAGAGAGATACTTGCCTTTAAAGAGAAGGGACCCAAGCCGGGTCTTGGAAGAGGCATCAGCTGACCAGTTCCGAAGCCACACAAGCTGACACCGCCGCCACCATGGAACAGGCCAGGACCAGTAGGAGGTCGTACAAGGCATCTGCCCCATAGGCGACCACGGCTTCCAAACTGTCCGCCTGTTGCGCCTGGCAAAGCCTGTGAGGTGAGAAGCTGTTGGACCCAACGAAGACCAGCTCGCTGCACTAGCAAACTGCAAATAGCAGCTCGCATTCCCAACGCCGACACCTCAAAGACCTACTTGAGGTAAACTTCCAACTTTCTATCCTGAATATCCTTCAAAGGAAAATTAGTTTCTTACCTGATAATTTTCGTTCCTGTAGTACCAAGGATCAGTCCAGGACACCTGGGTTGTGACTCCGCACCAGTAGATGGAGACAGAGCAAGACCTGTCGGACTCAGTCATATATGACAATGTGCCAGTCACAGCCCCTCAGTCTTAAGCAATGTCAAAGTAGAAACCCTAACAAGGAAACTATCTAGGCAAAAATACCTTAAACGGGGAACTATTCAAAAGCCCCCTCTGGAACAGAACTCCCCAACCGGGAAAGCGAAACAAGCAATCAGATTAGATAAACAAACAATGAGCGGACTTCTCCGTTACTTCAGCACAGCAGTGCGGGCGGGATCCTGGACTGATCCTTGGTACTACAGGAATGAAAATTATCAGGTAAGAAACTAATTTTCCTTTCCCTGTACGTACCAGGATCAGTCCAGGACACCTGGGATGTACCAGAGCCAACTTAACAAGGGTAGGAAGCAGAGAGTCCCGCTCGGAGTACCCTCTCTCCAAAACCCCCGGCCTCAGTAGCCTGAACATCCAACCGATAATGTCTAATGAAGGTATGTAACGACTTCCAAGTAGCCACCCTGCAAATCTCTTGAGGCGACACCTGAGAAGATTCCGCCCAAGACGCAGCATGGGATCGTGTCGAGTGAGCCCTGAGACCTACGGGAACCGGTTTTCCCCGCACTAGGTACGCTGAGCCAATAGCCTCTTTGAGCCAACGGGCGATCGTCGTGCGGGACGCTGCGGCATCTTTCTTTGGACCAGAGAATAGAACAAAAAGATGATCTGTCACCCGAAACGGATTAGTGACCTCTAGATAGCGAAGGAGGGACCTCCACACATCAAGCTTCCGTAATTCCCTCGTTTTTGGGTCAGAGGAATCCCCGACAGCGAAAGCGGGAAGCTCAACTGATTGGTTTAAATGAAACGCCGACACGACTTTAGGCAGAAAGGAAGGGACCGTCCGCAAGGAAACCCCCAAGTCGGAAATGCGCAAGAACGGCTCCCTACAGGACAGGGCCTGCAACTCCGAAACACGCCGTGCCGAGGAAATCGCCACCAGGAATACGGTCTTCAGCGTGAGATCTTTAAGAGTCGACCGCTTCAAGGGCTCAAACGGCGCCGAACATAAGGAGGAGAGAACCCAATTGAGGTTCCAGGACGGACATGGATGACGCAATGGAGGACGGAGATGCTTTGCTCCCCGAAGAAAACGGGAGATATCCGGGTGTAGAGCCAGGGAGGATCCCCGAACCTTACCTCGCAAACCACCAAGAGCCGCCACCTGGACTCGTAGGGAACAGCACGCCAGCCCTTTGGCAAGACCGGCCTGGAGAAACGCTAGGATATCGGCGACAGAGGCGGAAGTGGGATCTAATCCACGCTTCACGCACCATTCCTCAAAGATCACCCAGACTCTGACATACGCCAGGGACGTAGACTGCTTCCTGGACCTCAACAGCGTGGCTACCACCACGTCTGAGTAACCTTTTCTCTTCAACCGATTCCTCTCAAAAGCCAAGCCGCGAGACAAAAGTGATCCGCATCCTCCAAACAGATGGGGCCCTGGCGGAGGAGCCCCGCAAACCCCTGAAGCCGAAGGGGAGTATCCACCGACAACTGAATGAGGTCTGCAAACTACGGACGCCGCGGCCACTCTGGTGCCACCAGGATTACGGTGGACGGGTGCAACTCTATGCGCCGAAGAATCTTGCCGATCATCGGCCACAGGGGAAACATGTACAGCAACACATCCGGCCAGGGAAGCACCAACGCGTCGACGCCCTCGGCTCCTCTCTCTCGACGCCAACTGTAAAACCGCGGGGCCTTCGCGTTGTGCCACGTGGCCATCAGATCCATGTGAGGCACTCCCCACTTTTCGCAGATGAGAAACGCTTCGTCCACCAGCTCCCACTCCCCGGGGTCCAGGCGATGACGGCTGAGAAAATCCGCCTAGACGTTGTCAACTCCGGCAATGTGAGACGCTGTGATGTTGCTGAGATGGTGTTCTGCCCAGGCCATCAAGAGCTGCGCCTCCTCCGCCACCAGCAGACTTCTCGTCCCGCCTTGGCGATTGATGTAGGCCACGGTGGTCATGTTGTCCAACAACACTCGGACCGCTTTTCCCCTTACCAAGGGCAGGAAGGACTGCAGTGCCAGGCGAGTCGCTCTGGTTTTTAGCCGGTTGATGGACCACTGCGCTTGAGTCGCCGACCATAGGCCTTGTACTGACTTGCCTAGGCAAACTGCTCCCCAGCAGGAGAAACTGGCATCCGTGGTCACCACCGTCCAGTTGGGCACTAGCAGGGACACTCCACAGGTCAGATGATTCGAATCTAGCCACCAGTACAGGCTGGACCTCGCCTGGACCGTGAGTGGCAGCGGCAGGTGGAACTCTTCCGATACCGGCTTCCAGCGGGATAGTAAGGACGACTGCAATGGTCGTAGATGAGCGAACGCCCAGGGGACCAACGCGAGCATTGACACCATAGAACCCAGAACCATCAGATAATCGCAGACCCGTGGCATTCGAAGGGACAATAACCGCCTCACTTGCGACTGCAGTTTGCACACCCGTTCCTGGGATAGGAACACCTTGCCCCTTTTCGTGTCGAATAAGGCTCCAAGGTATTCCAAGGACTGGGTGGGCACCAGTTGACTCTTGCTGAAGTTGACGACCCAGCCCAGAGACTGCAAGACCCTGGCCACTGCCAGCCGACACTGACTCTCGGACTTTGCCCGAATCAACCAATCGTCCAGGTAAGGATGAACCAGGAATCCTTCCCGGCGGAGCTGCGCCGCAACCACTACCATCACCTTTGTGAATGTATGAGGGGCCATCGCGAGACCAAACGGGAGCGCCCAGAACTGGTAATGCCTTCCCAGGATGCAGAACCTGAGGAACCGTTGAAAGGATGGCTGAATGCCTCAGGGGCACCCCACTCAAGATCAATCAATTCTTGAATGGCCTCCATCACAGGGAAAAAAACAAGAGACTTTACACAAGGAAACCAAAATAGGATTGCTCTTCAGCTCAGAAATGGGACCTGCCCCAGGAACCTCAAGCATCAGCCAGATCTCCAGCCAAAGGAGCCACTGTTGCATTGGGGGGGGGGGGGGGGGGGGGTACTCTGGTGCAGAAAAAGGGGGCCAAGCAAGGTTCCCACCTGTGTCTTTACTGTAGGAGCATGGGACAGAGCAGAGGACTGCACATGAAGAAAAGGCTGTAACCCCTGGAAGTTTTCTAGCCATGAAAAAAGTAGAAGCATCCAGACCAGGAGGTACCTGAGGAGTACATACTGCGCTACCTTCCCCTGCTGAGGAACCAGTTAGAGGAGGTCCAAGTTAAGTGCCCCACCTGAGACATCTTTACCCAGACCCACATCTGGCCAGGAAGAGCCAGGCTTAGCAAACTCAGAGGAAATCAATTCACCCTGAGCCTCCAAACAGCACTGGCCCAAATTCAGCAGGCACTGCCGGCTGAGATACCAGAATATAACAAGCACTGTGAAAAGAGACTCATAGGCTTCTCAGGCACAGGCACCATAATGGCAGACAATGCGCTGAGCGGCAGCTGGAGGCGTGTGTCTAGCTGATTTCCCCCCCACCCACACAGGTGCTCAACTAGGCACCAAAAAAATATATGCGACCAACACATTCGCACACACCTAGGTGGCCAAAAGGTAAGTGCACAAAGCTACTTGTGCACTAACGTAAGCGCGCGGCCACTAGGCAGTGCTTAATGTGGGCGCCCAAAAAGGCGCACAGCAAGACACACATGCCGGACCGACAAGCCTGTAGAGGGCAGCCTAAGGAAGTGTGCAAAACACCGTTGCTGCCTACCACACGGTGCAAAGCCACGGAGCAGGGCCTGTCCTACAGATGCTGCTCAACCCACCAGGCTGCCTCTGTCCCTTAACCTCCCCTCAGAGCGGGACGAACGTTGGAACAACGCGCTAAGCTCAGAGGGAGGAGAAAGCCCTGCACAGTAAAACCTCCTGCTAAGTTTCTGTATTTCTAAAGTTACCAGAGCTCAGCCTTACCTGGCTGAGCACAGATATGGCTCCAGCTGCAGGGAGAGAGGGTGTGTGCTGTCACTGCCGCATTTAGCTTCCTGCACCCGCTGCCTTTCAGCTGCTCAAGCAGTTAAGTCCACACTGGCAAAACCAGCTACCGGATCAAGGCACACCTCTAGGGGACCATGGAAATCACCTCAGGAAATTTCAACTGGGGGAGAATCCATTTGGTATCACCGCAAGACAGCCAGGCATTAATTTTTTTTCCTGAATTCTCCTTCTTAAAAGTGAAGCAATCCCCAGTGGGGAGATGCGAACCCAACATCTGCTGGAGACAGAATACTGGCAGACTGGGTCACTGTAGGAGTATATACACTGACATCAGCTTGCTTCACCTCCATCTGCTGGCAGGGGATCATAACCCACTGGTCCTGAGTCCGTCTGTCTACATGCTAGGAAACTATTTTTTAACCCATAATTACCCTCTGAGTATTATTGCTATTTATATAGGAATATAATGGACAGGAAATTGGGGGGGGGGGGGGTAATAGATAAGAAAATTATTACTTACCTGCTAATTTTCGTTCCTGTAGTACCATGGATCAGTCCAGACAGTGGGTTATGTCCCCAATCCAGCAGATGGAGTCAGCACAAGCTTTGAGGGGGCGTCACCATAAGTACTACTACCCCCTCTGCAGGAGTTCAGTATCGAGTATATCAAAGCCAGAGTAGAAACCCCCGAAGGATCAAGTTTGTGGAAACAGATAATGAAAACAATTGTAACCGCAACAAGTAACTGCAAACATCCTACCAACTTGTAGGGAGCTGTGAAAAACAGCGAAAAGAAACGACTGTGAAGACACAGAACACTGCAAGCAAGAAGTAGCGCAGAGCTGAGCAGGATCAAGAACCCAAACGCGGTGGGCGTCTGGACTGATCCATGGTACTACAGGAACGAAAATTAGCAGGTAAGTAATAATTTTCTTTTCCCTGTACGTACCTGGATCAGTCCAGACAGTGGGATGTACCCAAGCTTCCCTAAATCGGGTGGGGTCCTGCGAGGCCTGCTCGGAGAACCTGCTCGCCAAAGTGTCCAGAGACTGAAGAGGCGAGGTGCCGCCTGAGAACGTGTAGAATGTGCTACGATTCCGGGTGGGGGAGTCCGACCCGCCCCAATGTAGGAAGCAGCAATGCCGGCCTTCAGCCATCTGGCAATGGTAGTCTTCGAGGCCTGAGACCCCTTCTTAGGACCGGCCCAGAGTACGAAGAGATGGTCAGAGGTCCGGAACTCATTTGTAGCCTCCAGATAGAGGCGCAGAGTGCGCTTGACATTCAAGAGACGGAGAGACTTCGGCTCTGAGGAAGAGAAGGATGGCAACTCCACCGTCTGGTTCACATGGAATGCAGAAACCACCTTCGGAAGGAAGGAGGGAACGGTGCGAAGCGAAACTCCAGAGTTGGAGAAACGGAGATAGGGCTCTCTACACGACAGAGCCTGCAGCTCCGAGATGCGTCGAGCGGAACAGATGGCCACAAGAAATACAGTCTTGAGAGTGAGATCCTTTATCGTTGCGCTGCGCAGCGGCTCAAACGGTGGTCCCGACAGGGAGCGAAGCACAAGGTTAAGACTCCAGGAGGGACAAGGGTCCCGTAACGGAGGACGCATATGCTTGCCACCCTTGAGAAAACGAGCAATGTCAGGATACTGTAGAAGAGAGCCTCCATCGCTCAACAGCGAACCAAGGGCGGCCACCTGAACCCGTAGTGAATTATAGGCGAGCCCTTTTTCCACCCCCGCCTGTAGAAACTGAAGGATCTGAGGTACAGAAGCCTTAGCGGGTCTCGTGGCCTGGCTGGTACACCACAGCTCGAACACCTTCCAGACTCGAACATAGGCCGCCGATGTCGATGTCTTTCGTGCCCGCAATAGCGTGGATACTACCGCCTCCGGGTAGCCCCGACGCTGGAGGTGGCGCCTCTCAAAAGCCAGGCCGCAAGACAGAAGAGTTCTGCCTGCTCGAAAAATACCGGGCCCTGATGTAGGAGCTGGGGGAGGTGCCCCAGCCTGATTGGCCCGTCGATCACCAGCTGTAGCAGGTCCGCAAACCTGGGTCGCCTGGGCCATTCTGGGGCGATGAAAACCACGGTCCCCTGATGGCTTTCTATTCTGCGGAGCATCCTGCCCACCAGGGGCCATGGTGGAAAAGCGTAGAGCAGAAGATGTGGCGGTCACAGGAGGACCAGGGCATCCACTCCCTCCGCGCTGCGCTCAAACATCCTACCTGCCCACCAGGGCCTGATTCCCCTACTCGCATCTGCTGGAGTCAGAAGATACTGGGCTCCTGCAGAGGGGGTAGTAGTACTTATGGTGACGCCCCCTCAAAGCTTGTGCTGACTCCATCTGCTGGATTGGGGACATAACCCACTGTCTGGACTGATCCAGGTACGTACAGGGAAAACTGCGTGCTCGATTCTCATAAGCCGACATATTAGTGCCTGCAAGGGCACACACTGGAATCCCAGCATAGATGGAAATCTGGCAAAACCTGAGGGATCTTCGAACCTGCGCACAACACAGGTTCTTAAATCTGTAAATTGTTGAATGAAACTAGTGTTTTTATTTTTCTAAATGAAAAAAAATTGAGCTGCTGTGCAATGTGTGAGAACAGACATATCTAGGATTTCAGGATGGAAGCAGTTACTTTATTACTGCAGTGTGGAAATGTGAGACTGAAAAAAAATAATTCTGGAGCATACAATGAAAGTGCCTTAGCACTACTGACCATTTACTCTATATCCTAAGCTGAAAAACACATCAAGACAACTTGGAAGTGGCCCAAGAGCTCAGCTTTACTAAGCTGATAATGCTGAAGGACTGACTGCATCTTGCCCAGCTGCAGGATACTTACTGGTTCCAAAAGCCGTTTTATTCTGTCCATATGAAAAGCCAGCATTGGTAGTGGAAGAGCCAAACAATCCCGTGGCGGTGCTAGACGTGGCTGCTGAGGCACCAAAGAGACCTGTGGCTGCTCCTGCACCCACGGGGTTCTGAGGGCCTTTCCTGTTAGCCTGATAATCTTCCAAGCGCAGCTCCTGAAAAAAGTTAGCTCAAAATTAATCTTGCAAAATCACAAACTACAGAATCAGCATTCAGAATCTCTACCCTCTTCAAATTTATTTATTTATTTATTGGTTTTTAATATGCCGACATTCGTGGGAACATCATGTCTGCTTACAATGCAACAGAAAGGAGGAAAATACATAGAACCAGAGGGAGGGAAGAGGGAGCAGCTAGAAAAGGAGAGACGAAGAAAGGATGGAAGTGTAGGCAGGGAAGGAAGAGAACCAGTGACTGAAAGGGAGCCACCGAGTTACAATATAACGTGGAAACCTGTGCTTTCCCATACAAGAGAATGATAATGGGCCCGAGTCATGCAGGAGCTGCTGCCGAGTCCCACTGCTTGGATAGGGTATGGTTAGCCCCCAACATTCCACTGTGCAAGCAGAAGCAGGAGACAAAGAAGCATAAGAATGTCAGAGGTAATTTAAAAATGTTTCAAGTTTGGTTTGCACTGTTGAGACATACAAATTCATAAATGCTTTAGGGCACGCTGCCAGCAGGTCTCACTGCTACCTCGTGGGAGATGAGGGTTCTGGACCACCAGATGTCCACCCCACAGAACCACTAGACGAGTTAATAAAAGGATCACCAACCCCTCTGCTCGACTGCTTCAGACCGGGGGGGATGACCCTACCAGGACCTCACAGCCCACAGGAAGGATGAAGAAATCTTCTGTTAAAACTCTTCCACTTCTTAAGATTATTATTTTTTTTTTTTAATCTCTCCAAACTGCAGGTTTTGCACCACCTACCATCTGCTGCAGACAGAAGTACTGAGGGACTGCAGGTAGCACACAGTCAGTGAAACTTTGTCTCCATCTGCTAGCAGGGATGCAAAGCCCAGGAGGTCTGGCCTGATCTGGGTACATACTGGAACATATTACACCATATATCTCATGGCACACGAACTCAAAGCATGCAACCACCCTCTACATGAAGGGTAGCTTTTCAGCTGGTATTGCACAGAAAGTGCCAGGGAGCTTTCACTAATCCCTTAGTCAAAAAGAACCCACTCCCTCCAAATGACAACTGCACTGGGAAGTTACTGGAGGCCTGAGTACAAGTGCAATGGTGCTGCAGTCAGTCCTAGTAAGGGAAACAGCAAGCAGAACAGCCATTGTTCAGAGATTGTGGCCCTGATATGCAAAGCTGTGGAAATACCTCCACAAACTACAATAAAAGCAAACTTTGTTACCATAAAACAATGTTCTCCATAGACAGCAAGATGAAATAGTCAAGACACATGGGTGATGTCATCTGATGGCACCGAATGTCCTCATCTCTCTAGCTCAATAATATTTTACTATTGAGCATGCACGGGACTTTCAATGATTCCATCATGAGCCCAGTCAATCGTAGAGCTTGGCCTTAGCTAGGAAAATGTTATTCCAGGGAGACAGCAGGTTAATTCAGCCTGCTGAATATGGAGAACGCTGTTTACAGTAGGCAAATTCACTTTCTCTGTCAACAAGCCAGGTTGAATTAGCTATGATACACGAGGAGTCCCAAGCTGCAGGTTGTGTAGCTGGACACCCCGCAGAGATTGGACTACTGAGGGAATAGGCTGCACAAAACTGCTTATCCAAAGGTAGTCACTTCTTGAGAGATTGTCCAGGCAGTAATGGGATGGGTGAACTGATGACTAAGTTGCAGCTTTACAAATGTCTTCAATGAATACAACTCTGGGGTGAGTCACTGAGGAAACATAGCTCTTACTTGATGAGTCTTACTAGAAGCCAACAGTAACAAAGCCAGCCACAACATGTAGTGTGCAATATCATTTGATAGCTAGTTAGACAACATGCATTAGGCAACAGCCTCACTTAGTCTGTTACAAGTGTAGGAGATAGATGATTTGAGAAGCCTGACCAAGTTCTCTTCAGATAGTAGGCTCTCTCCCCTTTGTGCATATAAGATCTTGGAAAGAATGTGGGCAAAACGATGGCTTGATGCAAATAAAATGCAGATATTTTTGGCAATAACTTACAGTGAGGGCGTAGCACCAATTGTGGAAAATGTGTAGATATGGAGTGTACTGCTGATTGTAGCTCACTGACTTCTATATGAAGTGATGGCAACTAAGAATACCACTTTCCATATAAGATACTTAAGGAAGCTAGTTCCAATGGCTCAGAGGGAGGTTTCATCATCAATTGCACCAAGATGAGACAGATCCGATGGCATTGGTGGCTTCGCAAGCAGAAGTCTCATGTGCCACAAACCTTTCATGAACTTTGATACCAAAGGATAAATGGAGATCAGCTTTCCATCCACTTGAGGGTGGTAAGCGGCAATGGCACGGATGCATTTTGACCAACATACTGAGGGAGAATAAGTACTGAAGGAGATCTTTTGGAGCACAGGCAAATGGGTTCAGGGAGCCTGCCTTACACCAAGATGAAAAACCTTCATTTAAAAATGTATGCTTTTCTAGTAGATGGCTTCCTGGCCATAATCACAATATCCTCAATCTTCTTAGATAGTCTCATCATTAGCACTATTGAATGCTCAACTTCCATGCCATTAAGTTGAGGGAGGGGAGACTAGGATGGACAGAAACCTCCCCCCCACCCCACCCACTCTGGAGTTAGTAGATCCCCCAGGGGGGGATCAGTGGGAATGCTGATAACCTGATGAAGTAAGAGAACCATACCTACCTGGGCCAAACTGGAGAAATGAGGATAAGATGTGCCCACTCTGTGTACCTTCTACACAGTCCTTGGCACCAATGGAAGTAGAGGAAAGGCATACAGCAGATCTGCATCCCACCTTAGCAGGAAAGAGTCCAGAGCAGATCCAAACTTGCTTTGATGAACAGAGCAAAATTTGTCAACTTTCCTGTTTTCTGACATAAACAAGTCAACTAAGAATCTCAGAGGTCAAATATTCTGAATGCCACACCCTCATCCAAGGATCACTTGTCAGGGTGAACAACCTAAGGCAATCCACCAACTTGGAGATTCTGGAAAGGTAAGTTGCTTGGGGCAACAGCTCTATGACAGAGTCCAATTCTAAATTTTCACAGATTAAATGGGAGAAGGTCCAGAACCCACTGTCTGCTTGCTTTTTCATGTAGACTTTGCCACTTGGTTGCCAGTTTGGATCTGAATTCTCTTTCCCTGAAGGAGATGCAAGAAAACTTGATGCATGTTGAATGGTTCACAGCTCCAAAAGGTTAATCGAACTGATGCTTTGCCACCAACCAAATCTCTTGAGTTTGAAAGAAGCTTGTGTGTACTCCACCCTCTGATGGAGACATCCATCACCAGCATTACCTCTGAGAGGGGTATCTATGCCAAGGAGGGATGATTTCATCTCCATAGTTACTTTACGGGATGTGACGAAGACTGATGCGGTTGATCCCACTGAGGGTGGCGACCCCATTGTTTAACTGATGTTGAGGAATGTCCTGGGGACCACAAATACCACTGCTGCCATGCTCCTGAGGACAACCAGGATTGCTCTAAACCACTTCAATCCTTGAAGACTGAATGCCGGATCTTCTGCAAGGAATACTCTCTTCCGATGTGTCTATCCAAGCTCGTATGAACCCAATTCTCTGGACAGAGATGAGGATAGACTTGGAAAAGCTCACTAAGAAATCAACCTAAAGCTACAAACCAGCTCCCCCCCACCAAGACTTGAAATTGGTCTTTTTAAATCCAAATCCCTACAAGTCTGCCTCGTATATGCCCCTCCCGATATACTTGAACAGGACCCATCCCCCCTCATTGAATACATCACCGACAACATTAAGCCGAACACACCCGCAGTGATACTCGGAGATTTCAATCTTCATGTAGACACCCACCCCAACACACCTGCCTGTGAAACACTACTTGTCACCCTCAAAGCCCTGGGCTTCAGTCAGCTAATATCCGAACCCACACATAAAGCTGGTCACACACTCGACCTTCTTTTTGTTAACACAAGCATCACAGTACCTCAAGCACCCGTCACCACCCCCATCCCCTGGTCCGACCATTTTCTCATCAATGCCCACCTCATCTTCAATACCGACACACCGAGTACAAGTTCACACAAAAAAACCATCTCCTTCCGTAAAACATGCCCTTCGGAGGAACTCTCCCTAGCCTTCAGCAAAGTAAACGAAAACCTAGACCTAACAAACCCAGACACCGCTCTACTATCATGGGATAAATCTATTTCCAATATAGCCAATGACTTTTGCCCCACCATCCACAAAACTATAACACCTACACGTACCGAGAAAAAGCCATGGTACACTATTGAACTAAGAAAACTGAAACAAGACCTACGTACAAAGGAACGTACCTGGCGCAAACAACCGACACCCACACACAAAATGGCCTACAAACATACACTGCATACATACCGACAAGCAACCCTCCACGCCAAACGTGATTTCTACGCAGCAAAAATCCATAGCTATAAACTCAATCCAAATGCCTTATTCTCCTTCGTTGCAGAACTCACAAAGTCCCCCACTCCATCCTCCCAAGAGGTAAACAGTATAGAGAAATGTGAAAAACTAGCCGATTACTTTAAAAGTAAAATATCCAAAATTCTTACCAGACTCCCCTCCAACCCCGCCCCCACCGACCCACTACCCATCGACAACAAAATTAATCTAGACTCCCTTGACACCACCTCCGTGAAGGAAGTTGAATCCATACTAAAAAAGATGCGACCAGCCACTCATATCGCAGACATCATCCCATCAAAAATCCTCCTCACTATTCCCTCCGCCATTGCGAAACCAATAGCACAAATCATCAACTGCTCCATCACCTCTGGGAAAGTCCCCGACCCACTTAAACTTGCCATCGTGAAGCCTCTACTAAAAAAACCCACCCTCGACCACAATGACCCTGCAAACTACAGACCCATATCCAATCTGCCTTTCTTATCTAAAATCATGGAGAAAGTGGTTAACACACAACTCACCGATTTCTTAGAAGAAAACAATATTCTTCATCCTGCACAATATGGATTTCGTAAAGATCGAAGTACCGAAAAACTCCTACTTGCTATAACGGATACCATCCTCAAAGGCATGGACCACAGCCAATCATACATACTTGCCCTTCTCGATATTTCAGCCGCCTTTGATACAGTGAACCATCAAATCCTAATATCACGCTTAGCAGAGATAGGAATCTCAAACACAGCCCTAGCCTAGTTCTCCTCATACCTCGACCACCGAAAGTACTTAGTCAAGCTTGATAATATTGAATCCGCTCACATTCCCCTTACACAAGGCGTACCCCAAGGCTCCTCTCTATCGTCCACCCTTTTCAATATATACTTACTCCCACTATGCCACCTCCTCTAAACTTGGACTAAAATTCTTCTTATATGCAGACGACGTTCAAATACTCATTCCCATCCAGAAATCCATCAATGAAACCCTTCAGTACTGGGAATCTTGTCTGACATCCATTAATTCCCTCCTCTCCAATATACACCTAGCACTCAACGCCTCTAAAACTGAAATCCTTATCCTAGCAAATCAACCAATCGATTCAATCCATCAAATGATTCAAAACGCCTCACTAGCTCACACACTACCCCCCAGTGTCAGAGATCTAGGAGTCTCCCTAGACAATCAACTAAGCTACAAATCCCACATTAAATCACTACTAAGAGGGGGCTTCTATAAACTCCAAATCTTCAAAAAACTGAAGCCCCTCCTCCACGCCCACGACTTCCGTACTGTGATGCAAACCACTATACTAACCAAACTCGACTACTGCAACTCCCTCCTCTTAGGCCTACCAGCATCTACCATTAAACCCCTCCAAATCCTCCAAAACACCATGGCAAGAATCCTCACAAACACCAGAAAAACAGACCATATCACTCCCATACTCCAGGACCTCCATTGGCTCCCCATCGCCTTCCGTTCCCAGTACAAAACACTCACCATCCTCCATAACACTCTATACAACAACAACTCACCCTGGCTTGAAAATATGCCACAATTCCGCCAAGCTAATCGCCCCACGAGAAACTCCCTTGCTGGCACTCTCCAAATCCCCTCACTTAAAATTGGGCACCTTACCACTACCAGAGATAGAGCCTTCTCTATTGCGGGCCCCACACTTTGGAATTCCCTCCCCGTCCACCTCCGCCTAGAACCATCCCTGAGCCACTTCAAAAAAGGAATCAAAACATGGCTCTTTAGACAGGCATACCCCAACTCCTCTCAATCCTAATTTTGTCCTACGAACCACCTCAGCTCACACTCAGCCTTTATACCACCCCTTCCTGTTTCCTTCCCTTGCACTCCTAGCCCCCCTTTACCCCTCCCTCTCACCCCCTAGCAACCCCTCCCTCAAAGTACCCGTGCCTTACTGTACCCCTCTTCACTCTACCCCACCCGCCCCTCTCCCCCTGCTCCCTCCTTCCTTTCTCCCCCCCCCCACTAGCTTTTAACTATACATATGTGCACTTGCCTCCTCTTACTGTAAATAAGCCCTCATATGCTAATTTCTCAAGTGTACATGCCTCGCTTAATTTGTTTATAAGTTCTTTTGCATACTTAACCCTAACTTGAATGCAAAAAGTTGTAATTCTGCTGTTGACTCTCTTCCTTTGTATTTTGCATATTACCCAGTTAGCCCCTCCCTTGTTCATTGTAATTTCCCTTCTCAGTTACTTGTAAACCGACATGATGTGTCCTACGAATGCAGGTATAAAAAAAGTGTTAAATAAATAAATAAATAAATAACGATTGAAGAATCTGCATCATCTTCTCTAGGGAGTCCCAACACCCCTGCTTGAGACTGTCCCATCACCAGCCAGTTGTCTAGGCAAGGGAAGACAAATCCTCTGTCAGCAAAGGATTGCCAATGCTACTGCTAAGCAATCCTTGAAGACCCTCTGAGCTGCCAAGAGCCTGAGGGGAGAGAACCTTGTATTGGTAGTGAGAAGAATCCACCACAAATCTGAGGTATTTGCACTGAATTGGACAGATGAGTATCGGAGTATACACCTCTTTCAGATCCAGGGCATGCATTCAGTCTCCCGCTTGCTTGGGTGAGGAGGGTATGCAGGGCTGTCATTTTGAACTTCTCCTATAACAGGCTCATGTGCAGTCTTCATAAGCTAGGATAGGTCGCAATCCCCCCTGACTTCTTGAGAATAAGGAAACAGCAGGAATAGAACCTCTTGCCATAGTCTTTAGAAGGGACAGTTTCTATAGCCCGCCAGCTGAGAAGCTATTACATCTCAAGACCAGACCAGCGCATCCAGCGCAGGGTGAGGAGTCTCTGCTTGAGTCGGTACGAGGCAGTCTACACCGAGAGTCTCCAGATCCTGAGCGTGAGAGCACCGGGACGTACCAAAATGGGATGGACGCCCCACGAGGTGAAGAGCCCCATAGGTCGCTGGAGATGGGACCTGGAGAAGAACCATGGACCCATACTGTTGATATCATCGCAGGTAACACAACGGAACGTGGGTGAACCCCAACCGGAATCCATTGCAGTTAAAGTTAACTTAGGACAGCCTGAGGAATTACTATGGGGAAAGTCTGGTATGCACTTAAAGCTATTGACTCTGCTTTAAAATCGATTACTCCGTCTATAACTGAAGTTAAACAGCAAACCAAAGAGAATACTATAATGATTGGGATAATCAATTCTAAAATTCTTCAACATGAGGAAAGATTAAAAAAAATGGAGTCCCTACAACAAAACTTTGCTAAGTCAGAAACAGTGGTAGAAAGAAGAATTGAAAGAGTGGAGAACAATTTAAGGATGATGAATCTGCTTGTGACAAATTTCCCAGTGCTTAAGTTCGCCAGCTGAACTATTTAAAACATACATGAAAGATATATTAAAAATACCAGACTCTGCACTTCCTGTTTGTACGAGAGCTTATTACCTTCCACAAGCTGTCCCTGAGGCTGGAGGAGAAAATATACCTTCTATGGATCTCTCTGAGATATTAGAATAATCATTAGAAGCAGAAGTTAAAGAAAGAAAAGCCATGTTGATAACTTTTGCATTTATTTCAGACCGTAATTATGTTCTAAAAATGTTTTTGAGAAACAGATTGGCTTTATTTTATGGAGCTAAACTGTGGATCTATCATGACATAATTAAAAAAAAACAGCAGCACAGGAAAGAATTTACTATGAAACAAAGGCTTTTAAATTTGGGTGCCCGATACGTCTTAAAATTTCCCAGTAAATGCTGCGTTAGATACCAAGAAAATAATTACGTCTTTTTTGACCCTAAACAACTGCAAGATTTCCTAGTAGGTCATCCCCAAGAAGTTCCCGAAGTGTGATCGACTAGTAGTAAAAGGTTGCTCACCTACCTCTATGTAGTATACAGTGAATAATGTTTGATATTTGTTCTGTAATTTCTGTCCTCTGAAATTCCTATATTTCAGAGAAGAGAAATTGTTCTGGAGAAATATTCTTGTATTTTTTTTCAGTTGGATAATATATAGATCTGTATACCAGAAAATGTACCGAATTCTATTAGAAGTAATTCATGTAAGATTTTGAAATTATTTTTTTTGGGGGGGGGGGGGGGGGGGAAGCTCTCATGGTTGTACGGCCATTATGACTGAGCGAAGACTTTCCATGTGGAAGTGAATTATCCACAGATGACTATTGACGCTCTTGAGGTCCAGAATGAGGCAAAAGGGACCCTCCTTGATTATGATGAAATAGATAGAATAATGCCCCATATTTTCCTGGGGTGTAGGTACTGGAGTTATAGCCCTCAAACTGAAGAGCATTAATGTAGATTCCACTGCCAGTTTCTTGTTCATGTCGTCTCCATGCCACTCCCAGCACATGTCCCAAGGGTTGCTGTGAAATTCCAGAGCATATTCTTCTCATAAGATTAGTCCTGGGGGAATTCTGCGCTACGGCGGAGTGCAGAATTTGCACAGAATCCCCCCCCCATATGCGCAGAATTCTGCGCAGAAAATGGCAGCGGAGACCCCGGCATGCTGCGAACGGAGCACGCGAAGATGAAGGCCCCATGTGCTGCGTAGTATACTTCACTCACAGTGATGAAGGCCCCGGTGAGAGTGAGTGTGTGTGAAAGAAAAAGGGGAGGGGGTGTAATAGGGTGAGAGAGCAGGAGGGTGAGGGGTGCTTGAGTGTGGATGCGAGAGAGAGAGAGGAGATTGTGAAGGAGTGTGTGCACGCGCGTGTGAGAGATTGGGAGCTGGTGTGTATGAAAAAGGGATTGTGTGTATGCGAGGTGCTAGCCTGTGTGAAGGGATTGTGTATGTGTGAGACAGCCTGTGTGAAGGGCTGCGTGAGAGAGAGAGAGAGAGAGACATAGGGAGCCTGTGTGAGGATGTATGTGTGGAAGAGAAAGGGAGCTTGTGTGGGTGTGTATGCAAGAGAGAGGGACCCTTTATGAGGGGATGTGTGTGTGTGTGTGCGAGAGAGTGAGGGAGCCTGTATGAGGGTGTGTGTATATGTACTAAAGAGAGGAAGCATGTGTGTGAGAGAGGGAAGGACAGAGGGAGCCTGTGTGAGGGGCAGTACTGAGAATGGGGTCAAACTCTGGGACCGGCGATAGAGTGAAAGGGCTTGAGCCTAGAGGTGGACGGAGAGATACTGGCAGGTGGAGGAGTTGGGGCCTAAGAGGGCAAAGTGGCCAGGGGAGTAGGGAGAGCGAGTGGAAGGGACACTCTTACAGTGAATTTCTAGGGAAATTCTGCATCTCTAAGTAACAACTTTTTTCTGTATTAATTTAAAATTTAATTACTTAAAGACTGTCATGTAAATTGTGTTATTTTGACCAATATAAAAGTTTGCAGAATTTTGCAAAAAATGGAGAAATTACTTACCTGATAATTTCGTTTTCCTTAGTGTAGACAGATGGACTCAGGACCAGTGGGTTATGTGCTCTTTTGCTAGCAGATGGGAGACAGAGTCAGATTTCAAAGCTGACGCCACCCTAGATATAACCCTGCAGTGATCTCAGCTCCTCAGTATCCTCCTCGAAAAGCCAATTTGGATATATATCTTTCTTAAACTGATTTAACCAATTCAAAAAACTGGAAACCGCCAGTGCATTCAACCAAGTTAACGCCGACACCAGACTAACTGTGGGTGTCTTGAACTAGGGGTAGACAACGTCTTACCTGTAATTGTTTAGTCTCAAAGTTCACTTTCAGAGGTTCTCCTTTTCTGGGGCAGCTGTGGGCGGGATGCTAAGTCCATCTGTCTACACTAAGGAAAACGAAATCATCAGGTAAGTAATTTCTCCATTTCCTAGCATGTAGTCAGATGGACTCAGGACCAGTGGGATGTACAAAAGCTACTCCCGGACAGGGTGAGAGGCTGCCTGTGGCCCACTTAATACTGCCCTTGCGAAGGCTGCGTCTTCTCGGGCCTGAACATCCAGGCGATAGAACCTGGAGAACGTGTATAGGGAGGACCACGTCGCCACCCGACAGATTTCGGCGGGTGATAGCAGCTTTGTTCCTGCCCAAGATACTGTCTGGGCCCTCGTAGAATGAGCCTTAACCTGCAGTGGTAAAGGCTTCCCTGCCTCTATGTAGGCTGCCTTGATTACTTCCTTGATCCAGCGGGCTATGGTTGCTCGCAAGGCCACTTCTCCTTGTTTCTTCCTGCTGTGAAGAACGAACAGGCAATCCGTCTTGCACACCGGTTCCGATCTTTCAGATATCGCACTAGGAGTCTGCAGATATTTAGATGGCGAAGAAGGCGGGAGTCTTCAGAGTCCTTATGTCCATCTGGAAATGGTAGGGAGCTGGCTTGGTTCAAATGAAACTCGGAAACCAGTTTTGGTAAGAAGGAGGGGACGGTGCACAGCTGTATGGTTCCAGGAGTGAACCTAAAGAACGGTTCCCGACAGGATAGTGCCTGCAGCTCGGAGATGCGACAGGCAGAGCATATTGCCACCAGGAATACAGTCTTCAGTGTTAAGAGGTGTAGTTACAGACTGCACGTTTGTCTGAAAGAAGCCCCCGCTAGGAAGTCTAATACCAGATTGAGGTTCCATAGGGGCACTGGCCACTTTAGGGGTGACCGAAGTTGCTTAACCCGTTTTAGGAAACAGGTCAAATCCGGATGAGCTGATAGACTGATTCCGTTCTCTTCGGCTCTGAAGCAGGAGAGGGCTGCTACCTGAACCTTGAGGGAGTTGAGACACAACCCCTTCTTCATACTGTCCTGTAAGAACTCCAGAATCATGGGGATCTTGGCCGTCCGCGGGAGTGTCCCGCGGTCCTCGCACCAGGCTTCGAATATTCTCCAGATTCGTATGTATGTCAGAGATGTTGAAAACATCCCAATGCAGAGCAGGGTGTCAATCACAACCTTCGAGTAACCGCGCTTCTTCAGGCGAGTCCTCTCAAGGGCTAGACCGTAAGAGAGAATCGAGCTGGATCTTCGTGAAGAACCGGGCCCTGCAGGAGAAGGTCCCTGTGTGGAGGTAGACACAGAGGGCTCCCCGTAAGGAGTCTTTGCATGTCCGCGTACCATGGGAGCCTTGGCCAATCAGGGGCTACTAGTAGAACTAGCCTCCTGTGGTGTTCTATCTTGCAGATGACCTTGCCCAGCAGTGACCATGGAGGGAAGGTGTACAGTAAGTCTTCCTCTGGCCAGGTCTGGACGACAGTGTGGCTCTCGTCTGCGGCTGAAGAACCTGGCGACTTGGGCACAGAGATAGGTGGCCAGTAGATCCATGGCTGGGAGGCCCCAGCAATTTACTATCAGTTGGAAGGCTGTGGTTGACAGCATCCATTTCCCCAGGTCCAGGCTCTCTGCTAAGGAAGTCTGCTGAGACGTCTTTTCCTGCGATGTGGGAGGCCGAAATCCCTTGTAGGTTTATCTCCGCCCATGCCATGAGAGGGTCTATCTCCAGAGACACCAGCTGGCTCCTGGTTCCTCTCTGACAGTTGATGTAGGCAACCGCTGTAGCATTTTCCGACATTACTCGAACCACTTTGCCTCGGAGCCTGTTGCTGAATTGCAGGTATGCTAGTCTGACTGCTCAAGCTTCCAGGTAGTTAATGTTCCATCCCGCCTCTCCCTTGCTCCATTGTCCCTGGGCCGTCAGCTCCTGACAGTGGGCTCCCCACCCTCGCAGGCTTGCATCTGTGCTGAGCACGATCCAGGTCGGTGGGGATAGGCTTACTCCTCTGCTTAGGTAGTCTTCCTGTAGCCACCACTGAAGCTGAGAATGTATCTCTGCTGGTAGCTGGAGGTGAAGCGAGTAGTCCTGGGACAGTGGATTCCAGCGTGACAGTAAGAAGCACTGGAGCGGTCGCATGTAGGCCCTTGCCCAGGGGATGACCTCCAGGGTTGAAGCTATGAGGCTGAGGACTTGAAGATAGTCCCATATCTTGGGGCGTGTATTGGTCATCAACCGTCGTAATTGTTCCATCAGCTTCCTTCTCCTCAGAGGAGGTAGGAAGATTTTGTTCTGTTTGGTGTCGAAACATGCCCCCAGGTACTCTAGAGACAGAGAGGGCTGCAGACTGCTCTTGCCCGGGTTCACGACCCAACTGAGCTCCTGTAGTATATTCTTGACTCTGTTGATCACCTGCCAGCTCTCTTCCAAAGACTTTGCTCTGATCAGCCAGTTG
Organism: Rhinatrema bivittatum; assembly: GCF_901001135.1. Classification (NCBI taxonomy): domain Eukaryota; kingdom Metazoa; phylum Chordata; class Amphibia; order Gymnophiona; family Rhinatrematidae; genus Rhinatrema; species Rhinatrema bivittatum. The sequence continues at coordinate 8,599,537 of NC_042619.1, read as the reverse complement.
TCCAGGTAAGGGTGTACCAAGATCCCTTCCTTCCTCAGTGCTGCCGCCATGACCACCATAGTTTTGGAGAATGTTCTGAGGGTGGTTGCTAGCCCAAAGGGTAGCGCTTGGAACTGGTAATGGTGTCCCAGTACTGCAAAGTGTAGAAAACGCTGGTGATCTTGATGGACTGGAATGTGAAGGTAGGCTTCGGAGAGGTCCAGGGAGGTTAGGAACTCTCCCGGTTGTACTGCCATTATTATGGAGCGAAGAGACTCCATGCGGCAGTGTAGTATCCCCAGATGACTGTTGACGTTCTTGAGATGAAAGATGGGTCAGAATGATCCTTCCTTCTTGGGAACGATAAAATAGATGGAATAGCACCCCGTATTTTGTTGGGGCGTAGGAACAGGAGTTAATGCCTTCAGACTGAGTAGTCTTGTCAGAGTAGCTTCCACTGCCAGTCTCTTGGTGTGGGAATGGCAGAGTGATGTCATAAATTTGTCCCGAGGGATGCTACGGAACTCCAGAGAGTAACCTTCTCAGATGATGTTTAGTACCCATTTGACCGACGTGATCTCGACCCATCTTTGGTAGAAGAGGGAAAGTCAACCTCCTATTTCTTCTCCCTGTGGACGGGTCGGCCCATTTTCATTGGGGAGCCTGCCCCCGGGCCTGTCGGTTCCGAAAGGGTTGGGACCTTCTGGAGGGACGAGGTGCCTGGAACTGTGAGTTCCAGTAGGGTCTAAAGCATTGCAAACCTCTGCCCCTGGTTCTTCTGGGGGAGGGGTGCTGGGATCTTTTACCCCTGTCTTCCGGTAGCCGAAGCACTGGGGATTTGCCCCACTTGCTGGCTAGCTTTTCCAATTCGCTTCCGAATAGGAGAGATCCTTTAAAGGGCATTCTCGTGAGATTCGCTTTAGAGGTCACATCAGCAGACCAATTCCGTAGCCATAGTTGTCTTCTGGCTGCCACTACAGAGGCTACTCCTCTGGCTAAGGTACATACCAGATCTGAGCTTGCGTCCATCAGGAAGGCTGCTGCAGGTTCCATCGTCTCACCGGTATACGTTCTGGAGCTATTTGCCTCTCGAACAGCAGGAAGCAATCTGCTGTGTCATTGCTGTCGAAGGCCTACTTAAGAATGGATTACAATCACCTATCCCGAGTATCCTTCAATGCAGCCCCTCCCACAACGGGAATGATTGTTCGTTTTGAGACAGCGCAGACCATGGCAACCACTTTTGGAAAACATAGGAGTTCCTTGGTCCCTGGTTCCAGAGGGTATAAAGCTTCCAAAGCCCGATCTCCTTTAAAGCTGGTCTCCAGGGCATCCCATTCCAGGTTTAGGAAGTGAAAAATGTAACTATATTTTTCACTTCCTAAATCATTTTGTATTATCCCCGTTAATTGTAAACCGATGTGATATGCAAATGAATGTCGTATATAAGAGTTCTAAATAAATAAATATTGGTCTCCCTCCGTAAAGCCTCATGCTACTTCCCAATGACGGAAGCCATCCAGGAACTGATATGGTTTTCTTCTTTGGTTCTGCCATAGGGTCCGTGCCTGGAATACCCAGCGTCTTCAGAATCTGGGAAACAAGGGCTAGTAATTCATCCCTGTGGAAGAAGCAAAGCATGGTTCGGTATGGTTCCAAGCCTGGAGGGATTTCTCCTTCTTCCAGGGAGCCGCCATCATCATCTGAGGTGTCTGGGTCCCTGACCAGGAAATTCTTGGTTAGGTGGGGCATGTCTTGGGGCATCCGCGTAGTGCCGGGAGGATTTTGTGCTTCCGGCAGGGGTTGAGCCAGGGACGCAGTCGAAGCTGATTGCGCCTGAACGAAGGCTTGCAGTCCTTGGAAAAATTCTAACCAGGAGAAGGTTCCAGGGTCTATGTTAATCCCAGGGGAGTCTGAGTAGGGGCCCCTGAGGTGCCCTCTTGTGGAGAAGCTATTTCGGAGTTGCATAGGTCAGGGGAGCTATCGTATGTAGTAGCTCCGGATCCATCCTCAGTGAGGGACCAGGCTTTGGTGCCCCCCGGGCTTCTTCGCAATGCTGTCACAGGCATGAGTCCAGTTCTGGCTGCATGGCTCTTATGTGGCAGGCTGTACAAAGAGTGCCTTCTGGCCTTCTTGGGTGCCGTTGTCACTGTCTCTGTGTGTAGGCACGCGTATAGCTGTAAGCACGGCTGTGCATGTAGTTTGCACGGCGTGAACTCAGTTGTGTGCGCGTCTGTATTGGACGCGTGCAAATTAGGAGTATCGGCCGCCCGGCCTGCCCCGCACGTACCGCCGGTCAAGAAGGGAAGATGGCTCAGACAACCCCTGTGCGTAAGATGGCACCCCCGAGGGTCTCCACGTGTGGACCCTTGCACCAGATCAGGGCCTAGCCCAACCAAGGCTGCTCATCCCGATCGGTGCTCCCTTAACCTTGCTGGAAGAAGGAATCGGTACAGCAATCCGAGCTCTAGAAACCGGAGACCTGAATTTAAAAATTCTGCTTACCTGGGCTCGCGCTTACCAATCGTGTGCCGGATTGTCTCCAGCTGCGGGGGGGGGGGGGGGTGGGGGGGAGAAGGAATTTCCTTCACTGCCGCACTCTGTTCCGCACCCACTGCCTTTCAGCCACTCTGGGCGCTAAGTCCATGCCAGGAACCAGCTACCGGACCAAGGCACACCTCTGAGGGATATCGGAAATCACCTCAGGAATTCTCGACTAGGGGAGGGACCCTTAGGAGGTATCACCGCAGGAGAGCGCGGCTCAATCTTCTTTAAAGTAATTTTGTCTTCTTGCTGAAATTTGCCTAACACTGTGTAGTGTGAGGGATAGTGTCCACATTTGCTAGGAGACAGAGATACTGAGAAGCTGAGGTCACTGCAGGGGTATATCTAGGGTGACAGCTTTGAAATCTGACTCAGTCTTCCATCTGCTAGAAGAGCACATAACCCACTGGTCCTGAGTCCATCTGGCTACACGCTAGGAAATTAAGTTTTTGTGCGCAGAATTCCCCCAAGAATATATGATGTCCAGTACCCATTTGTCCAATGTGATCTCTACCCACTGCTGATGGAAGAGGGATAGTCAGCCCCCTATCTCCTTATCCCATGGATGGGTCAGCCAAACTTAATTGGGAAGTTCGGGTCGAAATGGAGCCCAAACCAGCTCCTCTTTTTGGTTGAAGGCTCCAAAGGGACCAAGACCTTCCCCAAAGGTTGAGATGTCTGAAATGGCAAGTTTCTGTAGGGCTGAAAATGCTGGGAGCCCCTGGTCCGACCCTTCATAGGCGAGGGGCGCTGCAACCTCTTTTTCTTACCATCTGGTAGCCATAGCACTGGAGGATTCACCCCATTTACTGGCCAACTTTTCCAATTCGCTTCCGAAAAGGAGGTATCCCTTAAAGGGCATCTTTGTGAGATTTGCCTTAGAGGTCGTGTCCGCTGACCAATTTCGCAGTCATAGTTGCCTTCTGGCTGCCACCCTGAGGCTACCCCTCTGGCCAAGGTACGCTCTAGGTCAGAACTTGCATTCGCAAGGAATGCTCCAGCGGGCTCCATCTCTCTGGAATGCACCCCTGAGCTATCTGCCTCGAGAGAGAGGAACAGACACAAGCAGGAAGCGATCTGCAGCGTCATTGCTGCCCCATAAAAGGCTTGCTTAAGGATGGACCCCAGCTGCCTATCATACGTGTCCTTCAAGGCTGCTTCTCCCTCTGCTGGGATAGTTCACTTTGAAATGGCGCAGACCAGGGCATCCACTTTTGAGAAAATGCAGATGTTCTTTGGCCTCTGGGTCCAGAGAGTACAGGGCCTCAGATGCCTGGCCTCCTTTAAAGCTGGCTTCTGGGACATCCCATTCCAGGTCAAATAACTCCTGGATGGCTTCCAGCAACAGGAAATAGCAAGAGGCTTTCCGCAGAGACACCAGGATGGGGCTCTATGGCTCAGACATAGGATCCGTGCTGGGAACTCAGAGTCTTCAGGGTCTGGAAAACCAGTGCCGGCAATTCATCTCTGTGGAAAAACCGTAACATGGTCCGGTATGGTTCCAAGCCTGGAGGGATTTCTCTGTCCTCCAACGAGCCTGCATCCCCTTCGTCATCCGTGGTATCTGGGTCCCTGTCAAGGATACCCTTGGTGAGGCAAGGAATGCTAATAGAGCTGGGAGGACAAGACCTTCCCAGCTGGGGCAGAAGCTGACTGCACCTGAACGAAGGCTTGAAGGCCCTGAAAGAATTCCACTCGAGAGAAGATCACCTGGTCCATGCCTAGGCCAGGAGGAACTGGGGTAGGCGCCACTGAACTGCCCTCTCCTGAGGAAGACACAGTCCCGGGATTGTTCAAATCCAGGGTACTACCGGATAAGGCCATGGCTGACCTGTCCTCTGACTGGGAGGGGCCAGGCTTGGAGAAGTTCTGAGAGTCCAGCCCTCCCTAGGCCTCCTCACAGTGCTGACACAAGAAGGTCAGACTGTGCAGCACTAATATGGCAGTCAGCACAAAGTGTCGCTTGTGCTTCTTTGCTGCCAGAGCCATAATTCAGTGCAGCTTGTGCATTCAGCCAGCTAGCACTTGAACTCGAGCGCACACAAATCCACCCCAACGCTTGTAAGTATAAGCACCCGGTTGTACACGAATGTATGCATGTGCTTACACGCATAGGTATGTGAGCAGTTATGTGCACAGGCGAGTGCGTACCTATGCGTGCAGTAGGGCCGGCCCGCACCATGCGTACCGGTGGTCTATGGGAGAAAATGGCGCTGCACAAAATCACGCGCAAGATGGAGCTGCCGCCGCGGCCTGCCACATGGAGTGCCTCACCGAGCCTGAAGCGAGGCCTAGCCCTCAATCTGCTCGGAAACCCCCTTCCCTTGCCCCAACGGGATCGGGAATGTCGTCTGTACGGTGCGCCGAGCAGGAGACCGAAAGACTTACCGGAGCCCTTCCACATCTCTGAATCAGAGGAGTTCCTTTGCTTACCGTCTGAGAACAGACTGTCTCTGGCTGCAGGGGGAGAGAGCATAGGCTGTCACAGCCGCACTCTGCTTCCTGCACCTTCAGCAGCAAAGTTCATGCTGGGAACCAGCTCTGGACCAAGGCAAACCTCTGAGGGATCTTGGAAATTGCTTCAGGAATTCTCAACTGGGGGAGGGACCCTTAGCTATCACCGCAGGAGAGCAGGGCTTGATTCTCCAATTTAAAGGTAAAATTTCCTCTTCTAAAGAGTACTGTGTTCCCGATAGGGAGGGCACAATCCACATCTACTAGGCGGAGGAGAGATACTGAATGGCTGAAGTCACTGCAGGGGTGTATCTAGTGATGTCAGCTTTGAAACCTGACTCAGGTGCCCCCCTGCTAGCAGATGGAGACTAACACATTTTTCTTGAGTCCATCTGGCTACACGCTAGGAAAAAAAAACAGCAGTTCTAGCCAACCGTCTGCTACTACTGCAGGCACTCTTCCTTCAGTCATTCTGTTTAAAGAGGGGAAAACCCAAAACAAAGTATATACATATGAGCTGCTGAAACCCACAACAGGGAGCGAGCAGCAGCAGAAATGGTTCCAGTCATTCGTGTTTAGTGATTGTAGACTCTGCTCCCAGCACAGGCTGAGATAGCTCTCAGCTCCAGGGAGAACCACATAACTCTTTACTGGCAATATCAATAAGTTTATGAAAAAATGCATCCTGCAAAGTCGCAGGAGGGCACATTACTTGTTTATGAAATGCCTCTTTCAGACCCCAGCCCTCATTTCACCAGTCACTAACCTCCAGGGATTTGCTTTCATATTCCTTCATGGCAGTAATGCATTGGTGCTTGGTGCTGATGTTGGTGCTGACGCCGGCTTTAACCATCGTGTCAGTGCCTGTGGGGGGCTGCAACAGTGAATATGAGAATACTTGTTAGATTACCTGGACAGCAGAGCTCCCTAGTTGCTCAGAGCTTTAGTTTTAAACCCAGCCCATGAGCCATTATTCAGTCCCTTAAAATTGTAAGGTTCAGCCACATTGAAAGAAGCCAGTTCTGACTGACCCCTCTCCGTTCCTGTTTTACTGGTCCTCCCCACCAGTCCAGACAGCTGGATTATATCCTCCCGTTTTTGGCCTGAGACCAAAGACCTTATTTCTTGCCAGATTCATCTAACAACTTTTTTATCCCGGTATTCGTGGGTACATCATATCGGTTTACATAGAACTAAATGAAAATACAAAAAATGGTGGGGGAAGCAGAGGGGATAAACTTATGAAAGGAAGCATGGAAAAAAAGGAAAGGGTAATTAACAATGAGGCAGTGCATGGAATAAAAGGAGCAGTATTTAACTATTGAGGCGAACAGTAAATTACATTATTCTATATAACAAGAGATAATATGAGAGGGGGGGTGGCCGTACTTCCCTGACATCAGATACCATGGTTCCTACTTCCATAGTTGTGAATTTAAAGATCAATATGCCATATTCAAATCCTGAAAACAATTTACAGGAATTAAAAAGTTGTCGTCTAAGCTGGTGTGGAGAACTAACAGTAATAGATAGAAAAGTCATTCTCCCCACTTCGGAAAGCTGAAACTGAGCTGTACCTGAATAGATGAGAAAAAGCAGCACTGGACAAGCACCTCGTGTTCAAGTCTATACTGCTTAGAAAAGATGTAACCGCGTATGGAAATTACTCTAACAGAACATGTACTGACTACTTTTCGTGGTTCTTGGTGCATTGTCATATAAGCTTTTGAAATTTATCTGGACATTGATGTTTTTGATGGCGGGAATCCCTTCTTAGCAGCAAAATACAACAAACAGAATGCAAAAGTCAAACAAGTGCTCAATATCAAGAACAGATATGGGCAATTCTAGTCCAAGGGCCACCAACCAGTCGGTTTCAGAATATCCCTCATGAATATGCATGAGATTGCATACATGCTAATATGTCCCATGCATATTCATGAGGGATGTCCTAAAAACCTGTCTCTGTGGGTCAGCTGGGGCTGGGAATGCGGTGAAAGAAGCATTCATAGCCCCCAGGGTGAGTGAGCTGTGGTCATTACATACGTATGAGGATTTTAACTGGTAGGTGGGAGGTTATTTTTATGATGTAATATTATATGTTGTGAATATATTTTGAAGATTGAATTGTATGATTTTGTATATTGTAGTAAGAATTTGTATATTATTGTATTATCAATTTACATTAAACATGTTTTATGTACAAAATGTAAACTGCTTCCCAGCATCCATGACTACCTCCTTAACCCAGCGAACTATTGTAGCCCTTAAGGCTGGATCTCCCTGTCTAATACCGCCGTGAAGGACAAACAGGCAATCTTGTCTTTCATAAAGTCCCAGTAACCTCCAGATGCCACAAGGAAAACCATTTTCAAGGTCAACCACAAGGACAGAGTACCTAACGGTCTAAACGCAGGGCTTGCCAAAAACTCCAAAACCAAATTAAGACTCCATAGGAGCATCGGAAACCGCTAAAGAGGCTGAAGATGTTTCACTCCTTTCAGAAAATGGGCCAAATCAGGATGAGCGGACAAGAATCTACCATTCACCTGATCCCTGAAACAGGCAAGAGTCGCTACTTGCATCTTTAAGGAATTAAGAGCCAACCATTATTCAAGCCATCCAGCAAAAATTTCCAAAAATGAGCAGAATCATGACCAAGGAAGGAAGAGTACCTCAATCCTCACACCAGGCCTCACACATAGGCCAAGGAAGTGGAGAACTTTAGCTCTTAGCAAGGTGGAAATCACTGCCACAGAGAATCCATGTTTCTGCATAGAGCCCTCTCAAGGGCCATACTGTAAGACAAAACAGAGTCAGATCTTCATGAAGGACCGGACCCTGCTGCAACAGATTCCTGTGCACCCGAAGACAAGGCGGATGCTACCAGGAGTCTTTGCAGATCTGCATACCATGGTTTCCTGGGCCAGTCTGGTGCCAAAGTCTCATCCCCCTGAGGCCTTCGACTCTCCAAACTATTCTGCTTAATATGGGCCACAGGGGAAAGGCATTTAGCAGCTTGTCCTCTGGCCAGACCTGCACGAGAACATCGATACCCAAGCACTTCGGATCTTTCTTGCAACCGAAAAAAAAATCAAGGAACCTTCGCATTGCGAGAAGTCGCCAGCAGGTCCAGAAATGGAAGGTCCCAGCAATCCACTATCTGACAATACCCATTCTCCTGAGTTCAGACTCTCCCCTACTGAGAAAGTTTGCTCTTACATTGTCTTTTCCTGCAGTGTGAGAGGCCGAGATGTCATGAAGATGCACTTCTGCTCATTCCATAAGTTGGTCTATCTCCAGCAACACTTGCTAGCTCTTTGTTCCTCCCTGCCAACTGATGTAAACCACCGTCGTTGCGAGGTTGGACATTACTTGGATCATTTGACCCTGCAGTCTACCACTGAACTGCAAGCATGCCAACCGGACCACCCAGGCTTCAGCCGATTGATGTTCCAGAAAGAACATCTTCTGTATTGCAGTGCCCTTAGTTCTTGACAGTGAGACCTCCAACCCTGGAGGCTCGCATCTGTGGAGTGTACCAACCAGTCTAGCGATGTCAGGGAAACTCCCTCTCTCAGATTATCAGCTTGCAGCCACCACTGGAGGTGAGACTTCCATCAGGCAGGTGGAGCTCAATCGAATAGTCCCTGAGACTGCGGGTTCCAACAAGACAGCAGGGAGCGCTGAAGAGGATGCATGTATGCCTCTTGCCCCCGGCACCACTTCAAGACGCACCTGCATCATTAACTTCTGAACCTTGAGGGAGTTGAGAGAGAACCCCTTCTTCATACCGTCCTGTAGGAAACTCCAGAATCATGGGGATCTTGGCCGTCCGTGGGAGTGTCCCACGGTCCTCGCACCAGACTACGAATATTCTCCAGATTCATATGTCAGATGTTGAAAACCTCCACACGCGGAGCAGGGTGTCAATCACGGCCTTCAAGTACCGTGCTTCTTCAGGTGAGTCCTCTCAAGGGCTAGACCGTAAGAGAATAGAGCTGGATTTTCGTGAAGAATTGGGCCCTGTGTGGAGGAAGACACAGAGGGCTCCCCGTAAGGAGTCTTTGCCAATCCAGGGCCACTAGTAGAACTAGCTCCCTGTGGTATTCTATCTTGCGGATGACCTTGCCCAGTAATGGCAATGGAGGGAAGGCGTACAGTAAGTCTTCCTCTGGCCAGGTCTGGACGAGAGCGTCGATCCCTTGGAAGTGTGGCTCTCATCTGCAGCTGAAGAATCTGAGGACTTGGGTACTGAGATAGGTGGCCAGTAGATATGAAGGAATGCAATATGGTCCTATATGGTTCTAGACCCAGAAAAATTTTCCAATTCTACAGAGCAGGATCGGTCATCCGTCCCATCTGGATCCCTACTGGAAATTCCTGCTGCCGATCTAGGCATACTTGGGCGCTCAACCATAATACCTGGCAAGAAAACTACTCTGCCTCATGTCAAACTGAACACCCAGATACTCCGACTGAGATAGCTGAAGACTGCTCTTGGCCAGGTTCATCACCCAACTGAGCTCCTGCAACAGGGAGATCACCTTGCGAGGACCAGGTAGCTCTCTTCCAGAGTCTTGGCCCGAATCTGCCAATCGTCCAAATACAGGTGTACAAGGATCCCATCCTCTCAACTGCCGCCACCACCATAAAAATCCTTGGAAAATTGTGTGTGTATTGTGAATGTTTGTGGTTCGCTTTAAACGGTAAATAAGAGTTCATATGTTAAAAAACAAAAAAACCCTTAGAAAAAAGTTCTTGGTGCGGTGGCCAGAACAAAAGGCAGCGCCCAAAACTGAATGGTACCCCAAGACGAAATGCAAAACCATTGTGCTCTAATTGAATGGTAATATAGAGACATGCCTCAGACAGATCCAAGGTGGTCAGAAATGTCCCCAACTTCACAGCTATTATCACTGAGCAGAATGTTTCCATGCGAAAATTAATCACCCGCAAATGACTGTCGACTCCTATGAAATCCAGAATGGGATGAACGGAGCCCTCCTCCTTGGGCAAGATGTTAGGAACTGGAACCACATCCCTCAGACTGAAAAGCCTCGACAGTGTATACTCCACTGCCTGGTTCTTCTGTGGGGAGTGGCAGGGAGACCCCATGAACACATCCTGAGGAACACTGCAAAACTCCAGCGCAAATCCTTCTCATATCACCTATAAGACCCACTAGTATAGCTGTGTTTAAAAAAGGATTGGATAAGTTCTTGGAGGAGAAGTCCATTACCTGCTATTAAGTTCACTTAGAGAAGAGCCACTGCCATTAGCAATGGTTACATGGAATAGACTTAGTTTTTGGGTACTTGCCAGGTTCTTATAGCCTGGATTGGTCACTGTTGGAAACCGGATGCTGGGCTTGATGGACCCTTGGTCTGACCCAATATGGCATGTTCTTATGATCTGATATGATCTCCTCTGATAAAAGAGGCGTTTCCCCTATCTCCTGTTCCTGGGGACAGATCAGCAAACCTTCATCAGGAGGCTCGGGATGTTCCACTAGCCAAGCCCGCACCTCGCTTGGGCTGTCTGGAACAAAAGAACTGATCTGCCGAAAGAGTCCTCTGAAAAATCATACCCCTGGAGGGACGAAGCCGCTTGAAACCCCTGAGTCAACCCCTCATACCAGAGGGACGTGTCAACTGTTTCTTATCCTCCGGCAACTGAGGAACCAGGGATTCGCCCTACTTACTGGCCAGCTTCTTCCAACTCCTTCCCAAACAAGAGCGAGACTTTAAAATGTAACTTCAAAAGATTAGTTTTGGAGGTCGCGTCAGCTGACCAATTTCGCAGCTAACACTGAAACCTGGCCGCTATTTCTGAAGCCATTCCTCTGGCCGAAGTACGGAGCAAATCACAGCTCGCATCTGGCAGTGGTGGGTTCCATAATTACCCTGGAATTCACTCCAGATTCGATCTCCTGAGAAAGAAGTAAACAAGAGCGAGCCACCAGGGAACAAGAAGCTATCTGCAAGGTCATTGCCACTACTTCAAATGCTTGCTTAAGGGTGGCCTCAATCCTATCATGCACATCCTTCAAGGCCGCTCCTCCCTCCACAGGGAGCTGTCTGCTGGGAGACAGCACAAGCACATCCATTTTCAGAAACTGCAAGTGCTCTCTCACCATTGGACCCAGGGGATACAGACCTTCAAAAACCCAACCCCCTTTAAAATTAGATTCTGGGATGCCACACTCAAGATCAATTCTTGAGTGACCTTTTCTTGTTTGGCGCAGGCATGGAATCAGCCCCAAGTACTCCCAAGTACCTTTAAAGTCTGGGAAACCAGAGCCATGAAGTCATCTCTTGAAGGAATGCAATATGGTCCTATATGGTTCTAGACCCGGAAAAATGTTCCAATTCTACAGAGCAGGATCGGTCATCCATCCCATCCGGATCCCTATTGGAAATCCCTTCTGCCAATCTAGGCGTACTTTGGCGCTCAACAGTAATAACAGGTGAGAAGGAGGTTACCACCTGCGACTCTGGCCTGGCAATATTGTTCGGGGCTGAGGACTGCACCTGAGGAAAGGTCAGAAGGATCTATGCCAAGGCCTGGGGGCAGAAGTCCTTAGCCCACTGAACTACCTTCACTTGCTGAGACCTATCAGGGAAGCCCCAAGAGCAGGTGACCCTTCTGGCAGCTCTCTCCCCATTACCAGAGCAAGTTGAGAAGAACCGGGCTTGGTAAAATCAGAGGGGAAATCCTTCAGAACCTCGAAACAGCATCATGCTGAGATGCCCAAATATGCAAGCCATACACATTGCAAGGCAATTTTGTACTACAGGCGCCATTTGTAATACTGTGCTGAAATAAGAGCCCATCTGAGCTCCGACAGGACGCTCAGGGAATGCGCATAAAAACAAGCACGTTCGTGCGTATGAGCATAAAAAAGGGGCGCGTGCCTGCACGCATAATTTGGGCGTCCTGAAGGCACTTCTACGCTTTTGACTAGGCACCGAATTAGATGCCCAGCTAGGTGCTCAAATGGGCACACAAACCAATGCACAGGCGGGCACACAAGTCACGATATAACGGAACTGAAGGGGATAGTATATGGTGCACAAAGAAAGCACTCAAAGGCGTCACCGTGGCATACAAGCCTCGGAGCGGGGCCTAGCCGCAAAGGCTGCTCAAGTCACACACCCCCCCAATTCCAACCACCATCGGAAGCAGGAACGGTCCTCAAAATCGCTTGCTGAACATGAAGACTGGAAGGGGGAAGACAGGAATCCTAATCAATTCCTGTTCTCTTCTTAAATCAATTAAAAAAAAAAAAGCTTTACAACCAGCTGAGTACAAGCACGGTCTCAGACTGACAGGGAAGAGGGTAAATACAGACACCACCGCGCTAGACTTCCTGCATCTGCTTGCCTTTCAGCTAAGTCCACACCAGCTCAAAGGCCAGCTACTGGACCAAGGCACTCATCTGAGGGACCATGGAAATCACATCAGGAATTCTCAACTGGGGGAGGGACCATTTGGTATCCCCACAGAAGAGCAGGGTGAATTAAATGTCCTCGTTTCTTTCTCCTCTGAAACTTAAAACAATCCCCAGTAGGGAGATGCATGTCCACCATCTGCTAGAGGCAGAGAATACTGGCAGGAGTCTATATACTGACATCAGTTTGCTCTGTCTCCACCTGCTGGTAGAGGTACATAACCCACTGATCCTGAACCCATCAGTCTGTCTAGGAAACAATTATGATCAAATATGTCCACGCCATCACCTCCCCAGTCACCAAAATCCTGAAAGAAATTCTAATATGGAGGAGCTGAAGCTCATAAGATGCCAGCTCTACATTGGGAAGGACACAGATTTGCTGCTAGTGCTGGTCTTTTCCCAAAAGAGGGAGGACATAATCCAGCTGTCTAAACTGCTAAGATTGACAAAACCATTAATTTTGATATTAATTTTGGTAACACTTATGAATTATACAAAAATCATGCCAGAGAATGGTCCTGTGGTCCAAGACAGTGCACAGTTCTGTAAAGCAGTAGGACTACATATAAATCTCCTAGCATGGCTTGGGTGTGCCACGGAGGAGACTCACACACATAAGAAATGGCCACGTAGTAGTGGCAGCAACATCTGCCTGCACTTGAGTGGTGCCAAGGGACGGATTCCAGAGGGAACGTCCCCTCCAGCCCTTAGCTGAACCCACATGGGCATTTTACTAGATGGATACTTCATCACAGGTCTAAGGATACTTCATCACAGGTCTAAGGATGTGACCGATGGCAGAACAGTAAGCCAGAACTAATAGTCTTCCAAATCATTCATTCCTCATCTCCCTCCATCTAAGAGATATTTGGCTAGGTACAACCTTACACCCTTGCTATTTAAAACCAAAACAGGTGGAAGAACTTACATTAAACTTAATGGTGGTTCCAGTTGGAATAGCAGCAAAGCTTGCAGGACCAAAGAGCGACCCAGATGTTGCCCCAAATGGATTGGAGGTGGTGTTCGTGGTTCCAAAGAGACTTCCGCTGCTGGTGCTTGTGCCAAAGTCTGTTATACAAAGGGTATAATAATGAGGGTAACGACTACGCAGCACCTTTTATACAGATCTGCTCAGTCATAAATGTGGCAGAAAAACAAGGTCAGAACACAGGGGTTATGGCTATTTTCTCACATCGCATGTTGTTTAAAACCCCCAAGCACTACGTTTGCAATCAGCACCTCACAAAATTACATTTAAAGCGGGGCCACAAGTAAGCTTTTAACACCATGGTTCACCTGCTCTGTTCACCATTTTTCTATTGATCCTTTTGCTCTTACCTTGATGTGATTTATAAAAAAGCCAAAAGCTACGTTTACTTCTTTCAGGAGCCAAATAAGCAGGTAAGTTTGATTTAACGATGGTTTATTCGAGATTTAACATGAACCACTATTTCTAACTGTGGGACCCGATTTCTAGACAGCAGCAGCTCCCCAGGGTGCTCAGTGCAACAGTCTTAACAGAACTGTCTTGACTTGTTACTTCTTCTGTAGATCGTATTCCTATATCTCCTTTTTTCTGTCAGACAGAACGGCCTGAATTTTGCAGCATTGAGGCCATCCTATCTACAGTGCTTTGAAAGAGTCTTCACACCGTTGAAAACCTACATCAGAGCAGGAGTTCGTTTCACTGACCTACAAAACATACATTCGTTATGAAAGAACAATTGCAGAAATATTCCAAGTTTTGAGTGCATAAGTCAGGAATGGCCAACTCTGATCCTCAAGAGCCATAAACAGATCAGGATTGCAGGATATCTACTATGAATGTGCATGAAATAGTTTTGCATAAGAGGCAGTGAAGTCAAACTTATCATATATATTCAACCTGGATATTCTGAAAACCTGGCCTGTGTGGCTCTCAAGGACCAGAGCTGGCCATACTTGTCATAGCAAACCTAAATTGACTCTGGTTAAAAAAAAATTGCCTTCCCCAGGCCCATAGTTAGACCCCACCTCTGTCCAAACACAGTAGCTGAGCTGATTCAAATAGTCCTGAATGAAGTATCAAGATGTTTGTTGTATGAAATGAATTTCAAGCAAAGGATAAAGCAGAGTTGCTTACCTGTAGCAGGTGTTCTCAGAGGACAGCAGGATGTTCGTTCTCACATGGGTGACATTAGATGGAGCCCCAATGTGTAAAACTTATGTCAAAGTTTCTAGAACTTTGACTAGGCACACTGAGCATGCCCAGTATGCCCTACACGACACATCTATGCGGGGTTCCCTCTTCAGTTCCTAACACAGAATTAGGATTAAAATAAAAAAAACAGAAGAAACCCAACTCCACGGGGTGGCAGGCAGGTTTCATGAACACTAACATCCTGCTAACATCGGAGAACACCTGTTACAGGTAAGCAAATCTGCTTTCTCAGAGGACAAGCATGATGGTAGTCCTCACATGGGTGAATCCCTAGCTAGGGGACCAACAGACACCTGACCAGGTGCCAATGGGCACAACACCACAAGTCTGTTGGTGACAGAGGAGAAGACAGCCTGAACCCAAACAGGCCCTAGGTAGGGAGAGTTGGGTTCTACACCTCGAACAGATTCCGAAGGACAGATTGCCCGAACCTGTTGCATCAGCCATCCCAATCCAAACAGTAAGGGAATGTGAATGTGTGGAGAGAACTCCACATCGCAGCCTTGCAGATCTCAACAGGAACTGCTCACAAGTGGACCACCGAAGTTGCCACGGCTGACAGAATGAGCCTTGACATGACCCCCAAGATGCAGCCCTGCAATCTGCTATCTGACTGGATATTTTCTGTTTGCCAACAGCAACCTATTCTTGTCTAAAGAAATAAAAAGTTGGGAGGACTGTCTATGGGCTTCTGACCACTCCAAAAAGACTGCTAAGACTCGCTTGAAGTCCAAACTGTGCAGTGCTCATTCACCTTGGTAAGAATGGGGCCTGGGAAAATGTTCGCAGGACGATGGACTGGATAAGATGGAAATCCATCATCACCTTAGGAAGGAATTTGGGGTGCATACGCAAGACCACGCTGTCATGATAAACTTAGTATAGGGTGGATAAATCACTGAGGCCTGGAGCTCACTGACACTCTGTGCTGAAGTGACCGCCTCAAAAAAACATGACATTACAAGACAGATACTTCAGGTATGACCTTCAGGTATGTAGTTGTTCAAAAGAAGCTTTCATCAGCTGAGCTAACACCACATTGATGTCCCAAGACACAGCAGGAGGCCTTAGGGGAGGCTTCAATTGAAGCAGGCCGCACATGAAATGTAAAACTATAGGTTGTACAGAGATGGGCATAGCATCTACACCTTGGTGATACATACCAATTGCACTCAGATGAACTCTGAGTTGGTTTTCAAGCCGGCCTCTGATAGGTGTAGAAGGTAATCCAGCAGTTTTTGTGTGGAGCAGGAGAACGGATGTAGGGTCTTCTGCTCACACCACACGAAAAACCCCCTCCACTTCAGTCCATAGGACATTCTAATGGAAAGAATTTCTAGAAGCCACCAGGACCTGAGACACATTCTCTGAAAAATCAAGCGGCTGTAGAATCAGCCTCTTAACATCCAGGCTGTGACCGACAGGGCTTGGAGGTTGGGATGCCGCAGCCAACCCTGATCTTGTGTGATTAGATCTGGGGAAGTCTGCTTGTAGTACCTCCTGATGCGCCACCAGCCTCCAATGCGGGCATGGAGGGCAATTTGGTGGGACACCCAATAGATTTAATTGGTACCCCTGATAGATGGACAGAACCCACTGGTCTGAGGTTACATTGGGCCATTGGTTCGCGAAGAACCGCAGACTGCCCTCGACCAAAGGATCCATCGTCCCAGGTACAGGCAACTGGCTTTTGCTCCCTGCGGGGGTCAAAACCCTGTCCCCAGAGTCAACCGAGGAGCTAGCTGAGGCTTGGAGCTCTGCGCTACCTGCAACAGCTGCGGGAGCTTTGATGGTGCCGACAGAATCGAGGAGGCAAAGGATGGTACTTCCCCTTTGAAGAAAGAGACTTCCTGGGCCCCAGTGACGACAGCCTCCAGGATAAAGAAGACCGGTCTGGAGTACTAGTGGAGAGTTGATGGAGAGTTTCATGGTGGTCCCGAAGCTGAGCCACAGCATCCCTCACCCTAAATCTGAAGAGATTCTCACCAGTGCATGTCACATCAGCGAGTCTTTCCTGTACCTCTGGCCAAGATCAGAGGCCCGCAGCCCTGCCATTCTGCGGGTGTCAATTCCCGCTGCAGAGACTCTTGATGCAGTCTCGAAAACATCGTAGGTTGCACCAGCATCATGAAGTTGTCTTGCTGCTGTTGAAGCAGTTGCTCAGCGACCTCCTGCACCTGCTTCTAGATGTCCCGCAAGTACTGGCTCAAGCAGAGCTGATGGGCAGCAATGCAGGCAATGAGCTTGGCACCTCAGAACACCTTCCTCCCAAGAGCATCCATCACTCTGTGGTCTTTCCCTGGGGGCACTGAGGAATGGGTTCGAGAGCACTTGGCCCACTTGAGAGCAGATTAGACCACCGACTGGTGAAGCAGCTGATGCTTATCAAATCTGGCAATCTTTTGGATGAGGTAGACACCTTCTGCCTTCTTGTTAATGGGAGGCACTGTGCAACTCCTTAAGGATCTCGTGTACCGGGATGATTTCCTTAGGAGGTTCCACAATCTCAAGCATTTTGTGCCTGGCATCCTCCTCTGTCAAAAGCTAAAAAGGGATGGCCTCCACCATCAACCTCACAAATGTCCTTCACTCATCTGGAGAAGAGTCTGACGAGAGAGATCCCCCAGGGATGAGGGTCCCAGAGATCCACCTAGGACCCCATCCTACAGGGGATGGGGTCCTAGGTGCTTTGCCTACATTCAGAGGTGCAGGCACCGGTAAAGCTGGACTGGGGGGCTGCAGGCCTCTGTGGAGCTTCCGCCTCAGAGGAACTGGCAACAACCACCATATCAGTAGGGGAAAGCCTACTGATACGGGCACCAATGCTGCCCCGGGAACAGACGCCAGCTGGATCAATAATGCATCAATGAGCACAAAGCTTCTCCAGAAGCGGTACAAGAATGGGTGGCACAGGCTCTGGTGCCACAGGACAGAAGCCCTGCAGCACCCGCTCCACCGCCAGCAGAACTCTGCACTCCAACTCCTCCTTTAATGTTGCCAATGTCAGTGACTGGGAGTAAGGAAGGGTGGGCCAGATCTTCCTTGGACTCATGAAGGGGATTGCCAACTGGCACCAGGAACAGTGGAAACAGTCACGGACCCCGGGCATCGATAGAGGATGGGCATTCCTTGCTACGGGCCCAGCTTCGGAGGCACTGCGGCAAAAGCCTTTGCATCCCCGTGCATCAACAGGGACTGGTGCCGATGCTTCTTAGGCTTCCCTCAATGCTCAGCCCAGTCTTTCGCCAGTGCCCAAAGTTGAAGACAAACCCAGCATCCTCAGCCCAGGAGAATAATCTGTCTTGAGTGCCCCTATCCACCAGCAACCTCAACAGAACCCACAGTCCTGCCAATGTTGATGATGTGGTGTCCATCGGTGCAGCTTAGAGGTCCTTCGATGCCGCCAATGCAGATGGCTCGGACTTCGACCAGAAGAGCCAATCCCATCTTGTCGAGTCGAAGCAGATGTCCCTTCGGGATCATTTGAGCTCGGAAGCATGAACCCCAGAAGTCATGCGATGGCCCCAAGCAGAGGATGCACACCTCATGAGGATCAGTGATAGACATGGTCCTCTGGCACCGGTGAAAACCAGATGTGGTCATGATGGGGCGAAACAAAAGGGCTGAAGTTGAAAGCGATTGTGAAGGGTGTCTACAGCCGGCGGGCACCAAGGCACTGTCACCATGGGGGGGGGGGGGGGGGGGGGGGGAAAATCGACCGCGAAAGGAAACTTACCCGAAACACCTGACTGGGGACACTACGGGAAGGTACAGAGGGCACTGACGAACTGGAGAAAAAAAAAAGTTTTCCACAAGGCAAAAAGCCAAAGTTTTGAACTTAATCAAAACGCAAGGTTTACAGTGTGTGTGTGGGGGGGTGGGGGGGGGAAGAGACTGAAGAGGGATCCCAAGTAGGGCATGGTTAGTGGGTCTAGTCAAAGATCTAGAAACTTTGACGTATGTTTCCCACAATGGGGCTCCATCTGATATCACTCATGTGTGAGGACTACCATCCTACTTGTCCTGAGAAAACATGGTTTAAAAAAGTGCTTACAAAAGAACTCCAGGATAATGTTCTCCAAGGTACATATTGGGGGAAGGATAAAAGAAAATTTCAGTGTGTTGAATATTCCTTGAGGCACGGTCAAGTTCATCACTGTGAAGATGCCGCTGAAATGAGGCTGTCCCTCCAAAGAGGAGCTATGAATTAAGGAAACTGTTGCGTAAGGTCATTGAAGCCTAAGATTACTTTAAAAGAACTTCCGAGATCTCTGGCTGAGACTGGGGAAACGTTTTCAGCTCTACAAACACAGCCTGTATTTAGAGAGGGGCAAGGAAGCAACTGCTGAAGAAAAGTCAGATGATGGTGGAGGAAGAGATGTCATCAGCCTGACCATGTAACCCTGAGCTCCTGGCTCCTTCGTTTACATTCTGTTTTTTTTAAGACCAGCATCTGCTGATACTGAACAAATTTAGATCTTATTTTAGCTGAAAAGCACTGGAAGATGGTGTCCAGGAAGAATTCTATGGATTTGAAGCAGTTCTCCTTTAGCAAGTATACTAATGAGCTGGCCGAAAAATCGGATGTGCCTGATGCTGCAGGCCGCATGGTTGTTGAAAAGTGGAAGGTGCCAAGCACTCACATGCTAGCCATGATAGAGATTTACTGACCAGAGACAAATTTCACAAATGGTTCTATGAAATTCGACAAGATATGAAAGCACAAACAAGAAATTCTGAGCATGATGGCGGATCTGCGCGAAGAGTTTATGCAGCTAGGCCACCATGTTGATGAGATTGATAACCATGTGTATATTTTGTCGGAGACACTAGATCATATGCGGGCACAGAGTAATGAGTAGTTAATGGAACAAGCTAAGTTATCTGAAAAAATTGAGGACCCTGAGAGTAGGTCATGCTGCTGTAATCTCTGCTTCCAAGGGTTACCGCAGACCCCCACCTACAAAGACCGGGAGCTTACAGAGATGGGAATAAGCAAGGAAATTCTTTCCATGCAGGAAGGCATGGACGGGTCAGTTTTGTCCAATATAAAATGCTAGTGTGCGCGCACAGTTCTCTGGGCACCCATCCTGAAATAGACCACGAAACATAACCGTATACTTCCACAGCTTTGCAGTTAAAGAAAATGTTTTTCAACTTGCAAAAAAAAAAAAACAAACCAGTGGATCTAGAAGGCGTTCTTATTACTATCTGTGCTGATTTGGCTCCATCCACTCTGCGCAAACGTCAAGATCTCAAGTAGTAACCGCAGCATTATGCAAGGAGTGTATCAAATACCAGTAGACCTTCCCTTTTGGCCTACAGTTTTCCATAAAGGGGTCATCGCAAAGAATACAATTGGTAAGGGATGTGGAAGAAGTTTTGAGATCATCGGGGCTGAATGTCAACTTCATCAACTGCTAAGTGTCAGCTAGTTTATTATAGCCATTGGTCAGTTTTTCCTTTCGGAAAACTGCTCAATCTGAGATCATTTTGTTAGCACAATTTGCAAGTTACATGCTTAAAATGTGTTGCACAGAGGTCGGGTGCAGGTCCTTTTGGGCTGGGGGGTAGGGGTCACACCTCCCACTGGCGATTTAGATTTGTGAATGTGGGAAAGCAGATCAAGGTCTTGGTTAAGGAGAAGGAGGGTTTACAGGGAAATAATGGCTGTGGATTAGGGCCTAAGCTTGTTTGTAATTGGGAAGGGACAGTTTTATGTTGATCAAAGCTGTGTTGGGAGGGCAGAGTTTCCTTATCAGTGGGCACAACCTCAAAAACTTTCTGGATTCATGATGCAAAGCGGTAGCTCACATAAGTGCATTATTCCCAAAGCAGGAACATCCAATAGATTTCTTCCTTTCAGTAGCCACGGTGGTGCATATTACCTTTAGAACCAAACTCAAACCATATGATTTTTTGTACCGAGAGACATCAGCAGTCAATGCAGAGCAGAGCTTATGGAGGAAACGTGTTCACTTTGGTGAACTCCTACCAGGAGAACTGCCTGTAATGGTTTCAAAGTTGAGACAAGCAACCCAACAGAGCAATCCAAGCCAGAGATCACCAAGGCCTGAAAAAAAAAAAATGACCTACAGTCTTCAGCTGTTGTATCAAAGTTTTAACCTGCAAGCAAAATGAGAGCGAGAAGTCCACGATATGTACTACTCCTCACTTGCGATGAAACAGGCATTGTCCCTTTAGCCACTTGCAAAGGCAGGGGGAACATCAAGGCGCAAGAATTTATCTAGCACCAGTAGCTGTTTATCAGACTTTGCCATTGCTTTATGGTCATAATACAGTCACCCTTTTCACTGCTTAATGGTTTCATAATGGAGTGGAAGAGTAGCGAGCTATGAACCGGGGAAACCAGGGGTCAAGCCCCACTGTCACTCCTTCTGACCTTGGGCAAGTCACTTTACCCTCCATTGCCTAGGATCCAAACTTAGATCGTGAGCCCTCTGGAGACAGGGAAATAACTGCTGTACCTGAATGTAATCCGCTTTGAAGTGCTGAAGAGTGGAACATAAACGTGTAAACAGATAAATCTAGAACAACACTCATCGACACGATCACATCATGCCTGCACTGGTTACCTGTAGCTTCCAGGATATTGTACAAAGTACTTACCCTCATTCATAAGTCTATCTATAATCAAGATATGCAATGGTTCTCTGATCATTTCACAAATCTAATAGACCAACAAGAACAATTCACCAAGCCAAACTCCAAACTCCCACCCTCAAGCACATCAAGCATGTCTCGATGAGAGAACGCTCTTTTACTATTGCAGGAACTAACTTTTGGAATAAAATGCCCTCCCACCTGCGCCAGGAGCCCTGCCATAAGAAGTTTAAACAAAACCTCAAAACCTGGCTATTTAAACAAGCTTACCCAGAACAGGAATTTTCTTAATCTGAACTGCCAATCACTCCATCACTTTGTATCCACATTACCTCAATAATTTCTCCCACTGGCAATCCTTTGTAATCTAGTTATGTGCCCCTAAAATACAATTTCATTCTTCAAACAGAATGCAACTTTGGATTCTCCTAACTACTATTGTTTGAATATACCTAGATATTTATACTTACCTCCTATATTATTACCCATTTTAGGCTTGTTTAACTTGTATTACATGTTTCTATCATTCATTGAATTACTTGTACTTTTTTTGTTCTATGGTCATTAGAATATAAAGCCTGTTGCTGAATTATTGTTTATTGTAAACCGAGGTGATGTTTTCAACGTGCCGCGGTATATAAAAAATTTATAAAAAAATTTATAAATAAATAAATAAAAAACACTCCCGAATGGACCCTGACTCTTACAGGTTAAAGCACCATTAAGCTTTAACCCGTACGCTCTATGATATCACTTTATATTTATTTCCTGCCTTCTTTCCAGCTTGTTACAAGCTTCCAAGTTCTATTTCCCTGTTGATTGTAACTTTGACTTATTCCTTCCTATTGTTCATTTTTGCTTACCTGAATTGTTACCACTGTTATACCTTTGTTAACTGTAAACCGATCCGATATGGTTATTTACTATGAAGGTCGGTATAAAAAAACTTAAATAAATAAATAAATAAATAAGCAAACAGCTGAAACAATTTAAGGCTTTCTAGCATGATCAGTGCACAACATGCAGAAAAGGATTAGACTGAACGCTAACACTGTGCAAAAGAAACTATCAGGAACAAGCAGCAGCTGTCTATGTGCAAATCAATAACCTGTAGGATGAAAAAAAAAACTAAAACCAGTTGACTTACTTCCAAAGGCAGCCGTTTTGTTCTGTGCAAAGGCATTGTTCTGGGTTGAGAAGAGTCCTCCTCCAGTGCTGGCAGTGCCAAACAGGCTGCTGGTGTTACCAGTTGATGTGCCAAAACCAAAACCCGTGGTTGAGGAGGAGGTTGCTGGCTGGCTGAACGTACTGGACCCAAAGAGTCCTCCTGAAATACAAAAAGCAGAATTGTACTACACAGCAGCTCTCGACCTGGACCGTTTACAAACCAACTAAATCACTTACAGATAAAGGTCGTCTTTTAGAAAGGAAAAGATAGTGTTCATAGCATCACTGTTAATAGCTGTTAGGGGGAGGGGGAAAAACCCCCACCCCATCTGTCGATCATGAACTACAGGCCAGTAACCCTGCGTAGAAGGGGAGGATACGGGCCTTCCCTCATTGCATCTCATCCCCCTCCTCTTCATCTACTATAACCAGGGTGGTCATTCCTACAGTTCTCCAGCTTCTGTCTGAAGGCAACGCAAACCTGACCTCTGGCCAACATAGTTCATCTGTTATCCCACAGCACTGCAACCTGGCCCAGGGAGCAAGACCAAGATTCAGGAAGGGACCTGCTCATGACTGATCTACCCCACCTTAAGCCATCAAACCACTCAGACTATGTCATACTTGGTTTTCCTTCAGTCATCTGGTTTATTAACTGGATTATAACACTAAATCTTAACACACAAACACCACTGAACAGAGTGGGCCACCAAGCCCTGGCCTGTTCAACTTTTCCTCAAGCAGGCCCTCTCTACCCGCAGGCAGAAAGACCATCCCAGTGGCTGAGACAGGACATGCCAATGGGATCCCAACCCCCCCCCATGGGCAGCAAGAGGACCCCATGGCAGCACAGGAGAGTGACAAAGCCACAGCAAGAGGACCCTGCAGAAGTGCAGGAGAGTGACACCCCCCAGGGTTTACGACATCCCTGTGAGTGGGCGAGATGCAAAGGAAGAGAAGGGAAGGAGTGAGTGTGTGGAAAAAGGATGAGTGGCAGGGGTCTGAGTGTGTGAGAGAGAGGGGGAACGGAGCAACACGAGGGGATGGGGTTGAGTGAGGAAGTGCGCATTTACATTTATTAAAAATTGGTTTATTTAAAAATGTATATATACCGCCTTTACAATTCAAAAGAATCAAAACGGTTTACAACCAAACATACATAATAAATAAACTTAAAAATGCGACAAATTAAAACATTAAAATAATGGCACAATAAACATTCATGCCCTACGACTTTAGACAGTAAAAAAGGCCTATGCAATGTACAATAAAACAACTGTTTGTCATCCTGATGTTTTGACTAAAAACTTGAAACACTACAAAATTCACAAAAAAAGTCCATCATATATAAAATGTAAAATAAACGTCTCCGGATGTATGACAAAAGGAAGTAACTCCCTTCTAGATATGGACACGGCAACCTCAGGAAATTTCAAGGTGCCACATATATCAAGGATGTCTGACTGGAGGACATGAGGTTAAACGGATGCCTCAAAACGTTTTCAAACTATCACACCGTCGTAATTCTAAGGGAAACGAGTTGCAGGGAACAGAAAAAGGCACATTCACGAGTTGCATGAAGACCTACAGCAGCGGCAGGATGACAATGAGCATGACTCCTTGCTCCTCAGAGAGCAGACAAGAGAACAGAGTTTGTGCCTAGCCCCCTTCCCCCAACTATTCAAGAACAATTCCAGGGCGACTGCACACGTTTCCCAGCTGTGGAGAAACAGGGAATGTCTCTGGATTAGTTTTAATTATTGTTGAAGGCGCTGTTTAGAAATGTTACTAATTTTCGGAATTCCAAAGAGAGTCAGATCTGGCCAGTTAAATAACTTACCCAGACAGAACGTATCTGGCTCAGTTACGACGTCTATTCAATGGCACTGCTAAGCCGCTGAAATTACCTGCATAACTAAGCGCTTAGTCAGATAAGTTCAGACCTGCTGTCCAGCGCATCTACATTAGCTAAATCCAAATATCACTAGTTAGCCGGATAATTTTTGCAGCTAGCTTGCTCCACCCTAATCCACCCACTACATGCCCACAATTTATGCATCTAACTTTTTAGCTGAATAAGTGATTTATATACCTGCTGAACATAGGCACATATTCAGCGGATACTACTTAGCCACATAAGCCCTACCTATGCAGCTAAATAGCACTGAACTTGCTTTGAATATCTACCTCCATTATTCCTCTTGCAAGCTGTTTTGAAATATGAAGAAGTTGTTCTTACCCAATAATTTCCTTTGCTTGAGTCCAGCCTTACTAGTCCAGATACATGGATTATTCCTCCCAACCAGGTTTGCTGACATCACCCTTTATAGGTTCCCATGTTGACCTCAGCTTACCAATATTCTCTCTCCAGCAGACGGGAAGGGAAACTCAACGGCCCCCCCGAACCAACCTTTTTGGAGTTTGTCAGAGCTTCAGTTTGTTTCCAAGGCAAGGTGAATCTATGTTCTTTCTAAGGAAAAGCAAAATTGCTTACCTTATAATAGGTGTTATGAGAGGACAGCAGGATGTAGTCCTCACATGTGGGTGACGTCACTGACGGAGCCCTATTGCGGGAAAACTTCTGTCAAAGTTTCTAGAAACTTGACTGGCACTCGGAGGCCACTGAGCATGCCCAGCATGCCATGATCCCTCGAGCCACAGGGGTCTCCCTTCAGTCTCGTATGCAGCAACAAGCTTTAGCCAAAAATAAAACAAAACGTATGGGACCCAACTCCGCGGGGTGGCGGGTGGGTTTCGTGAGGACTACATCCTGCTATCCTGGGATAACACCTATTACAAGGTAAGCCATTTTGCTTTATCCCAGGACAAGCAGGCTGCTAGTCCTCACATATGGGTGATTAGCAAGCTAGAGGCTGAGTCATCCTTGTATTGGACCAAGAGTGTACAACTTGTGCAACAGGCACAACAGGTGTACTGCTGGAAAAGATGAGGCAGCCGAAGATCACAGCAGGTTGGATGTGGAAGGAGTTGGGATTAAACTGGAAACAAGTTCAAGACAGATTGTCCCGTAGGCTGAATCTTGTTGTCCTTCCTTGTCCAAACAGTAATGAGCTGCAAAGGTTACTCCTGGGGGAATTTTGCACAAAATAAATGTAACATTCTGCACACTTTATATTGGTCAAAATAACAATTTACATGACAGTCTAAGTAATTACATTTTAAATCATTACAGAAAAAAGTTATTAAAGTTGCAGAATTTTAAATATTTTGAGCAGAATTTCCCTAGAAATTCACTGTAAGTGTCCCTTCCACATACACACACCCTCATACAGGCTCCCTCACTCTCTCACATACACATATCCCCCTCATACAGGGCCCTCTCTCTTGCATACACACCCACACAGACTATGTCTCTCTCACGCAGCCCTTCACACGCTGTCTCACACATACACAATCCCTTCACACAGGCTAGCACCCTCACACATACACACAATCCCTTTTTCATACACATGCGCTCCCAAATATCACACACACCTTCACAATCTCCTCATATAGGCTCCCTCTCTGAAACTCACACTCAAGCATCCCCCCCACTCCCCCTCTTACCAACCAAGCTGTCTCTCACCCTCCCCCCACACCCCTCTCTCTCACACATTCTCTCTCACCAGCAACCCCCCTCCCCTCATATTTTTTCCTTTTCCCTTTCTTTCCCCCCTCCCAAGGCCTTTTTCCCCCCCTCCTAAGGCTTTTCCCCCCCCTCCCAAGGCTTTCCCTTTCGCCTCTCCTTTGCCCGCCCTCCCCATTTTATCTTCCTACAATTTTACAAAATTGTTCAATTTTGTCCGATATAATCAATCCTATGCCAATTGTCTCTAATGTAAATAGTCCTTTTTCTGTAAATAAGTTCCTTTTATTTCTTATGTTAACGGTTGTTTTATACTCTCACTCACGCTACCTATCTTTCCCTCTCTTCTTCCTGTCTCCCTTACCCCCCCCCCCCCCTTTTCTGGACTGCTCCCATCCCCAGCCCCCTGTTCATTGTAATTTCCTCCTTTAACTGAGTTACTTGTAAACCGGCGTGATGTGCCTCACGAACGTCGGTATATTAAAAGTTGTTAAATAAATAAATATAGGCTCCCTCTCTCTGAAACCCACACACAAGCATCCTCCCACCCACCCTCTCTTACCTTCCATGCTCAATCTCACACCCTCCTGCTCTCTCACCCTCCCCACCCCCTTACCCAACCACGCTCTGTCACCATCCCCTCTCTCTCACACACACACTCTCTCATCAGTATCCCCCCCACCATGCTCTCACCGGCATGCCGCGGGACGCGCTCCATTCGCAGCGAAGATGAAGGCCCAGCATGCTGTTTGTGGCAAAAAGGGAAGGCCCTGTGTGCCGCAAACGGCACGCCGGGCCTTCATCTTCGCTGCGAACGGAGCGCGGCACATGGGGGCCTTCCCTTCTCGCCGCAAACGGCGCACCGAGCCTTCATCTTCACCACGAATGGAGCATGTGCCAGGGGACGCACTCTGTTCGTGGAGACCCCCTCTGCTATTTTCTGCGCAGAATTTGGCAATTCTGCGCAGGGGGAGTTCTGCGCTCCGCAGTGGTGCAGAATTCCCCCAGGAGTAAAAGGTGTGAAGAGAACTCCATGTTGCAGCCTTACAAATTTCAGCAATTGGCACTGAACGATAGTGTGCTACCGAGGTTGACCTTGCTCTGACTGAATGCGCCTTTACTCACCCCTGGAGAGGAAGGCCTGCTCTTTCATAGCAGGACTCTATACAATCTGCCAGCCAGTTGGAGAGAGTTTGTTTGCTGACTGCTTTACCCGGTTTGTTTTTATCAAAAGAAACAGAGTTGAGTGGAATTCCTATGGACTGCAGTGCGGCCTAGGTAATATGCAAGTGCACGCTTACAGTCTAAGGTGTGCAAAAGACCCTCACAGCCCGGTGAGAGTGAGGTCTTGGAAAAAATGTGGGCAAGACAATGGACTGATTCAAGTGGAATTCCTTAAGCACCTTGGGACGTACGTAGGACCACTCGGTCATGTAGGAACCTGGTACAGGGTGGTTATGTGACAAGCGCTTGTAACTTACTAACTCTTCTAGCAGATGTAATAGCTACTAGGAGGAGAACTTTCCATGCAAGAAGTTTTACATGGCAGGAATCCATGGGTTCAAAGGGAGAACACATGAGTCTTGTTAGTACGACATTAAGGTCCCATTCTGTGACTGTAGGCCGTAATGGGGGTTTAAGGCGAGTTAAACCTCTCATAAATCTACTAAGGGTTGCAATGATATAGGGGTATCCCCTATTCCTTTGTGGTAAGCTGAGATGGCACTCAGATATACCCTCATCGAGGAAGTCTGGAGACCAGAGTCCGAAAGGTGCCAGAGATAGTCTAATAAAGATGACGTGGGGCAGGAGAACGGGTCAATACATTTCTGTGTGCACCACGTGGGGAATCTTTTCCACTTACGATAGGTCTTTTGTGTGGAAGGTTTACGTGAAGCTACAAGCACTTGAGAGACATAAGTGGAAATATTGAGTGGTTGAAGGATCAAGCTTTCAACATCCAGGCTGTTAGAGATAGGGATTGAAGGTTGGGATGGCGCAACCTGCCCTGATCCTGCGTTATGAGAGTGGGAGCCGTGCCCAGGCGAATTGGTTCTCTGATCGAGAGGTCGATAAGTATGGGAAACCACACTTGACGAGGCCAATATGGGGCTATGAGTATCATCGATCCTTTGTCTTGTAGCTTCACTAGAGTTTTGGTTATTAGCAGTATCGGAGGATGTGTGTATAGAAGGCCTGAATTCCAGGGGCATGCAAAAGCATCCCTGGCTAAGTTGTTTTTCTGCTTGTATAGGAAGCAGAATGTGTCCACTTTGTGATTCTGTTTGGATGCAAAGAGGTCTATGGTTGAATGACCCCAGCACTGAAATATCCTGGTCGCTATGAAGGGAGCCAGAGACCATTCGTAGGGATGGAACTGACGACTGAGGTGATCTGCAACTATGTTGTGTATGCCTGCTAGATAGGTGGCCCGAAGAAACATTGTGTGTCAGGGCCCAGTCCCAAATCTGTGCAGCTTCTTGACAAAGGGGATACGAGCTCGTACCTCCCTGATTGTTCAGGTATCACATGGCTACCATGTGGTCTGTCTGTATAAGAACAGTCTTGTGTGAAAGGCAGGCCTTGAACGCATGTAGAGCACAGCGTATAGCTCGAAGCTCCAGGAAATTTGAAACGTTGCTTCGAGTTTTGTCCAAGTCCCTTGAGTTTGGAGGTTGTCTGTGTGTGCTCCCCAACTGAAGGTGGATGCATCTGTAGTTAAAGTTACTTGTGGAATTGGCTGCGGGAAGGGAAGGCCTTTCCGCAAATTGTATGCGTTTGCCCACCAGAGGAGAGATTAATGTAACTGGTGGGTTATTTGTATTGGATACGATAGTGGTTGAATGGCTTGGATCCATTGTGATCTTAATTTCCATTGTGTTATTCTCATGGCTAATATGGCCATGGGAGTGACATGAACTGTAGAAGCCATGTGGCCCAGCAGAGTTAGAAACTGATGGGCTGTTGCAGTGTCCCTTTTATGCCAATTGCACTAATGTGGAGTGTCTCTGCGCGGTCCTTTGGGAGGAAGGCTGTTGATATTGATGTGTTCAACTCTGCTCCGATGAACTGCAGTAGGCGAGATGGCGTGAGGTGGGATTTTTGGTAATTGATTAGAAATCTCAACGAGTGGAGTATGTTGATTGTGAGCTTGAAAGAGTTGAGAGCTCCTTGTTTTGACTGGTCTTTGATGAGCCAGTCGTCTAGGTATGCTTTCCTTGTGTAAGTGGGCTGCTGCCACTGCTAGGCACTTTGTGAATACTCGGGGTGCTGAGACAAGTCCGAATGGTAGAACCCAGTATTGAAAAGGTTGATGCCCCACTAGGAAGCGCAGAAATTTGCGATGAGGAGGGAATATTGGAATGTGAGCTTAAGCGTCTTGAAGATCCAGAGAACAGAGCCAATCTCCTGCTTGAAGAAGGGGAAGCATGGTGCCTAAGGAGACCATTCTGAACATCTCTTTATGTAAAAATTTGTTGAGATTTCAGATGTCTAGGATGGGACGCAGGCCTCCTGTTTTCTTTGGAATGAGGAAATAGCGGGAGTAGAATCCTCTGCCCTGCTGATGTCGGGGAACTGGTTCCACGGCCCTGGCTCTCAGAAGGTCGGTAATTCTACTTTCAGAAGAGTGATATGATCTTTGTGTATCCAAAGAGACTTTGGTGGAGAGTCTTTTGGTACTGTGAGAAAATCCAGATGGTAACCTTGTGTTATAATTGATAGTACCCATTGATCTGTTGTGATGTTTGACCAATTGGGCTGAAAGAAAGAGACCCGACCTCCCACTGGTAACTCTGGGATCGGGTTGGTGGAGCGGCTGTTGTCCTCTAGCAGGTTTTCAAAATACTGATGCTGGGCCTGTCTGAGGAGGCTGAGGCCTAGAAGCTCTTGGTTGTCTAGGCTGAGTTCTCTACACTGGTCTGGATGCTCTACCACGGGGTGCTGGTGGATAGTACCTTCATGGTGCGTAGTAGGATTTCCTGGTGTCCTTTCTCACTGTCCGATGTGTGGCAAATGAGGTCTTGTGAGATAGCAGAGAGTTGACGCAGAGTTTCAGTGTTCTTTTAACTGTGCTACTGCATCTTGAACCCTTGTTTCAAAAAGGTTATCACAAGCACAAGGCAAATCTGCTAGCTTCGAACTTCAGGCTTGAGGTCAGAAGCTTTGAGACAGGCCCAGCAACATGCACTGATTCCAGTTGCAGCTACTCTTGAGGTCTCAAAACTATCATAGGCAGCACGTACTTCGTGCTTTCCTGCCTCCAGACCTTTGTGTACGATCTCATTTACTGAGCCTTGGTGTTGTTGAGGTAAAGACTCCGCAAGCTATTACATCGGTTTCCAGAGGTTACATTGATACTGAGTCACATACAATTGATATGACGAAATCCTGGAGAACAGCATTGAACCTTGAAAAAAACCTTTTCTTCCTAGAGTGTCTAAGAACTTTTTTTCTTTCCCAGGAGGAGTCAATGAGTGGGGGCGTATCCACTTTGACTTTTTCTGGGCGGATTCTACCACCACAGATCGGTGTGGGAGTTGGGCCCTCTGATAACTAGGGATGTGATGCACCAGATAGGTGGTATCCATTCTTTTGTTCACCAGTGGTACTGAACATGGGTGTTCCCACAGTCTCTGTTGCAGGTCCACCAGGACTTCATGCACTGGGATTGCTAGTACCTCCTTAGGAGGGTCCACAAACTGCAGAAATTCTAAGGTCTTCTGCCTGGTATCTTCTTCTGATACTAGTTGAAAAGGAACAGTATCAGCCATCTCCTTTATAAAGTTGGAAAAAGAGGTCCTCTGGGGGGTGACTTCTTCCTTCCTTCAGGTGGGGACAGCTCAGACCAGATGTCCTCTGAAGAAGTGTCAGTGTTTGTCATCCCATGTGTCCGATGCAGGGCGTCGTGGAGGAGAAGCATGAGGTATAAAAAGAGGCATTGATGGCATCGGTGGTTTTTGTGGAGACATCGATGGAGATATCGGGATTCTCAGCCAAGAAATTCTGGAGGGCCCTAGTATAGGTTCAGGTGGCAGAGAAGCCCCCAAGACATCATCGTCACCGACGGGAATCTGAGTTTTAGGTGCCAATGGTTGCACCGGGAGAGCTCCGATGAGGGCATCAAGCTTCGACAGAATTGGCTGAAAAACTGAGAGGTCCGGTATCGGAATCTGCATCGGAGCAGGCATTGGTTCTAACGGTGTCAATGGCTGAAGATCCCGGAGAGTTTCTTTCACTGCCTGGTGGATAAAACAGTCCAGTTCCTCCCTTATAGCTGGTGAGGTTAGAGCAGCTATAGGTGGTGGCAGAGAAGGCGTAATCTGCACTTCCACAGGTCCCTGAGGTGGCTCGATACCCGGCACCTTTACTGGTGGGGATCGCCTTGGAGTAGTAGGCATCGAAGGTATTGGTGTCTCTTATAGACTAGACCTCTTCGATGATGGATCTCTCAGCAACAATAAAGCCTCCAGCGTCGACGTCCGTCGATGCCGTTGCTTATTTTTATGTTCTGTGCTCTTCTTTTCAATCGTCTCTCACCGGGACGGAGTCTGTGATAGCCGGTCACCGGAACAGTCAGTGCAACGCTTTCGAACGACTAACCTTTTAGACACTCCAGCCAGAGACGACTGAGTCGACGTCGATGGGATAAGTTGACTATGGAAGAGATGTTCCATCTTCTCTTGTCGGGCTCTCCTGCCCTTGGCCATCATTTCAGCACATTGAGGGCAGGAAGAAACATCGTGAGACTCACCCAAGCACAGGACACACTCGACATGCAGGTCGGTGATAGACATCGGGCATTTTTTGAAGCCAGTCATAATGAAGGCCGGACAGACGTCGACAGCCTTCTGACAGAAAAAAATTCTTTTAACCCAATCGAAACGGGGAAAAAAAAACCCAAACTGTACTCACCAACCGGTGGAGACAGGGAGACCCCTATATGTAGGGGATGAAATGAGAGCTTTTTTAAAACTCTCTCAAATTTGTGTGAGGAAATCACACAGGGCTCCTTCACCGCGATGCTAATTGCAACACAGAAAAGCGAATACTGAAGGAAGACCCCTGTGGCTCAAGGGATCATGGCATGCTGGGCATGCTCAGTGGGCCAGTCAAAAGTTTCTAGAAACTTTAACAGAAAGTTGTCCGTGATAGGGCTCCGTCCAGTAACGTCACACATATGTGAGGACTATCATCCTGCTTGCCTGGGATAATAGTCTTTTTGGAGAAGCTGGTGAAAGCATGGGGGAATCAAAAGTATCCCATGTGCCTGAAGACAATCCTAATAGGACATTATGACCAGCTCCAGCTTGGAGCTGCTTTAAGGATTCAAAGTGTGCAAATTTGGGGAGGTTTGTGTGCGGCCAGCAGCCTAGACCCCCTTAGTAGATTCTAATCCTTACGGAATTCCAAGAAGGTTGGTAAGGATGGAGTCTCTTGGTGGTCTAGAAATTCTCAGACCTTCTAATGAAGGTGTGGGAGGCCACTCTCCAGTACAAAGTTTAGGCTGACAGTTAGCAGCCTTATATCTTAGGAGTTGTCAGGGACAGCTATGCTCTGGATTTTTCCAGTGGAAGAAATGTGTACAAAGCCTTTAAAAAACATAAGAAGTTGACAAACTGGGTCAGACCAAGAATCCATCAAGCCCAGCATCCTAGTTCCTTCCAGGTTACAAGTACCTGGCAAGTACCCAAAATATTAAGATACCATGCTACTTATGCCTGTAATAGCACTGGCTATTCCCTAAATCAACTGGATTGATAGCAGTTAATGGAGTTCTCCTTCAAGAACTTATCCAAACCTTTTTTAAACCCAGCTACACTAACTGCTCTAACCACATCCCCAGGCAACAAATTCCAGACCTTAATTGTGCGATGAATGAAAATTTTCTCCGACTTCTTTTAAATGTGCTACTTGATAACTTCATGGAGTGCCCCCTTGTCCTATTATCCAAGAGTAAATAACAGATTCACATTTACCCATTCTAGACTTCTCATGATTTTAAAGACCTCTATCATATCTCCCCTCAGCCATCTCTTCTCCAAGCTGAACAGCCCTAATCTCTTTAGCCTTTCCATCCCCTTTATCTGTACCTTCTCCAGGGCATCTTTTGAGATGTGACAACCAGAGCGGTACACAGTACTCAAGGTGCAGCCTCACCATGGAGCAATAAAGAGGCATTATGACATTTCCATTTTATTCACCATTCCCAATAATTCCTAACATTGTTTGCTTTTTTGGCACCGGCAACACACTAAAACAATTTAATGTATTATCCACTATGACGCCCAGATCTTTTTCGTGGGTGGTAACTCCTAATATGGAACCTAACATCGTGTAACTACAGCAAGGGTTATTTTTCCCTACATGCATCACCTGGCACTGGTCCACATTAAATTTCATCTGCCATTTGGATGCTCAATCTTCCAATCTCAGAACGTCCTTCTGCAATTTATTACAATCTGCTTGTGATTTAACTATTCTAAATAATTTTGTATCATCGGCAAATCTGATTACCTCATTCATATTTCTTTCCAGATCATTTATAAATATATTAAAAAGCAATGGTCCAAGAACTGAACCCTGAGGCACTCCACTGTTTACTCTTTTCCACTGAGAAAATTGACCATTTAATTCTACTCTGTTTCCTGTCATGGGCAAGGAGGACACCACCTCCTAGCACATGACTTTTTAGTTTTCTTAGAAGTCTCTCATGAGGCAACGCCTTCTGAAAGTCCAAATACACTACATCTACCAGTTCACCTTTGTCCACGTATATTAACCCTTTCAAAAAAAATGAAGCTAATTTGTGAGGCCCTGGCCATCAGGGCCTGCAGAGAAGGTAAATCAGAAGTGCTATAACTTGTGGTTGACTGGTGAAGCGAAGAGATCGAAATCTAAAGTTCCCCAGCAGGCAAAGATTTAGTGAGCTACATCTGGGTGAAGAGACCATTTATGGTCTGCCAGCTGATTGTAAGCACCCAGAAGATATATTGTAAAGACGTGAATGTTTCTTTGAACCATTCTATGTAGAAGGATATCACTTTCTGGTAGAGCAGGTAGGAGATTGTTCCGCCTTGCTTGTTTATGTAGAACATGGCAACTATATTGTCCATTGGAATCTTTAGGACTTTGGTCACTATCCATGATTCAACATCAAACATGGCCTTGGAAATCACTCTGAGCTCCAGCACTCCGATGTGTAGCCTGCACTCCCATGGATCCCAGAAATACTAGGTAGTCATAGAAACAGAAAATGACCAAACAGTCCATCAAGTCTTCCCAGCAAGCTTACAGTAGCCTCTGCTGTGCTAAACAGGTCACCCCCTTACTTAATTTTCCAAACCGTCAAAGTCAGGGCCCTTGTTGGTTGCTGTCCGAGTCCAATTCCCTGTAACCTCTTTCCGTTAAAGCAGAGAGCAATGTTGGAGTTGCATACAAAATATCAGGCTTATTGGTCAAGGGCAGTAATAGCCACATCAGCAAGTTACCCCCATGCTTGTTTTCCCAGACCATAAAATCCAATGTCCTTGATTGCTGTTGAATCTTAATTCCCCTTTTCCTCCTGCCGTTAAAGCAGAGAGCAATAATGAAGTTGCATCAACAGTATGAAAGCTTATTGGTTAAGGATAGTAACCACCACACCAACAAGTTACCCCCATACACTTTTCATTTCTATCCTCTATCTTTAGAGATCCAGTGTTTATTCCATGCCCCTTTGAAATCTTTCACCATTTTTATCTTTACCCCTTCCTCTGTAAGGGCATTCCAGGCATCAACCACCCTCACCATGAAGAAATATGTCCTGACGTTGGTTCCGAGTCATCCTCCCTGGAGCTTCATTACGGACCCCTAGTTCTACTGATTTCTTTCCAGAGATAGTTTGTCGACTGCGAATCATTTAAACCTTTCAGGTATCTGAAGGTCTGTATCATATCTCCCCTGCACCTCCTCTCCTTCAGGGTTTACATATTCAGATCCTTCAACCCCTCTTTAAGTCATTTGTTGGAGACCCCCCACCATTTTTATCACCCTTCTCTGGACCGCCTCCATCCCAGCTCTGTCCCTTTTGAGATAGGGTCTCCAGAACTGAACACAATATTCCAGATGAGGCCTCACCAATGATCTGTACAAGGGGACCATCACCTCCTTTTTCTTACTGGTTATTCCTCTCTATGCAGCCCAGCATTCTTCTGACTTTAGCCTTGTCACACTGCTTTGCCATCTTCAGATCACTAGACACTATAACCCCAAGGTCTTTCTCTTGCTCCATGCACAACAGCCCTTCACCCCCAATTAAGGGGGTGAAGGGCTGGGGCATGGATAACCACACCCCAGATGCAGGGGCATGGATAACCACACCCCAGATGCAGGACTCTGCACTTCTTGGCATTGAATCCCAGCTGCCATATCTTCAACTACCATTCAAGCTTCTTTAAATCACATCTTATTCTCTACTCCTTCCAGTGTGTCCACTCTGTGGCAGATCTTAGCATCATTCGCAAAAAGACAAAAACTTTACCTTCTATCCCTTCTGGAATGTCGCTTACAAAGTTACTGAACGGGACCGGTCCCAACATCGATCCTCACGACACTCCACTTAACACCGCTCTCTTCAGAATAAGTTCCATTTACCATCACACATTGTCTTCTGTCCGTCAACCAGTTTGCAATCCAGGTCACCATCTTGGCCCTCACTCCCAAGCTTCTCATTTTATTCACAAGCCTTCTATGCGGGACTGTATCAAAAGCTTTGCTGAAATCCAAGTAGATCACATCAAGCATTTTTCCTCGATCCAATGCCTTAGTTATCCAATCAAAAAAGTCAAATCAGATTTGTCCGATAGGACCTTCCTCTGGTGAATCCATGCTGCCTCTGGTCCAGCAATTCTCCCGACTGTAGATAGTTCACTATTCTTTCAGCGTCTCCATTACGTTTCCCACCACTGAGGTAACACTAACCAGCCTGTAGTTTCCAGCCTCCTCTCTGCTCCCCCTCTTGTGAAGTGGGACCACCACCACTCTTCTCCAATCACTCAGCACCACTTCCATTTCCAGAGATTTATTGAACAAGTCACACAGAGGAGCTGCCAGCACATCTCTGAGCTCCCTCAGTATCCTGGGATGAACCTCATCAGGCCCCCATGGCTTTGTCCACTTTCAGTTTTCCTAGCTCTTCCCCACACATTCTCTCCATAAACTGAATTTGATCTACTCCACCCCATTCCATTTCTTGTTAACTAGCGACAGTCCTTCTCCAGGGTCTTCTTTAGTGAACACTGAAGTATTTGTTTAATATTTCTGCCATTTCTTCATCTCGCTCCCCTCACATTGATCCTTTTCACCTTTCAATTTAACTATACTACTCTGGACCTTTCTCTGATGTATCTGAAAAGTCTGTCACCTCGCTTTACCTCTTTGGCAATCCTTTCTTCCACTTGACTTTCTCTTACTTGCTTCATCTCCCTCAGTTTCAGATATTCTTCCTTGTGTTCCTTCCTTTGGGATTTAGTTTGGCCCACTGTTCCACCTCTCTCATTTCCTCCCAGTCTTCTAGTTCTCCCTCCAGGTTCTTCCCCATTTCAACAAAGACCGTATTTTTGAAATGCAAAACTCGGGTCTTTGTGTGACTTCTCCATATCCTATTTGCAATATCAAACTATACTGTTTGATGATCACTGGTGCTGAGGAGGTGGGCTCCTCAAACATGAAGTGGCACATCTGCCATGAGACTCAGGTGTGCGCATGTTGTCAGCATGAAAGTTCTTATTCGCTCAACCACATCAGGGAGTGAAGAAGATAGGCAGCAACGGAACTCACCGGAATAGAGGATGGAGATATTGCAAGTACCATTGGGCTGGACATATGAACAAATGCACTAAAGGGACAGCATGCACCGTAGAAGCCATGAGTCCCAGAAGGCAAAGAAAAGTCCTGGCAGGCACCCACTGCTTGGTCGTGATGATGTGAACTAGACTTTTGAAGACTGACTCACCTGCGCAACAGGAGCTTTGCCTTTCTGGATGTTATATTGAGAAGCACTCGGATGAATTCCAGTTGCTGTGATGAAAGCAAAATGGACTGGACTATGAAGATATTTCATGAAAACCCAGAGAGTCAAGGATAGGACAAAACAGCAGTAGTCTGAACTTGAATTGCTTGTCCTGAAGAATGAACTTTATTAATTTGTGGTTTGGATGAATAGGGACGTGCGTGAGGGCATCTTTTAAATCTACTGGAGTGAGCCAATCCCCTTTCCGTAGAAGGGGAAAGATGGTGCTTAGGGAGTTTATCTTGAATTCTCCTGCTTAATGCAAATTCAAATCCTGAAGGTCTAAAATTGGCCAAAGATTTCTTCGGAACAAGAAAGTATCTGGAATATAAACCTGTCTCGGCTTGGTCTGGAGGAACTGGCTCTATAGTGCTGAAATGGAGATGTTGAAGCTCTTGCCAAAGAACACAGACCTGCCTCAAGAGGTGGTATGAGGGACTGGAAGAGAGAGGCAGGAGAATAGAGTACAAAAATTGAGAAGGTAGGATATTGAGAACATTTCTTGGAAGTAACATGCACCCAAATATTAAGTAGTGGTGCCTACCCCCAACAGGAATGTCAGGATATGGATTCTGTGGAAAACTAATTGTCAAGAGCTCAACAGGGAAAGGAGTGTTATGTTGTTGAAACAGTCTCTGGTGATAGCTGTTCTAGGGTGTCAGACTGAAAAATGCTCTTGCCAATGAAATCCAAAAAAGTTTTGGGTCTTTGCCAGGAGAAGCAGACGTGTGCATCTTAGCTCTTTTCGATCTGTGGAGAGTGGTTTCCCCAATAATGGAGTTGTGAGGGTTCTGGAGATTTAAATTACTCCAATATTGACTGGGTAAATGTATCATCGGGACATGCTAGAGAGAAAGTTCCTGGATGAAATAAATGATAGCTTTATGGAGCAATTGGTTCAGGAACAGACAAGAGAGGGAGCAATTTTAGATCTAATTCTCAGTGGAGCATAGGATTTGGTGGGGCCACTTGGCAATAGTGATCATATAATCAAATCTGAATTATTGACTGGAAGGAGGACAGTAAGTAAATCCACAGCTCTAGCACTAAACTTTCGAAAAGGGAAACTGATAAAATGAGAAAACTAGTTAAAAAAAACTGAAAGGTGCAGCTACAAAAGGTAAAAGTGCGTAACAGGTGTGGACATATAATAATAATACCACCACGCATTAAGAAAGGTGGAAGGGAAAACAATTACTCGGCATGGTTAAAAGGTGAGGTGAAAAAGGCTCTCTTAGCCAAAAGATCTTTATTCAAAAATTGGAAGAAGAATCTTTCAGAAGAAAATGGGATAAAGCATAAGCATTGGCAAATTAAATGTAAGACATTGATAAGACAGGCTAAGAGAGAATTTGAAAAGAAGTTGGCCATAGAGAAAAAACTCACAATAAAAACTTTAGAATATATCAGAAGCAGAAAGCTTGCAAGGGAGTCGCTTGGACCATTAGATGAAAGGGGTTAAAGGGGTACTTAAAGAAGATAAAGATAATCACGAAAAGATTAAATGATTTCTTTGCTTCAGTGTTTACTGAAGAGGATGTTGGGGAGATACCTGTTCCGGAGAAGGTTTTCATGGGTAATGATTCAGATCAACTGAACCAAATCACGGTGAACCCGAAAGAAATGATAGGTCTGATTGACAAGCTGAAGAGTAGTAAATCACCTGGACCAGATGGTATACACTCCAGAGTTCTGAAGGAACTCAAAAATGATATTTCAGACCTATTAGTAAAAATTTGTAACCTATCATTAAAATCATCCATTGTACCTGAAGACTGGATGGTGGCCAATGTAATCCTGATAATGATCCAGGAAACTATAGACCGGTGAGCCTGATTTCAGTACCAGGAAAAATCGTGGAAAATGTTAAAGAATAAAATCACAGAACATTAAGATAAACATGGTTTGATGGGACACAGCCAACATGGATTTACACAAGGGAAGTCTTGCCTCACAAATCTCTTACATCTTTTGAAGTGGTGAATAAACATGTGGACAAAAGGCAGATGTGTTGTATTTGGATTTTCAGAAGGCTTTCGACAAAGTCCCACAAGGAAAAACTAAAAAGTCATGGGATAGGAGGTGATGTTCTTTCATGGATTACAAACCGGCTGAAAGACAGGAAACAGGTCAATTTTCTTAGTGGAGGGGTGTGGGCAATGGAGGCCTCAGGGATCTGACTTGGACTGGTGCTTAATATATTTATAAATGATCTGGAAAGGGGTACAATGAGCAAAGCGATCAAGTTTGTGGATGACAATTATGCAGTGGTTAAATCTCAAGTGGATTGTGACGAATTGCAAGAATGGAAAATTGTGCTTCCAGAAGGCAGATGAAATTAAATGTGACCAAGTGTAAGGTGATGCATATAGGGAAAAATGTTGAGATTACTTACCTGATAATCTCCTTTTCCTTAGTGTATGCAGATGGACTCAGAACAAGTGGGTATAGTGTGCTCGTGCTAGCAGTTGGAGACGGATCTGACGTCAGCACGGGTACATATACCCCCACAGGAAGTGAAGCAACTCAGTAATCTTCCTTGCAAAAGCTGTTATGGATATATGTGTACTGACGATCAATGAATTAGTGAAACAGGATTCCCCTGACCGATTGATAGTAGCTGGAGACCGCCAGCATTCCCAACCGGAAGGCGTCGACACCTGGTAGAGTGGACGCTCTCGTGTAAGAAATGACATGCCTTACCTTGAATAGGTGCAACCCATGATTACTGGCAGCCGGGCGGGATGGTGAGTCCATCTGCATACACTAAGGAAAAGGAGATTATCAGGTAAGTAATCTCAACATTTCCTAGCGTGCAGCAGATGGACTCAGAACAAGTGGGATGTACAAAAGCTACTCCCGAACTGGGCGGGAGGCTGCCTGAGGACCGTGTAGGACTGCCCTCGCAAATGCTGTGTCCTCCCTGGCCTGGACATCCAGACAATAAAACCTGGAGAAGGTATGGAGGGAGGACCTTGTCGCCGCTTTACATATTTCTGCGGGCGACAGCATCCTAGATTCTGCCCAAGATGCTGCTTGGGCTCTGGTAGAATGAGCCTTGACTTGTAGAGGTGGTGACTTCCCGGCCTCTACGTAGGCCGCTCTGATAACTTCTTTAATCCAGTGGGCGATGGTTGGCCGTGAGGCCGCTTCCCCTTGTTTCTTCCCGCTGTGAAGGACGAACAGATGGTCCGTCTTTCGTACTGCTTCTGTCATTTCCAGATATCTGGGCAGCAATCTGCCGATGTCGAGATGGCGTAGCAAACGCCCTTCTTCTGATTTCTTCAAACCCGCCGTGGTTGGCAAGGATATGGTTTGGTTTAGGTGAAATTGTGAGACTACTTTAGGCAAGAAGGAGGGAACTGTGCGAAGATGGATAGCCTCTGGAGTGATTCTGAGAAAGGGATCACGGCAGGACAGCGCTTGTAGTTCCGAAATGAGACGTGCTGAACACACAGCCAGCAAGAACACCATCTTCAAAGTTAAAGAACAGAGAGACAGGCCCCGAAGGGGTCTGAAGGTGGATCCCGCGAGGAAATCCAAAACTATGTTGAGGTTCCACAGGGGCACTGGCCACTTCAGTGGCGGACGAATGTGCTTGACTCCTTTCAGGAAGCGGGAAACATCTGGGTGCGTGGCAATAGTCTTGCCATCCCTCCGGGGACCGTAGCAAGACAGCGCAGCCACCTGAACCTTGATGGAGCTGAGGGAGAGACCCTTCTGAAGCCCATCCTGCAGGAAATCCAAAACAATAGGGATTGTGGTCGCATGTGGATTGGTGCCATGAGTGTCGCACCAGGCTTCAAATACTCTCCAGATCCTTACGTAGGTGAGGGATGTGGAAAACTTGCGAGCTCGGAGGAGTGTATCTATCACTGGCTCCGAGTAACCTCTTTTCTTCAGTCTAGCCCTCTCAATGGCCAGACCGTAAGAGAGAATTGAGCTGGATCCTCGTGGAGGATGGGACCCTGACGTAGCAGGTCCCTGAGAAGAGGCAGGGGAAGGGGCTCCCCTGCCAGTAGTCTTCTCATGTCCGCGTACCAGGGTCTTCTTGGCCAGTCTGGTGCCACTAGAAGAACTAGGCTCTTATGCTTCTGAATCTTGTGTATAAGGGCGCCCAGCAGGGGCCATGGAGGAAAAGCGTATAGCAGGGTCCCTGGAGGCCATGGCTGAACCAGGGTGTCGATCCCGTGAGAGAACGGATCTCGCTTGCGGCTGAAGTATCTGGGTACTTGAGCATTGAACCTGTCCGCTAGTAGGTCCATGTCCGGAATCCCCCACTGATCCACAATCATCTGGAAGGCTGTGGGGGACAGCTGCCATTCTCCCGGATTTAGGCTTTCCCTGCTGAGGAAGTCTGCTGCGGTGTTGTCCCTTCCGGCAATGTGGACGGCGGAGATGTCCTGGAGATTCGCCTCTGCCCAAGCCATCAGCGGGGCTATCTCTAGGGACACCTGTTGGCTTCTGGTTCCGCCCTGACGGTTGATGTATGCCACCGTGGTGGCGTTGTCGGACATCACTCTGACTGCTCTGTTCCGCAGTCCATGAGCAAATCGCAGACAGGCTAACTGGTCTGCCCGTGCTTCTAGACGGTTGATGTTCCACCCCGACTCTTCTCTGTTCCACCGCCCTTGGGCGGTGAGTTCTTCGCAGTGTGCTCCCCATCCGCTCAGGCTGGCATCTGTGGTGAGCAGAATCCACGTTGGGGGAGGACATCTTCGACCCCCTGCTCGTGTGGTTGGACTGCAACCACCACCGTAGCTGGGTCCGCACTCTGGCTGGTAGAGGTAGATGCACGGAGTAATTCCGGAAGCGGGGGCTCCATCGGGAGAGGAGGGAGCGTTGTATTGGAAAACACGCTCAGCGAGCGTGCAGGCTCTCCAAACTGCTTTGGAGACGGAAATTACTGAGTTGCTTCACTTCCTGTGGGGGTATATGTACCCGTGCTGACGTCAGATCCGTCTCCAACTGCTAGCACGAGCACACTATACCCACTTGTTCTGAGTCCATCTGCTACACGCTAGGAAATAAGCCCTTGCTATAGTTACACAATGTTAGATTCTACCTTAGGAGTTACCACCCAGGAATGTTAGGAATTATTAAGAAGGGAATGGTTAATAAAACGTAAAAATGTCATAATGCCTCTATATCGCTCCATGGTGAGACCACACCTTGAATACTGTGTGTACAATTCTGATCGCCGCATCTCAAAAAAGATATAGTTGCAATGGAGAAGGTACGAAGAAGGGCAACCAAAATAAAAAAGGGGATGGAATAACTCCCTATGAGGAAAGGCTGAAGAGGTTAGGGCTGTTCAGCTTGGAGAAGAGACGGCTGAGGGGGGATATGATAGAGGTCTTTAAGATCATGAGAGGTCTTGAACGAGTAGATGTGACTCGGTTATTTTCACTTTCGAATAATGGAAGGACTAGAGGGCATTCCATGAAGTTAGCAAGTAGCACATTTAAGACTAATCGGAGAAAATTCTTTCACTCAACGCACAATAAAGCTCTGGAATTTGTTGCCAGAGGATGTGGTTAGTGCAGTTAGTGTAGCTGGGTTCAAAAAAGGTTTGGATAAGTTCTTGGAGGAGAAGTCCATTAATGGCTATTAATCAATTATACTTAGGGAATAGCCACTGCTATTAATTGCATCAGTAGCATGGGTTCTTCTTAGTGTTTGGGTAATTGCCAGGTTCTTGTGGCCTGGTTTTGGCCTCTGTTGGAAACAGGATGCTGGGCTTGATGGACCCTTGGTCTGACCCAGCATGGCAATTTCTTATGTTCTTAACTTCGGCCCAGTGTGCTGTGGAAATCAAAAAAGCAAACAATGTTAGGAATTATTAGGAAGGGAATGGCAAATAGAACAGTGGATGATGTCATAATGCCTCTATCACTCCATTGTGAGACTGCATCTTGAATACTGTGTACCAAAAAAAGATATAGTTTAACTGGAGAAAGTGCAGAGAAGGGTGACCAACATAAGGGCCATGGAACAGCTGCCCTATGAGGAAAGGCTAAAGAGGTTAGGGCTGTTCAGTTTGGAGAAGAGACTGGGGGGGGGGGGAATATGCTAGAGGCCTACAAAATCATAAAAGGACTTGAACAAGTTAATGTAAATTGGTTATGTCCCGGCGAGCCTGTAACCCCCTCTCTCTCCTGCAAACCCCCGATGCAAGCGGTTTTGGGTCAACAGCAGGGAACCTCGCCGACCAACTCACAGGAACAACTGATCCCCAGAGAAGCGGTGCAGACTGTATGCCGTCTTCGGTGAGCCTGGGAAGTACGGGCTCCAGGGGAAGTGAGTCTGGAGCGGAGTGTGTGGAGCGAGATGAGGAGGGACCTCTGAACCAAGGCGGTGAAGAAGAAGGGATCTGCGTAACGCTGAAACATCCACTGAGTGTTCTAGATAAGGTAACCTCCGAAGAAATATGGAAAGCTCTAACAGTAATGAATAAAGCTATTGTGGACTTAACAAATGCAGTAAAACTGAGCTTAGAGAAATCTAATGGCTTGGATAAGAGAATCCAGATAATGGAAACTAAAGTTGTGAACCTGGATAAAGAGATTAGTAATATGAAAGAAGTTCAGGTTAACTTCATAAAGTCTGAATCATTTGTGAATGGCAAGTTGGACTTCTTAGAAAACCAGATGCGGAGATATAATTTGAGGATTCTCAACTTCCCGAAAACAAAATGGATGCCTTTAAAGGATTTAATTAAGAGCTATTTTATAAATATCTTGATATATTCTGAGGAAAAATTGCCTATATTGACGAGGGTTTATTATATCCCAGGAAAGAAAGGAGCAGATAGAGCATCACAGGAACAAGAGTCGATGGTTAAAGATAATTCCCCTGACAGATTTTATTGAAAAATCATTTGAAGCTAAGATTGAGGAGCAAGCAACAGTCTGTCTTTTCAACAAATATCTGACAGAGACGAAGTACTGAAGATCCTTTAAAAATCATTCTGCATTATTTTATGGTTTTCAAGTAAGAGTATCACAAAAAGAACTCAAGAGA
Source organism: Rhinatrema bivittatum (assembly GCF_901001135.1). Lineage (NCBI taxonomy): Eukaryota > Metazoa > Chordata > Amphibia > Gymnophiona > Rhinatrematidae > Rhinatrema > Rhinatrema bivittatum. The sequence continues at coordinate 8,555,454 of NC_042619.1, read as the reverse complement.
AAAGAAAAGCTTTTTTGAATTTGAGAAATGAAGCTGTATCTAGGGGGGCTAAGTTTAATTTGAAATACCCATGTCGATGTATATTGGTTTATAATAATAATAGGTATATATTTACTGAGTTAGATCAATTACACACATACCTGGACTCTCACTCCGGTTAGGAACAGAAGGGCAGGCGATTTGAAAGAAAATATCTGCAAATAACCTTGTGTTATCTTATAAGATTGTTAATAATCTTCTTTTCTTTATAACCGCTTTAATATATTGGATCTCCCCATTTGCTTATAATTTGGGAAACAATGTCTAGCAATAATCTAGAATGAATACCTGGAATTTTTTCCTAAAAATTTTTCTCTTATTGTTTCTCCTTTTTCTTATGTAAATGTTTCAATTGTAATTGACAGAAAATTCAATAAATAAAAAATTTAAAAAAAAAAATGGTTATTTACTCTCCCAGATAATAGGACCAGGAGGCACTCCATGAAGTTAGCAAGTAGCTCATTTAAAACAAATCACAAATCAAAGAAAATTCTTTCACTCAGCGTATAGTTCAGCTCTGGAATTCATTGACAAAGGATGTGGTTACAGCAGTTAGTGTAATTGGGTTTAAAAAAGGTTTGGATAAGTTCCTAGAGGATAAATCCATAAACTATTAAATAAGGAATAGTAGCTTTTGATTTATTTAATGTCTGGTTACTTGCCAGGTACTTGTGACTTGGATTAGCCACTGTTGGAAATAGGGTGCTGGGCTTAATGGATCCTCTGTCTGACCCAGTATGACAGATCTTATGTTCTTAATCAAGGTCAGGAAATATTTCTTCATGGAGAGGGGAATGCCCTTCAGAAAGATGTGGTGAAGACGAAAACAGGGAAGGAACTGAAAGGGGCAAGGGGTGAACACTGTGGATCCCTAAAAGCTAGAGGCTTAAAATAAAGAAGGAGTGCATGGGGATAAACTTGCTGGTGTGGCTGTTGTTACCCTTAACAATTAAGTCTTGATGCTGTTCATGCAACTCCATCATTGCTTTCTGCTTCAATGGCAGGGAGAGTCAACGGCAGGGAGAGTCAACGGCAGGGGAAAAGTGGAATTAGATTCAGAAAGCAACAGAGGGCCCCGACATTTAAGGTTTGGGGAAAAAACAAACTTGGGGGTAACTTGCTGATATGGAAGTTACTACCTTTAAATCTCTAAGTCTGACACTTGATGCAGCTCCAACATTGCTCTTGGCTTTCACAGCAACAGTTAATGGAAATTGGATTCAAACAGTATCCAAGGGCCCTGACTTTTACAGTCTGGGAAATTGGTAAGCATGGTGTGACCTGCACATTGCAGCAGGTACCGGCATAAGCTTGCTGGGCAGACTGGGTGGCTCATTTGGTCCTTTTCTGCCGTCATTTCTATGTTTCATATTTTAATGTTTGTTTTTATAAACTGAATAATGCATTTTATGAATTTATTATGGTTCACCACATAGAAATTATGATTTGCAGTATTTTCAATTGATGGATATAAAAGCAACAACTTGGGTCAACCGACCTGACAAGACATCTGCATTGGCTCCTTTGGCCACCTCAATTAAGAGTCTCAGAGGTCTCGTGAAATCTATTGCCGACTACCTGTTCCTGCAGTGCATGCGAGGATTCAAGAGAACATGAGGAGAAAACAGAAACGTATGGGGGATTCCCAGCAGCTGGGAAGTCACCAAATACCTACTCCTCCTTAGGATGCTTGCTCAATTACTAGCTGGAGTAAAGGGAAGCCAGGTTTCAAATGCCAAGAAGAAACAGACTGCGAGTCCTCTGGGGACAGGGACATGGCTACCAAACATGAACGTAACTTGCCTTAAGCCACATGAGCAGTGGTCTTCCTGAAGGAGGGGGTGAGCAGATCTTGCTGCCATGTCTTACCAATCAACTACACCCCAGGGCAATGCCACGGGGACCCTCTGGATCCTAGCAAGTCTCCAGTCTGTTCACAGGTGCCCGGGCTGTGCATTCTTCTTCCAGTAACCCACTCACATACGGACCCGGTGGAGCACACTGTTAGCCCAGGTTTGGATGCGCGTTTTTGATGCGCTACCTTTACCTCTCATACAGTAAGGGGGTAATAGCGCGTCGAAAACACGCGGCCATCCCCCTCGAAACTAATAGCGCCCGCAACATGCAAATGCATGTTGATGGGCCTATTAGACATTCCCGTGCGATACAGAAAGCAAAATGTGCAGCCAAGCCACACATTTTACTTTCAAAAATTAATGCCTGCCCAAAGGCAGGCGCTAATTTCGGCTGGCACCGGGAAAATGTACAGAAAAGCAGAAGAAACTGCTTTTCTGTACACCTTCCGACTTAATATCGTAGTGGAGGCCCCAAAATTTAAAAAAAAAAAAAAAGTTTTTAAATGTGCCCGCAGCCCGTGGTTGGAAGATGGAAACTCAATTATGCCGGCGGCCGTTTTCCAAACCCGGGGCTGTCAGCGGGCTTGAGAACCGATGCTGGAAAAATTGAGCGTCAGCTGTCAAACCCGCGGACAGCCTCCGCTTTTGTCAAAAAAAAAAAAAAAAAAAAAAAAGAGGTGCTAGGGTCCCTAGTGCCTCCTTTTACCGCGGGCCCTCATTTAAATACTCGATCGCGCGCCCGGGAGAGTGGCCTGGGCGCGCCTCGGAGCGCTGGCTGTCCCGCGGGTTTTACTGCATCTGCCCGTTTGTAAGCAAAAAGAACCACCTGCAGACATCCAACATTGCGCCACAATATATTCCCCTTACTACCAAGAATTTGTAATCAGCATCCCTCGACCACCAGGGTACCAAGAGAGGGCTGCGACATGGGCTGTCCTTTCACACAGAGTGGCCCCACTCCAGGGTTAGACTGGGAATAAAATCTCTTCCTATTTATCACAGGCAAAAACCGTTACACTGATAAATAAATCCCAATGCAAGAAATCCTGGTTTGTCCTCTTTCATTCCTTCCTCCCTTCCAAATTAGAAGTAAACCCACCCAAGAGCTGACTGAGCCCCCATGCCTTAAAAAAAAAAAGAGAGCTGAAAAGCGAGAGTATGCAATTCCTAGAGCACACGGTTTCAATGTATGATCGGGCCCCTAGCACCATCTCCCGTCACAAATGGAAGACCCTTCAGCTGGCTCTAGCACAGGACACTCGGCTGTTTTTATTTTCAGCTAGATCCCCTAAAATTGCCTGCTGCAGGTCCTTCTGTCTGAGAGCAGCAGATGCCTGGGGAAGGCTGACGGGAAGCAGAAAATCCCTGGAGACAGAGTGAGGTCACAGCTGTGGAGCAGTGCCAGACGGTAAATAAAAAACTGTTGTAGAGTAATTCCAACACCGCTTACACACTGTGTCCCTTTCTTACGGCACATGCAGTGCAGATTCCCAAGGGTCTAATTCCCCACCGCTCCTTCACAAAAGCTTTCTCCACCCTGCAAAATAGCCTTTCGGCTTGCTACAATTATTGTGCAGCAAACAGCAACACGATGCTTTTTCTGTTTTTTTTTAAAGCTGTTTCATTCTTCATGCTGAAGTGACTCGATTCCTTCACACACGTAGACAGACCACCGATTCCACATTCACTCCACTCCAATATATCACGGTCCCAACAGGAGCCCTGAACTGCCATCTGAGACATTTAAAAAGAAAATCTGGGGCACTGGTGAAAAAAAAGTGGACTAAAATGCAAACACCGTCCTGGAGACAGCAAAAACCATGTAAACTGTAATCCACTCCACGAGGAATATTGCTTTCCAACAGCAGAACGGAGCTGAAGGAATCTAATCAAGACCGGAATTACTACTCAACCTTGCTAGATATTTTTGCTGTTTCCTCAGAACTTCACCGCGTTAAACGAGCGTCCCGCCAAGATTAGCCTGGCAAACATTAGCCAAGTCATCACAAAACAAAAGTCATGAAAGCCTTTCCCGAACTAAACTGAACCTATTCCATTATTAAATAGTCGCTCAGACTTTGCCTTAATCATGGTAATTAACATCCCTACCTCATAAGGGCAATTCATTAATGCTTCAAGCACATTGTCTGACATATATACTCTCTCTATTTAAACCCCTGCTTCTTTTTCTATGCTCCAAGTTGTATTACTCCCTTGTTTTATTGTAACTGCATTCCTTAGCCTTTCTCTTGTTTAATGTGTTAATGTTTTATCATTACTATTATCATTATTTATTACTATTATTAGGATCAATGTTATTTTTTACCTTTTTGTTCCCTGTCCACTTGTTAAATGTAAACCGGCATGATGCGATATTTATCGCGAATGCCGGTATAGAATAAAATAAATAAACCGCAACCCCACAGACTGATGTAGCAAGAACCTTTACTCCTAGGGCAATTCTGCACACAACAAATAAAAAGTCTGCATACATTTGTCAAAACAAGACAATATAAATCACTGAATGAAGAATGCAATACGGAGGACACATTTTTTTTAAAGGCTTCAAAATTGTATGAATTGCCCCAGTAGCTCCTCCCTCTAGGTTCCAATCCTCCCAGAAGCCCACACTCCCTACCTTTCACCAGTTCTCCCACCAACCCAGGCTCAAGCCCAGCCTTCTCTTTACCCACCGTGCTAAACCTCCAGATCTCTCCCTCACCTCTCATTCAGACCCCACGCCTCCTGGCTGAATATCCACTTTCTCCCTCAGCCCTCCCATACCCAGTTCTCCCTCCACATTGTCTCCTCCCCGGCCCCCAATCTGGCTCACCCACCTATCTTCTGTTTTTAATGTTAGGGGGTATTACCCCTTTACGCTTCCCAGCCACAATGTCACCAGTGCCCAGAGAGATCCCAGGACAATTAAAGAACACCCCACCCCGGAAGTTCAGCTGCCTGAGCGGTTGTGTGGCTGCATGGGAGAGGGAACCAGCTGCCCGTGCATGCAGGAGCAGGCTGCAGTGTCTGGGAATCAAGCAAGGCCGGGGAAAACACAAAATCAGGCTGAGTGGCAGTAAGAGGGGGGAAGTAACAGCCTCCTTTCTCTTCAGATGAACCCAGAGCTAATTCTTCACCTCCTTCCTTTTCTGGCCCAGGCTAGCGGCTGCTCCTAAGGCAGAGTCTGCGCACGGACTTGTGCACAATTCCCTCAGGAGTACATCTTACCTCACAAGAGGTCCTTACACTTGCTTTTCAGAAATAGCACAGCTTTAACTCAGAGCATTACATTCCTGCTACACATGGAAGGGAAAATCATTTCCACAGATAAAACTGTGCAAGAGCTTGTGCAAAAAGTGCTATGGAAACTCACCCTAAGGATCAAGCAAGCCCAGTTTACCCCACTATTCTCTGCTACATAAAGCAGACCCCAGACCTCACGCCACAAAGTGATTTGTGACACCGATCAGAAACATGGGGGGGGGGATCCCAGAACCTAACGGGAATTAAAGGGATCAATTAGAAAACTGCTCTCCTCATTTCTGGAATCTAACCCCAAGCTTTTACAACCTGGGTGCACAGCGCTTTGCCAGAAGCAGGGGCCAAAGAATCCCGACAGGACAACAGCCACAGCAAAGGATCCTGCCATGTCTCCAGCAGAATCAAGTCACCCCACTGTGGCCCCCGCCAGACGTCTGTACAGGTAAGGGCACTGCATGGCACACCTGGCTTGCTCTGGGTATTCCCAAAAAGGCTTCCACTCGGATTGCTGGTTCCGAAAGCAGATGCTCCAAAGCTCCCGGCGGTCGTGGTACCAAAGGCAGTGCCTGTAAAACAAGAAAAGAAAAAAAACACACACATGGGAAAGTGACATTTTGCTAACTGGAAACAAACTCCTCTTAGGGCTCCATTCACTCAAGGCTTTTCTGCCAGTTTGTCTGTCTAGCAGAAGGTGGTTAGTGACTCGTTCTAATCCACAACAAAACGTATTTCCATCAAAATCGGGCCAGAAGCTGGGATATCTTCCCTTCAGCACCCGTGAGAAAAATCAGACAATACATAAATGACAGCACGGACTGTATGGTTATTTTACAGGACTTATCAATCACTATTCCAGAGATTTACAAGTAGTATCAAAATTTAAATTATATAAAATCCTATAATACAATGCAAAATATAAATTCAACTTATATTTTTATTTTATTGTATTAGATTTTACCACCACATCATAAGAACATAACACTCCTGCTGCTAAACACTGCTACTTCCTCCAAAATATTTGTGGATGCTAACACACAGAATTAAAAGCAGTTCAAAATCCTAGTCAAACACAAAATACATACATTCCTTGGGGAAAGAGCCAGCATGCATGGCAGAACAAAACAGCACTTTACGCAGTTTTCTAAGATCAGTACGATTTGGGCTCACCTGCTCTTGGCTCTCCTGGATCCCTGCTCTATCTTGGCTCATGCTCATTACTACTGCTCCTTTTAAGGCAGGGCTTCCCAATCCTGTCCTGAGGACCCCACAGCCCGTCGGGTTTTCAGGATACCCACAATGAGTATGCATGAGATAGATCTGCATACCATGGAGAGTCAGTATATGCACATGCATCTCATGCATACTCATTGTGGGTATCCTGAAAACCCGACGGGCTGGGGGGTCCCCAGGACAGGATTGGGAAGCCCTGTTTTAAGGTAAGCATGCAGCCAGACAGCTATGTATTTATTTATAACTCGCATTTATAAACCCAGTCGTACAATAAAACACAAATAAAAAAAATACATAACATGCCATACTGGGTCAGACCAAGGGTCCATCAAGCCCAGCATCCTGTTTCCAACAGTGGCCAATCCAGGCCATAAGAACCTGGCAAGTACCCAAAAACTAAGTCTATTCCATGTAACCATTGCTAATGGCAGTGGCTATTCTCTAAGTGAACTTAATAGCAGGTAATGGATTTCTCCTCCAAGAACTTATCCAAACCTTTTTTAAACACAGCTACACTAACTGCACTAACCACATCCTCTGGCAACAAATTCCAGAGTTTAATTGTGCATTGAGTGAAAAAGAACTTTCTCCGATTAGTTTTAAATGTGCCCCATGCTAACTTCATGGAGTGCCCCCTAGTCTTTCTATTATCTGAAAGAGTAAATAACAGATTCACATCTACCCGTTCTAGACCTCTCATGAGGTCTAGAATAAGTAAAAAAAAATACAACTATAAAAAAAAAAAACCCAGCCCTAGATAACTGGCATCTTAATCCCCAATGACAAAAACTAAAACTGAAAGCCCAGTGTGACTGAAAAGGCAAACCTGTATCGCTCCATGGTGAGACCGCACCTTGAATACTGTGTACAATTCTGGTCACCGCATCTCAAAAAAGATATAGTTGCGATGGAGAAGGTACAGAGAAGGGCAACCAAAATAAGGGGAATGGAACAGCTCCCCTATGAGGAAAAACTAAAGAGGTTAGGACTTTTCAGCTTGGAGAAGAGACGGCTGAGGGGGGATATGATAGAGGTGTTTAAAATCATGAGAGGTCTAGAACGGGTAGATGTAAATCAGTTATTTACTCTTTTGGTTAATAGAAGGACTAGGGGGCACTCCATGAAGTTAGCATGGGGCACATTTAAAACTAATCGGAGAAAGTTCTCTCTCACTCAATGCACAATTAAGTTCTGGAATTTGTTGCCAGAGGATGTGGTTAGTGCAGTTAGTATAGCTGGGTTTAAAAAAGGATTGGATAAGTTCTTGGAGGAGAAGTCCATTACCTGCTATTAATTAAGTTGACTTAGAAATTAGCCACTGCTATTACTAACATCAGAAGCATGGGATCTTCTTAGTGTTTGGGTAATTGCCAGGTTCTTATGGCCTGGCTTTGGCCACTGTTGGCAATAGGATGCTGGGCTTGATGGACCCTTGGTCTGACCCAGTATGGCATGTTCTTATTGTTAAGAATGACACAAGGAAAAGATACGTATTCTGTGTGAACAGAAATTGCATAAATAGTAAACATCCCACACCAAAACAGCAATTTCCAGCACTTAAACAGTAACCACCTTACCTAAGAAAAGGCAACACTGAAATATTACACCAGGCCTTAAGACACCAATACATCTCCTATTAGGAAAACGGACCAAGCCAGGCTGCTATAGAGCCCTACACAGAAACTACACGCCAGCAGAAAACCTCACCTAAATCACATGTGCTGACCCTCACCTAACATAGAATAAAGAGACCAAAATGCATAACTAGAAGCATGCAGACAAAACTGAATTGGAAACCGCAACAAGCCAGAGTCTCTGTATGCAGTGCAACAAAGGAAAAAAGAAACATCACCCATCCTTATAAAACAAATCAAGAAATATAAAATCAGTAGCAGTAAAACCATACTAACAAAAAGAACAGATTTCAAAATAGCTGATGAATGGAATATCCAATAATTAAAAACAAAAAATTTCTAGATACCAAAAAAATTTCAAAATAGCAGACACAGACCCAGTAATGAAAAAATAATAAGAATAGAAAAAATAAGGATAGAAAAAAATGTTTTGCTCTGCATACTTGGGAACGTTTGATATCCAGGTGTCCTGAGATTGTTCTGAATTAGCAGGAGGGGTGGTTTGCTTGCAACTTTCTCCTCTCTGTCACATACCAGCGCTCTCTCTCACACTGGCTCTCAATTACACACCTGTACACACATGCTCTCAGTCACTCACATATACACATGCTTTTTCTCTCTCACTTATATAGGCTCTTAATTACACATTTACACACATGCTGTCTTTCCACGCTTACACACAGGCTCTCAATCACACAGATACATGCTGTCTCACAGACTCATTCACATGCTTACAACATGCTCTCATACACACAGGCTCTCACATACTCACGTGCTCCCTCACCTAAACCAGCTCTCACACCCAGACAACATGCCCTCTCTTACTTATACACAGGCTCTTAATCATACATACACATGATCTCTCACACACAAAGGATCTCAATCATTCACATACAGGCCTCAATCATTCACATACATGATAACTCACACACAGGTTCTCAAACACATATGCTTGCTCATTCACTCACTCCCCCGCCCTAGCGGCAGCAGCAGCCTCCTCCCAACCTAAAGGCAGCAGCAACCTCCTTCGTTTTCAGCCCTCGCGGAGAGAAAGGAGTCCCATCGTCCGCGGGGGTTGACGTTCTTCCTCATTTTACTCTGAGCTGCGCTGCACGATCTTCAGGCCATGCCCCTCTTTCCTTTGGGCCGATGCCGAGCGCACTAGCAAGGTCTCTTCTTCCCGCGCCTGCTGCTCACCGTTTCCTCTTCCGGGGCGCGGGAAGTAGAGAGAATGCCGGTGCCGCTGACTCCAGCTGTCCCGCTGCGTTCTGCCCGGGGGGAGGATGGGAAGCGTGGCGGCACACCGGTTGAGAACCGCTGCTTTAATACCTTACCAAGCCCAGCAAGAAACTCTTGGGCAAAATGCAAGTAATTAAATATAAAAGGACTCATCTGCCCTTGCTACTTACTCTGGCCAAAGGTCGATGTGGCCCCAAAACCACCTGTGCCCCCTCCAAAGGGAGTGCCAAAGGATTTATTAAACATCTTCACAGTGTATCAGGACGTCATAAATCTGAAAGGAAGAGGAAAAGCAAAATGTTATTCAGTGAGGATGCGCAGCTAAATGTCAAAGTTAATCCAGTATTCATACACACAGATGAAGAATCTTCATACAAGAACGCCACTCCGCTATGTTACAGCAGCGATTCCTGATTATAATCACCAGGCCTTCATGAACTCCATTACCCAAACCATTTATACTTTCAACTTTTCTTGGAAAATGTAAGAAAGCCAACACATGAAGGCATTTTATTTTCTGCTCTCATGCAGAGTCCTATCTGACCTCCACTGTTTGGGACTCAACACAGCAGCTGATCAGCCTCACAAAACCATGCCATCTTACAGGCTGCCCTTCCTGGCTCCTCACTGCTGCCCAGCCCCGGCCCGAGGCCACTAGGCAGGAATTTGCACTATTCCCAGTCATCTCTGGATGGATTCAGCAGGGCAAGGCCTTTTGCATCACTCCTATCCCTTAAAAATTGGAGAACATGCAGCATTACACGTGCACAAATCAAACCGGCGTCAGGGTAGCACCCGTTTATAAAACAGCAGGACATCTCATCTCTTACTTTCATATTAAGGATGATTTTATATTCAAGCATCTTATGCATGGGTGAGAACATCCATTAGATGTAAGAAACAGGACTTGGAAGTTACCTGAAAAATGATCAAAGTTTAGAAAAACAGAGGGTTTCTAACCATCTTCTTGGCACTCGCACACGAGGTGTAGGGGACAGGATTAGACACCCACCCCCCCCCGAGTTGAGAGTCAACAGGTGGTGCCGTGCCCATTGTCAGCGGCTCTGTCCACCCCCAACTTTGAGATCCGGGCTGCGGTGCAACATCAGGATCAGTCCCAGTCTTGAAGACCAGAGAAGTGGAGCGCTGCTGATGCACTCCTCCCCCTCGTGAGATGCTGGTTAACAGGTACAATAAGCAGTAAGGTGATGCCACTAAAGCGGTTTTTGTGTTACTTTATGAAATGCCCTCAGTGTTAATGAGGAGGATGCACTTGCTTGATAAATCACCGAAGAGCAACAGAGCCTACTGGCCAGCATCTTCTCAAGAGTCAAAATTATTTCTCTCAGCTCTGCAGTGTATTTTAGTTTTTGACAAACCCAGTCAAACCTCCCTTAGTTTTCCTTTTTCTACTACTGACTTTGGCAGCCTTCCCACTCCAAGCATCACATAACACCGAGTAAGGACGCACAACTATTTCTCAGCCGAAGAACTGGAGATTACTGAAGACAGCAACGTGTCTGATTCTTCACTTATTGCCTTTTAACATACCTAAATCATTTCTTCTCTTAAAAACTTTAATTCTCCTACTGCTTACATTTTTGGAGCAAAAAGGTGTGTACCTTAATTCAACCCTAACTCCGTCCGTGCATCACTGATGATGGGAGCGAGTTCTGATGAAAATCTGTCCACGAGCACCACAACGGAAGTAAAAATGAGCACCCACACAGCTCACACAATTGCCGATTGTGTTATCTGAAAAAAACATTTAGTGAGCACTGCTGCAGCTACAGACTACGCAGGTGAACTCCCTTCCAGCAGAATTAGTACCTTATGGCCACTTTCCAGATTAGCACTACTGACTTTCACGTCAGCAAGCCAGCGAGCTACACAGATCACAGGAGCCTCAGATGTCCCTAAATAAAGCAGAGCAACACTGCAATGAGCAAAAAACTGCTCTGCAAGGGGCTGTGAAATATTTCCTGCTGTTACTTGCATAGGCGGGAGGGTCCCCGGAAACAGATGGGACTGAAAGACGAGCCTCAGTAGTTCCACTCAGCCTAGTTTCTGGTTCAGCACATACTTGCCTTAAAACAATTCCTGCATTGCGAGCACAAGCCCACCTTCTTCCTAAGGCTCAAACATTTGCACTCATCAAGCAGCCGCTTGAACAGTTCCTCCCTCTGAATTTGACATTTTCAGAGAATTTGAGAAAGTGCAGATGTTCCTGCAGATACAAAAGCCAAAAGGAGGGCAACTAAATAGGAATATTTTTTTCATTGGTCACAGCAGCCACATTGCTGATTGTCCCAAGCTGCTGATATGACTCGTCGATGTGTCACAATGGCCCAAATTATTGAAGTAACTGAGCCCTGATCTTCAGACTCCTGCTCACCAAGTACTTGATAGCAAATCAAAACTGGACATCTTCTAAAGAGAAGCTGAAAACTGCCTTCTCTCCTCCAGCCATTCCTAGAACATGCAATCTATAGCTCAATGGCTCCATACAAGTTTTAAATGCTTGAAGGTTTACACAGAACAAATCCCAGCACTAGGTAAGGCACTGTAAGAGCATTTTACTGACACGTTTTACTCACTTGAAGAATATTTTATATTCTAATGTCATCAAGTTTTAAGCACCTATGAGAGAACTAAACTCCTTTCTGATCTGGTGGGCAGACAATTCTCCAACCTTGAAGGTGATTGTCCTTGTTTATGACAGAAAGAATCGCCACGGCAAAGGCAGGAGTTCAACTTCAGCAGGGAGCAAATTAAAGCATCGCCTCCAGAACCGCATTATCTCACTCGTCGTATTTCTTTCCAGATCATTTATAAATATATTGAACAGTAAGGGTCCCAATACAGATCCCCGAGGCACTCCACTGTCCACTCCCTTCCACTGAGAAAATTGTCCATTTAATCCTACTTTGTTTCCTGTCTTTTAGCCAGTTTGCAATCCACGAAAGGACATCGCCACCTATCCCATGACTTTACTTTTCCTAGAAGCCTCTCATGAGGAACTTTGTCAAACGCCTTCTGAAAATCCAAGTACACTACATCTACCGGTTCACCTTTATCCACATGTTTATTAACCCCTTCAAAAAAGTGAAGATTTGTGAGGCAAGGCTTGCCTTGGGTAAAGCCATGCTGACTTTGTTCCATTAAACCATGTCTTTCTATATGTTCTGTGATTTTGATGTTTAGAACACTTTCCACTATTTTTCCTGGCACTGAAGTCAGGCTAACCGGTCTGTAGTTTCCCGGATCGCCCCTGGAGCCCTTTTTAAATATTGGGGTTACATTTGCTATCCTCCAGTCTTCAGGTACAATCGATGATTTTAATGATAAGTTACAAATTTTTACTAATAGGTCTGAAATTTCATTTTTTAGTTCCTTCAGAACTCTGGGGTGTACACCATCCGGTCCAGGTGTTTTACTACTCTTCAGTTTGTCAATCAGGTCTACCACATCTTCTAGGTTCACCGTGATTTGATTCAGTCCATCTGAATCATTACCCATGAAAACCTTCTCCATTACGGGTACCTCCCCAACAACCTCTTCAGTTAACACCGAAGCAAAGAAATCATTTCATCTTTCCGCGATGGCCTTATCTTCTCTAAGTGCCCCTTTAACCCCTCGATCATCTAACGGTCCAACTGACTCCCTCACAGGCTTTCTGCTTCGGATATATTTTTAGAAGTTTTTACTGTGAGTTTTTGTCTCTACGGCCAACTTCTTTTCAAATTCTCTTAGCCTGTCTTTTCAATGTCTTACATTTAACTTGCCAACGTTTATGCTTTATCCTATTTTCTTCTGTTGGATCTTTCTTCCAATTTTTGAATGAAGATCTTTTGGCTAAAATAGCTTCTTTCACCTCCCCTTTTAACCATGCCGGTAATCGTTTTGCCTTCTTTCTGCAATGGCCTTATCTTCCCTAAGAGCCCCTTTAACCCCTCTGTCATCTAATGGTCCAACCAACTCCCTTCACAGGTTTCTTGCTTTGGATATATTTTTAAAAGTTTTTATGAGTTTTTGCCTCTATAGCCAATTTCATTTCAAATTCTCTCTCTTCGCCTGTCTTATCAATGTTTTACACTTAGCTTGACAATGCTTATGTTTTATCCTATTTTCTTCAGATGGATCCTTCCAATTTTTGAAGGATTTTTTTTTTGGCTAAAATAGCCTCTTTCACCTCACCTTTTAACCATGACTGTAATCATTTTGCCTTCCTTCCACCTTTCTTAATGTGCGGAATACATATGGACTGCGCCTCTAGGATTGTATTTTTAAACAGTGTCCATGCCTGTTGAACACTTTTAACCTTTGCAGCTGCACCTTTCAGTTTTTTTCTGACTATGTTCCTCATTTTATCAAAGTTTTCCTTTTTAAAATTTAGTGTTAGAGCTGCAGATTTGCTTATTGTCCCCCTTCCAGTTATTAGTTTAAATTTGATCATGTTATGATCACTGTTGCCAAGTGGCCCCATCACAGTTACTTCTCTCACCAAATCTTGCGTTCCACTAAGAATTAAATCTAAAATAGCTCCCTCTCTTGTTGGTTCCTGAACCAATTGCTCCATGAAGCAATCATTTATTACATCCAGGAACTGATGTTACATTTACCCAGTCAATATTGGGGTAATTGAAATCTCCCATTATTGCACTGCCAAATTTTTTTGCTTCTCTGATTTCTCTTAGCATTTCATCATCTGTCTGACCATTTTGTCCAAGTGGACGATAGTATACTCCTATCACTATACTCTTACCCAACACACATGGGATTTCTACCCATATAGATTCTACTGAGCATTTAGTCTCTTGTATGATCTTTATCCTGTTGGACTCTATACCCTCCCGGACATAAAGTGCCACACCCCCACCAAGTTGATCCTCCCTACCATTGCGATATAATTTGTACCCTGATTTAGCACTGTCCCATTGGTTATCCTCCTTCCACCAGGTCTCTGTGATGCCATTTATGTCAATCTCATCATTTGCTGCTATACACTAACTCTTCCATCTTACTTCTTAGACTTCTGGCATACAGACATTTCAAAGTGTGGTTTTTGCTTGTTTTAACAACCTGCTTTTCAGTTATTTGGGATAATTCAGAAGTCATTAGCTTTGATGATTTTTTACATATAGGCATATGAACTATGTTTGCATTTAATGAAACCTCTCTGTTGGGATGCCCTAACTCTGTTTCATTAGTATCCAAGAATACATTTCTCCGAACCATGCACTGCTGAGTGACTGTCGGCTTTCCCCCTTGTTCTAGTTTAAAAGCTGCTGTATTTCCTTTTTGAAAGTTAGTGCCAGCAGCTTGGTTCCACTCTGGTTAAGGTGGAGCCCATCCTTTCGGAAAAGTCTCCCGTTTCCCCAGTTCCTTACAAAGCTGAATCCCTGGGGAGATGGAAGAGTGCTCAATGTGATTTCCTTAGAGTTTAGTAAAGCTTTTGATATGGTCTCACATAGGAAGACGAACAAAATGAGAAGCTTAAGAGTGGGTGCCAAGACAGTAGCATAGATTGCAAACTGGTTGACTGACAGGAGACAGCGTGTGATGGTAAATGGAACAGACTCTGAAGAAAGAACGGTGCTAAGTAGAGAGCCACAGGGATTGGTTTTGGGACCGGTTCTGTTCAATATTTGAGTGACTTTATGGAAGGGATAGAAGGTAAAGTTTGTCTATTTGCGGATGATACTAAGATCTGCAAATAGTGTGGACGCCTGAAGGAGTAAAGAATGAAAAGAGATTTAAGAAAGCTTCAAGAGTGGTCGAAGATATGGCAGCTGGGATTCAATGCCAAGAAAAGAAAATTATTCCTTACCTGCTAATTTTCGTTCCTGTAGTACTTAGGATCAGTCCAGACAGTGGGTTATGTCCCCCGTCCAGCAGATGGAGTCAGAGCAAACTTCGGAGGGTGCTGACATAAGCAGGTGCACCCTCCAGGGATCCTCAGTATCGAGAATATCAAAGCCAAGAGAGAACACTTGACAGAAGAGTAGGATGGATCAAGCACCAATCAAATTGAAACCACATAAACAAATAACCAATGCAACTTGCAAAGAGAACTGTGGAAGTACTAAGAAATAACAAAACAATCAGAACGTAGGAGAGTGAGGGACAGGAGATAGAACGTACACGAGCAGGCGCCTGACCAGCACTTAGCAAACCCGGGTGGGCGTCTGGACTGATCCTAAGTACTACAGGAACGAAAATTAGCAGGTAAGGAATAATTTTCTTTTCCCTGTACGTACTAGGATCAGTCCAGACAGTGGGATGTACCAAAGCTTCCCTAAACCGGGTGGGTCCCTGAAGACCCTGCTCGGAGAACCCTGTCCCCAAAACAACCCAAATCACCTACCGGTAGTTGCAATCGGTAATGCTTCGAGAAGGTGTGCAGCGACTTCCATGTTGCTGCGCGACAGATTTCCTGAATTGGAACATGCTGAGACTCCGCCCGGGACGTGGCCAGGGCACGCAACGAATGAGCCCGGATTCCCGCCGGGGGAGCCTTCCCGGCGCCTATGTAGGCAGAGGATACCGCTTCCTTGAGCCACCTTGCTATAGTTGTCTTAGACGCTTGCAGTCCCTTCTTGCTACTGGACCAAAGCACAAAGAGATGGTCGGACGCCCGGAACTCATTGGTCACTTCCAGGTAGTGCAGTAGAGAGCGCTTCACGTCGAGGCGCTGGAGAGACTGGGGCGCATCCGACGGGAAGGCCGGCAGCTCCACCCACTGGTTCAAGTGGAAGGAAGACACCACCTTAGGCAGGAACGAAGGAACTGTGCGAATGGAGACTCCCGAGTCCATGAAGCGTAGAAAAGGTTCGCGGCACGAGAGCGCCTGAAGCTCGGAGATGCGCCTCGCCGAGGCTATGGCAACCAGGAACACCGTTTTAAGGGTGACGTCCTTAAGGGAGGCCTGCCGCAGTGGTTCGTAGGGAGCCTCCCCAAGGATCCTGAGAACCAGGTTGAGATTCTAGGAGGGATAGGGGTGCCGCACCGGTGGCCGCAGGTGCTTGACTCCCTTGAGGAAACGTGAGACGTCCGGATGAGACGAAGGATCTGGTTTTCCCGTGGTACGGGCCAGGGAGGCTAGAGCCGAGACTTGCACATGCAGGGAAGTTGTAGGAGAGACCCTTTTCCAAGCCCTCCTGGAGGAAGGCCAGGACCTGACGTAGCGAAGCTGCGGTCGCAGAAACCCCATGTCCAGCACACCAGACCTCAAACACCTTCCAGATCCGTACGTAGGCAACTGGAGTGGAGGTCTTACGCACTTTGAGAAGAGTGTCTACCACGGTGACTGCGTATCCCTTGCGCAGGAGACTCTGCCTTTCAAAAGCCAGGCCGCGAGACAAAAGTGTTCCGCCTGGTCCGAAAATACCAGACCCTGATGGAGCAGCCGCGGAAGGTGCGATAATCGCAGAGGTCCGTCCACCACCATGTTGAGAAGATCCGCAAACCACGGGCGCCGCGGCCATTCTGGAGCCACCAGGATGACCTTCCCTGGATAATCTTCTATCCTCCGCACCACCTTGCCCACCAGAGGCCACGGGGGGAAGACGTACAGTCGAAGATGAGGGGGCCAGGGTAGAACCAGAGCGTCCACTCCTTCCGCCCCGTGGTCTCTTCTCCGACTGAAGAACCGCGGGGCCTTTGCGTTGACAGACGTTGCCATGAGGTCCATGGCGGGTGTTCCCCAGCGCCGAGTGATGATCGACATTGCCTCGTCGGAGAGAACCCATTCCCCGGGGTCCAGCGTCTGACGACTCAGGTAGTCTGCCTGAATGTTGTCCACGCCTGCGATGTGTGAGGCCGCCAGGCGGTCGAGGAACCGCTCCGCCCAGGCCATGAGTCGGGCCGCTTCGATGGCCACCCCTGGGCTCTTGGTGCCTCCCTGTCGGTTGATGTAGGCTACCGTGGTCGCATTGTCCGAGAGAACTCGGACCACCCGTTGCCGGATGAGAGGCAGGAATTGAATGAGCGCCAAACGGACTGCTCTGGTCTCCAGGCGGTTGATCGGCCAGGACGCCTGTTCCTGTGTCCACTGCCCCTGGGCCGAGCTTCGGAGACACACGGCCCCCCAGCCGGTCAGACTGGCATCGGTAGTGACCACAATCCACTCCGGCGACTCCAGAGGGCAACCTTGTGCCAGGTTCCTGGGGTCTAGCCACCACCGAAGGCTGAGCCTGGCGGCCGGCGGAAGAGGTAGTATCGCCTGATAGTCCTGCGAGACCGGTTTCCACCGCGAGAGTAGCGCCATCTGTAGGGGCCTCAGGTGTGCAAAGGCCCAAGGTACCAGGTTGATTGCGAAGGCCATCGATCCCAGGATCTGCAGGTAATCCCTCGCTGTTGGGGCTGGGAGAGAGGCAAAGTGGAGGATTTGCGCCCTCAGTGACTGGGCCTTGTCCGGACGCAAGAAGACCTTGCCTTGAGCCGTGTCGAAGCGCGCTCCGAGGAAGTCCAGCTGTCGAGACGGAAGGAGACTGCTCTTGCCGAAGTTGACTACCCAGCCGAGGGACTGTAGGAAATTGACCACCCTGTCGACCGCCTGCTGCCCCTGAGAGAAGGTCTTTGCTCGGATGAGCCAATCGTCCAGGTAAGGGTGTACTAGAATCCCCTCTCGCCGGAGCGCAACCACCACGACCACCATTATCTTGGTGAACGTCCTGGGTGCCGTCGCCAACCCGAAGGGGAGGGCCTGGAACTGAAAGTGTTGCCCCAGTATCTTGAAGCGGAGGAGCCTGTGATGAGCCGGACGTATTGGAATGTGTAAGTAGGCCTCCGTCAGGTCCAGGGAGGCCAGGAACTCCCCCTGATGAACCGCCGCGATGACCGAGCGGAGGGTTTCCATGCGGAACCGGGGTATCCGGAGGACCTTGTTGACTTCCTTGAGGTCTAAAATGGGACGAAAGGATCCATCCTTCTTGGGCACCACGAAGTAGATGGAATAATGACCCGAGCCCACCTCTCCGGCGGGGACGGGTGAGATGGCCCCCAGGGCTAGGAGCCGGTCCAGCGTGCTTTGTACTCCCAGGCACTTGTGACTTGACCCGCAGGGTGAGAAGATGAATCTTTCTTTGGGGAGACGCCGCAAATCCAAAGCGTAACCGTGCCTTAGAATATCCAGAACCCATTGGTCCGTGGTGATGTTGGCCCACTCCTCGTAAAACCAGGCTAGTCGTCCTCCGATCCTCGGGAGAGAGGAGTGGACCGGCCTGACATCATTGGGTGGACTTGCCGGAGGCGCCCTGCGCCGACGAGTCCCTGGGTGGTCTGCGGCCACGAAAGGACCGGGTCCATGACTGAGACCTGTTTGAGGGGTTTCTCGGACCCTGAGGCCTGGAGCCCCGAAATCGCCGTTGAGAGCGAGACCGATTCCTGGAGAAGGAATTAGACGGACGATATGACCGCTGGCGGTCCTCGGGCAGCCTATGTACAGAGTTTTCCCCCAGGGATTTGATGATCTGGTCAAGATCCTCGCCGAAAAGGAACCTACCCTTGAAAGGTAGAGCCCCCAGGCTGGATTTGGACGATGCGTCCGCCGCCCAATTCCGAAGCCACAATAGGCGCCTGGCGGAAACAGCCGAAACCATGGTCCTTGCCAGGACCCACAGCAAGTCGTGGAGGGCATCGGCCCCGTAGGCAATGACGGCCTCCAGGCGGTCCGCTTGCGCCGCCTCCTCTGGCGGCAGTTGCTGTGAAGTAAGGAGCTGCTGCACCCACCGAAGACCGGCTCTCTGGGTAAGAGAGCCACAAATAGCTGCGCGGACCCCCAGCGCCGAGACCTCGAAGATCTTCTTGAGGCAGACTTCTAGCTTTCTGTCCTGGATATCCCGAAGAGCCGTTCCCCCTGTGACAGGAATCGTGGTCCTCTTTGTGACGGCAGAGACTGCCGAATCGACCTTGGGTACTTTAAGCAGGTCCAGGAAATCGCCAGGGAGAGGGTAGAGCTTGTCCATCGCTCTGCCAACTCGGAGAGATGCCTCCGGCGTGTCCCACTCCCGCACCAGAAGGTGTAGGAAAGACTCATGGATTGGGAAAGTTCGTGCCAGGGGACGCAGGCCCACCAGGACAGGGTCCCCTTTTGAGCTCGCTGAGGCTACGGAGGGGGCCGGGGGCCCCGGCGGTTCGACTGGCGGGTCGAGGTCCAATTCCTGGAGGACGTGTGGGATGAGGTCAGACAGCTCCTCTTTACGGAAAATCCGGAGCACCCTCGGGTCGTCACACTCCAGGTGCGCTGCCAGAAGCGAGTCATCGTCTGCCGAAGCCGGGTCACTCCCAGGGTCCTGTGTTGGAGCCGCTCCGCTGGGTGGAAGGGCCAGGAGCGCCCTATGGCCGCCCCCCGTGGGAGCTGGGTTTGCCCCCCCCACCCCCACCAGCCAGGGCATCTTCGCGGGCGTGGGGTTCACTTGACCACCGCCTGGTGGCCCCCCCGCCGGCTGCAGGCTCTGGAGGTACGCCTGATGCATCAGGATGACAAAATCCGCCGTAAACCCCCCTGCCGGTGGAGGAGTGGTGAGAGGAAGGTCCTTGGGGGGGGGGGGGGGGGCGGAGCTCGAATCGGCAGCAACTGCGGCGAAAAACCATGCTGAGACTCCTCAGCATCAGAGTCAATGGCGCTCTCCAGCTCCAAAATGGCCGCCGCTCCCGCCAAACCAGGGGGCGGGGCCCTCCCCCTGGTGCCGCGGCGCTCCGAGCCTGGCGGCGAAAAAGTCGGGGGAGCTAGGCCGGTCTCCCCCCCGGGGAGACAAACACCGGAAGAGACATCCCGCGATCCGCCCTGCCCCGGGTCGCCGCCGGAAGACCCCTTAAGGCGCTGCATGGCGCGCGCCTGGGAGGGAGAATCCCCTCAGCGTCTGCACAGGGGTTCGGATCTGAGGAACCCGCGCCGAGGGAGGAGCGGGCTCGTCCGCCCAAGCTCAACTCGACCGACCCTCCCCTCAGGAGCAGCAGGGGAATGGGACTTCCCTGCTGCCGTGGCCCCGGGGAATGTGAACGTCGCAGGGCCGAGGGGGAGGGGTCCGAATCGCGGCGCGCCGAAGGGGAGAGGCTGGCCCCACCAGCATCCACCTGTGCCGTCCGACGACGAAGCTGTAAATAAAACCAAGACAGCAAAAAACTTACCGCCGGAGAGAAGAGAGAGAGGGAAGTACAGGCAAAAGGAAAACAGTCCCGCTGGCAAGCTAACCAGGGCTGTGAGGCCCGGGCAGGGGCTCAAAGAGACTCCCTAGAAAAGTGAGAAACTTTTTTTTTTTTTTTTTTGTT
This sequence comes from Rhinatrema bivittatum, assembly GCF_901001135.1. Lineage (NCBI taxonomy): Eukaryota > Metazoa > Chordata > Amphibia > Gymnophiona > Rhinatrematidae > Rhinatrema > Rhinatrema bivittatum. The sequence goes on along the minus strand of NC_042619.1, from coordinate 8,534,921 downwards.
TGAAAACCCAGGCCTGCTTGATCCTGTCCTGAAATAAGGAAAAAGTGAGAGAAAATGTGGAGCAGAAGCCACAAACTGGGGAAGCAAAGGTTCCCCCGCTCACATCTGCTGGAGTCAGAGATACTGAGGATCCCTGGAGGGTGCACCTGCTTATATGTCAGCACCCTCCGAAGTTTGCTCTGACTCCATCTGCTGGACGGGGGACATAACCCACTGTCTGGACTGATCCTAGTACGTACAGGGAAGTGCAGATTCCAGCATCTGGGGTGCAGTAATCCAACAGAGCTGTATGAGATGGGGGGTGAAAGACTGATGCGAAAGGACTGGGAGAGAGACCTTGGAGTGATAGTGTCTGGTGATCTAAGATGGTAAAACAATGTGACAAGGAGATAGCTAAAGCCAGAAGAAAGCTGGGCTATATAAAGAGAGGAATAACCAGTAAGAAGAAAGAGGTGATAATCCCCTTGTAAAAGTCCTTGGTGAGGTTTCATTTGCAGTACTGTAGCCCATATCTCAAAGGATAAAGACAGGATAGAGGAGGTCCAAAGATCGGCCAAATTGGTGAGGTGTCAGCACTGGAAGACTTATGAGGAGAGGCTGAAGGAAATGAATATGTACACCCTGGAAGAGAGGATGTGCATGGGAAATATGAGACTTTCCAATACCAGAAAAGCTGTAATGATGCTCAATCAAACCTTTTCCATTGGAAAGAAATCAATAGAACCAGAGGCCATGAAATGAAATTCCAGGGAGGACAACTCAAAATCAATATCAGGAAGTATTTCTTCACAGAGAGGGTGGTGAATCCTGGAATGCCCTACTGAAGGAGGAGGTGAAGACGAAAACAGTAAAGGAATTCAAAGGGGCATGGGATAACACTGGATCCCTAAATCCTAGAGGATGGCATTAAAGAAGCGTGCATGGAGGTAACTTGCTGGTGTGGCAGTTGCGATCCTTAACGTAACAGTATCTGCTGTTGGACGCATGTTTGACATGCATGCACTACCCTTTATACTGTAACTGGTTTAGCATCTTGAACGCGTCCCCAACTCCCACTGAAAGTAGTGCTTATCACATGCAAATGCATATTGATGAGAATATTAGTCATTCGCCTGGCATACCGAAAAAAAAAAGTGTGCAGCCGACCCGCACATTTTATGCTGTGAAATTAACACCTGCCCAAGGGCAAGAATTAATTTCTGAGCAGCCAGAGTGTACAGAGAAGCACTGATCTCAGTACCAATCCCTGTGGTTCTCCACCTGGAAGGCTAACCATTTAGTCCCACTCAGTTTCCTGTCTCTTAATCACTTACCAACCCACAACAGAACACTGCCTCTAATGCTATGACTAATTAAGAACATAAGAACATACCATACTGGGTCATACCAAGGGTCTATCAAGCCCAGCATCCTGTTTCCAACAGTGGCCAATCCAGGCTACAAATACCTGGCAAATACCCAAAATCTAAGTCTATTCCATGTAACCATTGCTAATGGCACTGGCTATTCTCTAAGTTAACTTAATAGCAGGTAATAGACTTCTCCTCCAAGAACTTATCCAATCCTTTTTTAAACCCAGCTACACTAACTGCACTAACCACATCCTCTGGCAACAAATTCCAGAGTTTAATTGTGCGTTGAGTAAAAAAGAACTTTCTCCGATTAGTTTTAAATGTGCCCCATGCTAACTTCATGGAGTGCACCCTAGTCTATTATCGGAAAGAGTAAATAACCTATTCACATCTACCCGTTCTAGACCTCTCATGATCTTAAACAACTCTATCATGTCCCCCCCTCAGCTGTCTCTTCTCCAAGCTGAAAAGTCCTAACCTCTTTGCTCTTTCCTCATAGGGGAGCTGTTCCATTCCCCTTACCATTTTGGTAGCCCGAGTCATCTCTCATGGGGGGACTAGCAAATGCCTTCTGAAAATTCAAATATACTTACTTTTAACTACATATTTACACCTTCGAAAAAATCAAGACTTGACTTTGCTACGATACAGACTTTCAGATACCAGAAAGGCTGTAATGATGCTCAATCGTCAAACCTTACGTGCGGTAGGCCTTAAAAAAAAAGGGGCGGGGAGGGATAGGGGTCAGAGGCTCCCGGCACAGCGGCCATTTGCCGCTGTGCCGGGGGATCGCGTCCCGGCAAGCTGCTGGTACATGCAAAAGATAAAGGTCGGGGGGGGGGGGGGGTGTTTAGGATAAGGGCCAGGAATGTTAGATTAAGGGGAAGGAATGGGGGAAGGCTGCAGGCGTCGGCGCACACAAGTTGCACAATTGTGCACTCCCAATTTTATAACATGCGCGCACGTATTAAAATCTACCCCTAAGTCATATTTGTTCAGTAATTGTGCTTTTAAGAATAGCTTCTACCATTTTGCCTGGCACAGACATCAGGATCACTGATCTATATTTCCCACGTCGCTGAAGTCCTATTTAAAGATCGGCAATACATTGGCCACCCTCCAGTCTTCAGCTATTCTGGCTGTTTTAAATGAGAGATTTAAAATTTCATCTTAGAGTCTTTTCAGGATTATGGGGTGAATACGATGTAGGCCAATTTTTTTTGTACTACCTAGTTAGGCTGCCAGTATGTTTTTATGCCACTGTGTTTTAAGCTTCATAATTGAAAGAAAACATTTTTTGATGCACAAATTGATGCTCTGAAATAAGTACAGAAATAATTCTTAATTTTATCTATTTCAAAGCTTGGGTATTTTAAAGAATGTTTTATTAGTTTTTGCATCAATGGCAGGCTTTATCTTCATTTCTCTTGGCCTCTATTAACAATATAACTATAATTTGATTCACTTTCCGGAGCTCTAGACCTGAATCCAATTAAGTCAACAACATTACCTTTTTCTACCGCAGTCATCTTAAAGTGGATGAATTAGTACCAGAACTGGAGTCCATGTTTAAAAATACCAAGTTGAAAAATAGCAACAATGCCATCAATTCATGGTAGTTTGACAAAAGCCATTGGCTGACAAACTGAGTCCCATAATTACCAAGACCATTTTAAAGCCGAGGAAATATAATCCATGGTACAACTCAAAAGTTAGGGATGCCAAACGGATCCTGCGAAGGACACACTTTCGACGCCGCACGCCGAGCGTCGTGCGCCGAAGGAGCGAGACAAAGAGGCTTGCCCCTTTGTTTGCCCCTTCGTGAAGCCCTGAGGGAGCCCCGACCTACAAGATCTGCATAGCTATAACTGATAGTAAAAGACCCTGACCCTAACGGAGTCTACTCATTACAGCCTTTCCAACCACCAGCAGCCATTCATTATCCATTCAGCAGTCATCCAGTCCCTTCAACCGTTCAGCCTCTCCAACATCCATCCTCTCTAGTACCCATTCTGTCCAGCAGCCACCTTATCTAGCAGTCTTCCTCTACAGCAGCCCATCCTCTACAGCAGCCATCCTCTACAGCCATCTTCTCCAGCAGCCATCCAACATCCAGCAATCATCCTCTCTAGCATCCATACAGCCTCTCCAGCATTTAGCATCCTTCCAACATTCCCAGCATCCATCCTCTCCAACTATCCTCATGAATACCTACAATATCCCAATCATTAAATACCGAAGGAGAATCTCCATAATCAACTCCACCAACATTCAAAAAAGAATTATTCCAATCATGACTTCACCACTGAACCAAATACTAGGCCTTACACTACTTTCAGTTACCCTTTTCAACGCACAATCACTCTCAAAAAAATCTCATATACTCAATGACTTCCTGGTAGATACTAATCCTGACATCTGTGCAATCACAGAGACTTGGTTAAAATCCACTGACTTAGCAATCATTAACCAATTACCTATACAATCATATGACATCTTTTCGATTCCCAGGCTGAAGAAAAAAGGTGGTGGCCTATTACTTGCAGCAAAGAAAGGCCTAAAAGTAACCTTACAACATTCAAGCCAATATACTAATATAGAATGTGCATACTTCAAATCTAAACAACTACAAATATGCCTAATCTATGCTGCACCTGGAATTCTTGATTCTGATCCATCTCCCACCATTGAATATATTGCTAAACACATCAACTACGACTCTCCTGCTTTAATTATGGGTGACTTCAACCTTCATGTAGATTCGGCTAATCCCTCACACAACTGTGAAATTTTCTTATCTTCACTTCAGAACATGGGTTTTACACAGATCATTAATAACTCAACTCACAAAGCAGGCCATACCTTGGACTTAATTTTTATTAATGAAGGTATCTCTCTTGTTTCTATTCCAACTTGTAATCCAGTACCCTGGTCGGACCACCAAATTATCACCACATCCATCGAAATAGCTAATGCTCTTCCCCCATCCTTCCCAAAAACTACAGTTCATTTCAGAAAACCATGTTCTACTGAAGTTCTAACTAAGCATCTTGAAAAGGAACTACCTCAGCTAGATCTCGCAAATGCAATCTCTGCCATTAATTCTTGGCATTCTATTATTAACAAAGTCGCAGACCAAACCTGCCCCCTAAACACTAAGGTGATTCACAAAGCCCAAGACAACAGAAAACCTTGGTTCACGCCTGAACTGAAAGCAATCAGACTACACCTCAGAAATAAAGAACATATTTGGCGTAGAAAACCTTCTCCCTCAACTTTAGCAAGCTACAAATCCACCCTCAATAATTACAGAAACAATATTTTCAAAGCAAAGAGAGAATTTTTCGCAAAAAAAAATCCACCACTTCATTTTCGATTCTAAAGCTCTCTTTTCCTACATTTCTGCCCTCACAAAACCATTGCCTCCTTCAATTCCTGATGATCACGCTCTTATCAAAGCGAATGAATTGGCCAACTTCTTCGTAAACAAAATTACTAATCTCACCTTGCAGTTTACCATACCCAATTCTTCCAACTCCCATCAGACAATACCATTACCACAGACGACTGCCAGGTTAAACTCCTTTGAAACCACCTCCTCTCTTGAAGTGGAAAATATTTTGAAAAAACTTAAACCTTCATCTCATCCTCTAGATTCCATCCCATCAAATCTCATTTCAATACCAAATACCATTGCCAAACCCATTGCAAAAATCATCAACTGTTCGCTATCTCAAGGATTAGTTCCCGATTCCCTAAAACAAGCTATTTTAAAACCTCTTCTGAAAAAACCTAATTTATCTACAACTGACCCAGCAAATTTCCGCCCTATTGCCAACCTGTCTTTCATTGCCAAGATCATGGAGAAAATAGTGAACAAACAACTCACAGAATATTTGGAAGAACACTTGATTCTATCACCTTCACAATATGGTTTTCGTAAATCTCTAAGCACGGAATCACTTCTGATTTCGCTTACCGACTCCATCATTGTGAACATGGATAACAAACAATCGCACCTCCTGATTCTACTTGATCTTTCGGCTGCCTTTGATACAGTCAACCATGTAATTCTGCTTGACAGACTCAAGGATATTGGCATATCGGGCTCTGCATTAAACTGGTTTCGTTCCTTCCTGCATAATAGATCATTCAAGGTAAAAATCAATAATAATCAATCACATTCAATCAGTTCCAAATTGGGTGTTCCACAGGGCTCTGCTCTGTCTCCTACTCTTTTCAATATTTACCTTCTTCCGCTCTGCCTCCTATTATCCAAGATGAATATCAAGCATTACATCTACGCGGATGATATCCAAATTCTCATCCCCATTAAGGAGTCTTTACAAAAAACCATCATCTTTTGGAACAATTGCTTTCAGGAAATCAGCTCTCTCCTCTAAGATTAACCTTGTCATCAAAGACAAAACAGAATTTCTAATCATCTCTCATGATAAAAACCTTCTTAATAAAGAAACAATCTTTCACCCAAATGTGCAACCTCATGCTGATAACCATACTCCTCACGCTTCAACAACACCTGATAATTTCAAAAATTCCCTGTACGTAAGAGACTTAGGCACCTTCTTGGACTATCAATTCAACTTTAAAAAATTTGTTAACAATACGACTAAAGATTGCTTTTTCAAATTACAAGTCCTTAAAAAACTTAAACCGCTTCTACACTTCTATGATTTCCGTCTGGTTCTCCAAGCAATCTTACTCACTAAAATTGATTACTGTAACTCTGTTGTTCGGTCTCCCTGCTGTAACTATAAAACCATTACAGATGCTTCTGAATTCAACTGCCAGGGTTCTGACAAATTCAAGGAGGAGGGATCACATCACTCCAATCCTTTACAATCTCCATTGGTTACCCATCAAGTATAGAATCATCTACAAAGTGCTCACCATCACACACAAAAACCTACTCAATCTTGCTCCTCTAGATCTTACTTTCCAAATTCGCCATAACTATTCCACCAGACCCTTGAGAAAAGCATACCTAGGGACCCTCTTCATCCCTCAAGCTAAAACAACTCTAGGAAAAAGGGCCTTTTCTATTGCAGGTCCTTCTAACTGGAACACTCTCCCTCCTGAACTCCGACAAGAGACTTGCCCAATCTCGTTTAAGAAAAAACTTAAAACTTGGTTATTCAAGCTTGCTTTTCCAGAACTCTCTTATTAACTTACAACATGCCCTCCTTCTTTAGATACACCTCTCTGTTTATTTTTCTCTCACATATTTGGTTTGATTTGTCTTTAGTCTTTCACTGTTATTCAGGCTCCCCTAAAGAGTCCCTCAGTCACTTTCGCCTCATTTATTTATTTATTTTCACCTATCTTGCTTCCTTATATCTAACTAAGATCAACATAAGGACTTCAAAAGTTCACTGTGACTACCATTTAATTCAATTTGTATAATTGGTTTATTCTCCTGACAATGTTATTTAATGTTTAAATGTTAATTGTTTCATGTAATGCCATTTGGTAAGTTATTGTTCTATGTAAACCGGTTTGATTTGCATCTAATGTAGGAAGATCGGTATATAAAAACAAAAAATAAATAAAGAAAGAAAGAAAGCTTGGCGGAAAAACCCTACTCAATTGTTGGGAGCATAATCGATCATACTTAGCTATATTTAGATCTTTGATCAGTAACACTAAAGAAGAATATTTTACTCAGAAAATACGTAAGTTTAGTTTCAACCCTAGGACATTATTCACTATAGTAGAAAGTCTTACCAAACACACAACTGAAGCTCTTTAAAAAACCTGGCTCTTTAAACAAGCTTTTCAGAAAGAGAAGGGAGAATAGAAACCAGGGACAGGCAAAGCACGTTCAATATAACATCCACACACACTGTATTCAACAAGTGTGTAGTCTTTAAAGAACAACTCACGATTTTAAAGTAAATCTATAATAACCACCGAGATAGAGACATGGACATGATTAGTTACATTTAAACATTATTGATCACTAACTATGTTACCAAACCTTATGGCACTCTTGTAAATGTGCGAATCACAGTATCATTAATTTTATGTGCCTTGATGTAAACCGTTGTGACGGTATCTTCCAAACGACGGTATAGAAAAGATTTTAAATAAATAAATTGCAGGCAAAATGTGACAAAATGGCAACGTTTTAAAACAAAAACTTCAAACATTCCAGGTGCAAATGGCAATACAATTACACTTAAGGCTCTCGATATTAATAGCTGGTCTAGTTTTGAACAATAAATACATCTTAAGTAGAAATTGAGTCTAATTTAAAAAAAAAAAACAAAACAACCCTGCAACTCACCCACCAGACAATATTCCGACATCAGTGGCCCACTTAATATCAATTCCCATTGCAGAAATGATTAATCTCTTAAAGAGGGAAATGTTCCAGATTTATTAAAATCTGCAGTAGTTAAACCAGTTCTTAAACAAAATGTTGATCCTAATAATCTCAATAATTACAGACAGGTAATTAATTTATCATTTATTTCAAAGTTACTAGAAATAGTTGTCCAAATTCAATTGACTGAACATCTAGAAAGCAATAATATTCTCTATGCTTCACAATTTAAACCGGTATGATGTCCCCACTAATGTCGGTATATAAAATTGTTAAATAGATTTGGCTTTAGAAAACATCACAGTACAGAATCCCTCCTACTGGCATTATCTGATACCATCCTTAAAGGATTCGATAGTGGCCAATCCGTGGCCTCAGATACAGTGAATCATGAGATTCTCATAGACAAGGTTTGGGTATCGTACATTATATTTATGCATATCAAGTACACAATTGAAGATTACATGGCTACCTCTGTGTATTTCAATTATTAAACAGTTTTTAACACAGATGAAACTGGTTTGTGTCAGAAAAACAGAAATTCTACTAAATAGAAAATGTTCAGGCAATAACCTCCCTTCTTTAAAAACAAAACAACCCATATACAAATATTAGATTGCCCTCTGGTGCACCAGACTTAGGTATACTTACTGACAGAGAGCTGGACATGAAAAAACATGTTAATTAGTACTAAACTAAGGGAGGGATACCATAAATTAACTCTTAGACGACTGAATCCTCTTAACTCAAGAGGACTTTTGTATAGTGCTTCAACTTTTAATACTTTCAAATATTGATTACTGTGATTCTTTATTGCTTGGACTTCCCAACAATGTACTACAACCATTACAAATCATTCAAAATGCGGCTGCTAGAATATTAACAGGGGCAAAGAAGTCTGACCATATAACTCCTATATTAATATCATTACATTGGTTACCCGCAAAATATCGTATTCACTACAAAGTACTTTGGTGTCTTACACAAAACAATATATGGAGAACAAACGGAATGGTTAAACGCGGCAATCCACATACTCAGATCGACAAATAAGGGGTTAACGATTTTGTCAACACGCACCACACATTTAAGCGAGGTTAGAGCCAGGGTAATATCAATAGCAGACCCTAAAGTATGGAATACATTAAGTGTTGAATTATGATTACAAAGCTATTTAAACATTTTTAAGAAAGATTTAAAGACATGGCTGTTTATGAAAGTGTACTAGGATAAGGAGTAAGAATAAAATGGCATTGGGAAGATTCAACTTTGATGAGGAAAGCATTACTACTTGTGAGGCTTTTACCTGTCTAATTCTCGTATTTTCTCTAATTTTATTTTATATTTTTAGTCTATTTTAATTATCTTATTCTATTTATTGAATTACTGTACTACATTTTCGCACTATTTAACATGTATTACTTGATTTTGTGTTTAGGATATTTATAATTTTCTCTCATTTGTAGCATTCTTTCGCCTTATGTGGTGATAGAATATAAAACCAATAAAGAAATAAAATCTCACTTTCCTGTACTTATGCTCTTGCCTATTTTCTTCATTTGGGTCTGCTTTCCATTATTTGAAGACACCCGATCAAGGTTTAACTGCCTCCTTTTCTTCACCATTAAACCATGTTGGCAAACTTGTTTTTTTTAAATGCCCTGGATACCTGTCTGAGCATCCAAGACAGTATTTTTAAACAATCATCAAGACTCATACAAACGTTTAACCTTTTCAACTGCTTTTAGTTTTTTCTAATTGTATCACTCTCTCAGTCTCTCCCTTTACACAGGTCATGCGCTTTTGCAGTGATTAACGTCCACCCTCCACCAAGTGCGTCACATTTGATTACATCATGATGCCTAGGAGAACGGTAACAGGACTGAGGGGCAGATGAGTAAAATCGCTGCTGGCCAGGCTGGATGGCTCTTTCCGGCCTTCACTTGCCGTCACTGTTATTGCTGGGTCAGCAGCCCCAGCACCGGGTTGGGCCACTGAACTATATCCAAAGCAGCTGCCTGTGACGAGAGAGGACAAGGGCAGCAGAGGACATGCTAGAAGTATCTGAGCAAGAAGGAAAATCCCCTGAACAAAGCAAGGGAGGAGTCAGGAGATCTGCAAAACCTAATATGGACAGGGATTGGGTGTCAGGAGTTCTGGGGGTGGGACCTTAGGGAGATGGGAAGACCAACGTCCCTCCCACCTTCGTGCAGATGGAGTAGATAGAGACAGGAAGGAAGTGTGGATCGGCCCTTTAGAGCGACCACAGAGCGACCAGCCCAAGCAGAGCTGCAGGGGAGGTAGGACGCACGAAGCGGTGGGAGAAGGAATGACAGCAACCAGTTAGCCCAAGTTATCAAGCATCTTTATTCCTTATCTGCAGTGTGGGGGAGGGACACTGCAGGAGAAATACCCACAACCCCGGCATTTGTGACTGTGTAAAGCTGCCACTCGGGAGGTTGGCAGCACAGTCTATGCAGGGTCGAAGCCTTGCAAGGGCCCTGAACTTGTTTTCCTGCAGGGCTGGTCGCAGTGCCGACAAGCAAAGTAGTAAGAGTTTTGAACACTGGATGTCAGGCCTAGGCCTTTCATGGCGGCCAGGGGCAGATGGCTCTCGCACGTACCTGGGTGGGGACCGGACGCTCAGAGCCAGACAAACTCGAGTCACGCTGACAGACTCGCGGCCTGACCCAGGAACAATTTGGACATTAATTGCACAAGAACTGTAATGTGCATAAGGCAAGCATGAACAACCAGTGATAGTTATCTCCGCCCGCCCCCCATCATGGGATTTAGGAGTGAGAAAACTGACAGGGGAAAGGAGAGAGAACTGTTGGACAGTGAGGGGTAGAGCTGTGGATGAGGATACTGGAGCATCCCGAGCAAAGTGTGTTATTTAAGAGAATCGCAGGATACTGCGGCGGGGAACTACCAGCTGAGTGCAAGCTGTGTTCTGAAGCACAAAGATATCATACTGCCCCTTTCAATTCTAGGATTAACTGCTCAACTTAAGTCACTCAAAAGCCTTTGTCAACCTGCATGAGAGGACATCCTGTCTGCAAAAGGTTTTTTTTTTTTTTTAGCTTGCAGACCTTATTACATACTAACAGAAGAAGATGTGAGCAGATGAGGGTCATCTGTCCCTCCTGGTCTTCCAGTACACCTGCCTTTCCTGATGTACAGAACAATCTCTCTCATCAGAAACTAGTATATAAATTTAAACCAGTATATAATAAAATGCATATGACAAACTTAAAACACAGACTATATGGAGCCTCACAGACATGAAAGACAAAAGCACAAAGAATAAATCAACTGAGAGAACGCAAGATTCTCAAACATACAGAGTTAGGTGTCCAAATCTCACATTGCACTAGCCTAATTCCAACGGTCCAAGAAACCACCATTAGATACATGGTAAGTTAATACCAACAGACAATTACCAACACTGTAATAATCGTTTTGTTTCTGATTTTTTTTTGCTGAACTTTGTCACTTTGTAAATCATTGTGATCTATACATAGGACGACGATATATAAAATGTTTAAATAAGTAGTAACTAATATCAATATTTTCTTCCACAAAATATATTTGTATTTTAATTTTTTCAAGGAAACTTAAGTGAAACAGATTCTTTAATGGAGCCACCAAGCAGTGTACTCTACAGATAAGGCCATGTTTCGCAGGACATGCTGCTTCAGCGCAATATATTCTGAGAGCTTCCTGGCAGTAACTCCTGTCTGCCTTGTTTGTTGTGAGCTGCTGACAAGAATCTCCGAGAAAACACGGCCATGTCTAAGGAGTGCACCGCTGGGCTCGGTTAAAGAGTTTTAAAGTAGCGTTTCACTGGAAACTTGAAAATATTGAGCATTTGTGGAAGAAACTAAAGATACTGAAGCTGGTGGGTTACTGGGAGTACTGGAATTGTCTGGATAGACTGTGTACACTAAGCATCTTTCACGTGTACCAGCACAGGTAACGCAAGACAGTGACCATCTGCCCGAGCCCCTCCCCCCAGTTCTTTCCAGCTACACTGACCGCCTGCAGCATCTCTCACTGTCCAGCCCCACATTTATTCAGGATTCACCCCCATCTTTTACCCAACCTTGTAATGCTGTTCTTACCACAATCCTAAGCAACCTGTCGGCTGTAACCGACCGGAAATGTGGGGCAGAAGATTCTCATGCTTTATTTTTCATGGAAAATTTTCCATGTCTACAAATTGTCATAAAATTCAATAGTAAAAATTAACGTCTGCCAAAGCCGTAATGAATGCCTTTCAGGCACCATTCTCTGTTTGTGTGACATGGGATAAGTACAAGTGATCTCCGATAAAGAGGCCTACGGTCTTTCATGTTTCTGTGAATGGAAGTGCACTTTTTTTTTCTGCTAATCCAAACCAAAAGACTAAGTTCAAAAATTCACTTAACTGACTGAGCAGATCAAATCAAAACTAAAAGGTCCTATTTCATCTCCCAACTGCAAGTGAAAGCAAAATGAAAAACTGATGAATAATTTTTCCCTTTCAGAAGACCAAGCAGTGCGCAAGGATCCCAAGCAGGGATTCCCGAATCTTTAGCCAATGTGACCCCAATTTAGCAGTTTGAAAATTCACATTACCCAGAAGGCCAACAACAAAAGAAAGTTAGCAGGGGTGCAGTCCCCCTTCCAGCAATCATTCCTCAACATCTACCCCCCTCGTGAAAGCCCTCTCAGCCTCCCCAGCCCAGTTCATTTATCACAGAAACTCAAGCCTGCAGACGCTGGCACCGCTGCTCAAGCACTTCACCTGGGAAGAGACGAGAGCACAAAGCTTGCTCCCGGAGAATCAGTCAGAAGCATAACTAATGAGAGAGTACAGGGACATTGTGGTTCAAGGAGTTCAGATCTGCCCGAGGTGCCCCAGTGCCAAATCTCCAGGAAAAGCAGAGGACTGTACAACTCTGGCATATCATGCAGTCTTCTGATGGACTGAAATAAGCATGAGTTTTCAAAATCCATAAGCACAAGCCACTGTGCGCTGTATTATTTTACAAGAGCTGCAATTCTTTCTACATAAAGCTTTGAATGTGCTACATTACAATTGAAAATCACATTAAACATATGATTCTCCCCAAATATTTCAGTTCCACTACCTCATTACTTTGAAAATAGATATAGCATGCAAAATATAGTAGCTTTTATCTAAACATACAGATCAAACATGCCAAATCAGATAGAAAATTTAAAATCTATTTACAGCATCAAGACGATTTCCACAGTACAATTTTCTGAGAAAATACTTATGCACATGAGAAGTTTGCAAGGGAAAGTTTTCTGGAAATCTAACTTCTCTGCCACTTATACTGCTCTAGTGCTAGTCACTACCTTTTACACAAAGGAGATTTCACAGCTATCAGCCATACAAGGTGGACCATCTGCAGGTTATTTGTCTCACCCCTGCAAGGTGAAATCCCACCCCCCCCCACTATACCTATCACCACATGATGGGAGATGGGGGGTGGTGGGAAACCAAGAGACTGATGTGTAAGGACCAGGGGAGACTGATGATCTCAAGGTAGGCCAGAGGGCTACAGAGAGGCCTAACTAGCAGGAAAAAGGAGATAATGTACAGATCAGTGGCAAGGCCTCACCCCGGAGAAAGCAGCTCACAAATGATTGAGAGAGAGGTCAGAAGCGGTCCAGTGGAAGGCAACAAAAAATGGTGCGGGGTCTGCAAGGAAAGGAATCAAATCCTTTCCAATGGAAAGGAAGCTGAATGACTTGGGGGAACATAAGAAGCGCCAAGAGGGTAGGACTGAGGAGCATCAGGAAATGTTTTTCCAACAGATATGTCAGAAGCCTGGAATGCCCTACCAGAAGATGTGAAGAAAACAATATCAAGCTTTAAAAGGCTTGGGAAAGATACAGAGATAGACTAAAGTTACAGCAGGTTATTTCAGCAACAGCTACAACTCTTAAAAAAAAAATAATAAAATAAAAGCTGTGCCATGTGGGTCTGTATCTGCCCTCATTTGCCGGGTGCTGCCTGCGTTTCCCACCATAACCCAAGACCTTCCTCCTTTCTCTCCCTCGCTTCCCTCTGAGACAGAGACAGACAGACATTCTTGAATTCTCAAGCTCCGGGGATCAGCACCTCTGCTGATGCTCGATTCCAACCATTCACTACCTCTCTATACAAAGGTAACCCCTCGTTTCCTCTAAGCCTCCCTCCATAGCCGCCTCCTCCTTGGCTTTAGCTTTCTATGGAAAACAACATTACTGTTTTTTCACTTTACTGAATTCTTCTATGAATTTAAATTTTTCTATTACATCCCTTTCCTTTACCTTCTTTCCTCCAGAGAAGAAACAAAATGCTGAACAAAAAAAAATTGATAAAAAAAAGCAGCAAATCACAGCAGTAACATCACACAATAAAAACAAATTGGAGAAATCACTTACCTACAGGCCAATACACGGCTCGATCCAGTAAGGCCGCGGTAAAAACAGTGAGGTAGTGTCAGGCGCACCCTTCCTCCCCGCACGCACAGTTCTCTTCACTAACTCCCCGATACTCTCCTCTAATCGCATGCAAATGCATGCCGCGGCTGTGAAGCGTTAGGGAAGGGTTATGCCCGCGCAACCCATTTTACTGTATAGGCGCTATAACAGCGCCTATACAGTAACCTGGGTGCGCTGGTACCTGTCATTTCAAATGACATTTGAATTGACAGGCACCAGGAAGTGTAAAAAAGTTTAAAAAGTGTAAAAAACAAAAAACCTGTGTGTTATATAAAAAAATAAAACAATTTTAAAACGGGACCAGGGCAAAAAAAAAACAAACGAAAAAGTAGCAAGGCTCGGGCCTGCTATGGTAAGTGTAAAAAGTGTAAAAAACAAAAAACCTGTGTGTTATATAAAAAAATAAAACAATTTTAAATACCTGTCGGAGGGCCGTGGGTCCAGGCGGCCGGTGGGCGGCGGGCAGCCATCAGCAGCATCCGGTAGTTCCCTTCTCCCTTCCTCCCTCCCTCCCCTGCCTGGATGAGCGCCAAAATCGCACGGGCGGGTCGGCAGCGGGGGGGGGGGGGGCGGCAGCAGGATCCGGGAGCGGCGGGTAGGCAGCAGCGGGGTCCGGGGGGTCCGGGGCAGCGGCAGCGGGGGGGCGGCAGCAGGATCCGGGAGCGGCGGGTAGGCAGCAGCGGGGTCCGGGGGTGGCAGCGAGATCCGGGGAGCCAGCAGCGGCAGCATGTTCGATCGCGCAGGCAGGTAGGTGGCAAAGTAAAGATGGCCGCCAGCACGGGAAAATCGTGCAATTGGCCGCTGAAGACGTGACGTCACACAAACGTTGTGACGTCACGTCTTCAGCGGCCAATTGCACGATTTTCCCGTGCTGGCGGCCATCTTTACTTTGCCACCTACCTGCCTGCGCGATCGAACATGCTGCCGCTGCTGGCTCCCCGGATCTCGCTGCCACCCCCGGACCCCGCTGCTGCCTACCCGCCGCTCCCGGATCCTGCTGCCGCCCCCCCCCCCCGCTGCCCCGGACCCCCCGGACCCCGCTGCTGCCTACCCGCCGCTCCCGGATCCTGCTGCCGCCCCCCCCCCCCCCCCCGCTGCCGACCCGCCCGTGCGATTTTGGCGCTCATCCAGGCAGGGGAGGGAGGGAGGAAGGGAGAAGGGACTACCGGATGCCGCTGATGGCTGCCCGCCGCCCACCGGCTGCCTGGACCCACGGCCCTCCGACAGGTATTTAAAATTGTTTTATTTTTTTATATAACACACAGGTTTTTTGTTTTTTACACTTTTTACACTTACCATAGCAGGCCCGAGCCTTGCTACTTTTTCGTTTGTTTTTTTTTGCCCTGGTCCCGTCCGGTCTCCTGCAGCCCCGTCCGGTCCGGACGGGGCTGCAGGAGACCGGACGGGACCAGGGCGGGTAAGCAATGTTTTTACCCTACACTACACTACACTAACTCCTACTAGGGGGAGGCGGTAAACTAGCAGGTTAAGGCCGCGGCAGAACAGCGGGTTACGGAGGAGATAATATCAGCGCCCGTTACAGTATCGCAGGGGAATAGCTAATTCCTTCATTATACAGCTTTTTCGTTCATTTACATGCCGGGTGCGGAAAGGGTTATGCGTCTGTTTTCAGAAGCGATACGGACGCGTGAAACTGGACACTGTATCGCCGAACTGCCTTGCGCGCCCGAATTGTGCGCTACGAGCACGTTACAGACGGGCAATCCTCGAGCGGACGATACTGGATCGAGCTGACAGTAAGGACGCGGTAGAAAAAAAGTGCGGCAGTGGCGGGCGCCCGCTCGTTTGTCGCGCGCACAGTTCGGATCACATACCGCTCGATACGGTATTTAAATGGCATGCAAATGCAAGCCGCGTCCAAAGCGCGTCCATTTTACTGAATAGGCGCTATACAGCATCCTGGTGTGCTGGTATCTGACATTTCAAATTACATTTGAAATGTCAGGTACCAGGAAGTGGATGTTCTCCTACAGGCCCCCCAGCAGAGAGAGACGAAAAATTTCACAGTCCCAAACCAAACCAATCCCCAGCAGAGAGAGAGGAAACTTTCCCCTAGCCCCGCTCACATGCCGCGGCCACGCAAGCCCCCAGCAGCAGCAGTAGAAGGGCGTCCATGGGTGCCGGTCTCCCGTGCGGGCGCCCAAATTGGACGTCCGGGCGTGCGCGTATTCATCTTCACCGGCGGGGCTGTTGGAAGCCGCCTCGCATGGGAGACCGGCACCCATGGACACCCTTCTACTGCTGCTGCTGGGGGAAAGTTTAGTCTCTCTCTGCTGGGGCTTGGATTGGGTTGGTTTGGGACTGGGCAGCTAAGTTCACCACACTAACGCCAGAGTCAGGGTAGGCAGTAAATTAGCAGGTTAAAGACGCAGCAAGATAGCAGGTAAAAAAGGAGATAATCGGGGCACATGATACTGTATGGGAGGGAATAGCTAATCCGATCGTTCACATATCATATATGTGCCGCGGGCGGAAAGGGATATGCGTCGAGTTCAAGAAGCGGTAAGGATCGGTAAAAAAGGATAGTGAATCGCGGGTTAGACTTACGCGGCCAAATTGTGAGTACACAGCGGGTTAGAAACGGTTTAACTGTGGCCGCACTTTACTGTATCGGCCTGCTAATAAGTTCATTTTCCTAGCATGTAGCCAGATGGACCCAGGACCACCTGCCAGCAGATGGAGATGGAGTCAGGTTTCAAAGCTGACGTCACCCTAGATACACCCCTGCAGTGACCTCAGCCCTTCAGTATTCTCTTCAGAAGCCACTGTGGACATACTAACAAAAAAAGAGATTAAAAATGGATAACCGTAACTGTACTCAACCAAACACTGAACCCCCATAAGAATATAGATGCCCTGATCTATGGACTGGTTGACAGCTTACCCGTAATCTCTTGGAATCGATATCCACTCCACGGGCAAATCCTTGGCACCATTCTTGGGCAGCCGTGGACAGGATGCTGAGTCCATCTGTCTACACTAAGGAAAACAAAATTATCAGGTAAGTCATTTCTCCATTTCCTAGCATGTAGCCAGATGATGGACTCAGGAACAACGGGATGAACAAAAGCTACTGCTGATCGGGAGGCTACACATGGTCTGGCTAACACCACCCTTGCAAAGGCTGCATCCTCCCGGGCCTGAATGTCCAGGTGACAGAAGGTGTGCAAGGAGAACCACGTCGCTGCTCGGCGGATGTCGACAGAAGAAAAGATGTCTAGCTTCCTCCCATGAGACTGCCTGAGCCCTAATGGAATGAGCTTTAACCTGAAGGGGTACTGGCTTTCCTGCCTCCACATAGGCTCCTATGACCATCTCCTTAATCCAGTGCACTATGGTAGCCCGCAAAGCTGGTTCGCCCTACTTCCTTCCAACGTGAAGTACAAACAGGCAATCTGTTTTTCGGACTGGTTCTGAAACTTCCAGTTACCACACCAAAAGCATACTGAATTAAAATGGTGGAGACTTTTCTTCTGCGTCCTTGTGCTTATCTAGGGATGGCAACAAAACAGACCGAATCAAATGAAGCGCCGAGACTACCTTGGGCAAGAAGGATGGAATGGTACGAAGCTGTAATGCTCCTGGAGTCATCTAAGAGGAACGGTTCCCAACACGACGATGCCCGAGATGAGACATGCCAAGCATATAGCCACCAGGAACACCGTTTTCAGGGATAATAAACGCAAGGAAAGACCACACAGCGGCCGAAAGGAAAGACCTGCCAAAAACTCCAATACTAGATTAAGATTCCACAAGGGATCCAGCCACCCAGCAGATCACTGTAGGGGTGGCCAGAGGTGCTTCTCCCCATGCCTTGATGAGCCAACAGGCGGGTTCCGTTCATCTCGCCATGAAACAGGAGAGAGCCACTACCTGGACCATCAAGGAGTTAAGGGTCAAACCTTTTTATCAAAGCCGTCCTGCAAAAATTCCAGAATTAGTGGGATTTTGACCATCCAAGGGGAAACACCGCGTTCCTTGCACCAGGCCTCAAATATTTTCCAGACCAACGCTTATGCTAGGGACGTAGAGAACTTCCACGCATGGAGTAAGGTGGCAATTACTGCCGCCGAATATCCTCTCTTCATCAGGCGAGCCCTCTCAAGGGCCAGACAAAGACAGAATAGAGTCTGATCCTTGTGAAGGAATGGTCCCTACTGTAGCAGGTCCCTGTGCAGTGGGAGGCACAGGGCGGGTCTCCATCAGGAATCGCCGCAACGAGGTTCACAACTCCGTAGTTGTTCTTAGTTGCGTTCCTGGTGATCTTCACGTTGTCCGCTTCAGCCTCCGGTTTGCTACAGACTCCGCAGCCGCCCGCTGCCCTGCCTTCAGCCGGTCCCCTACCTTCCGGGTACCTTGGACTTCCTTTCCTTTCTCCTCACTCTGGTCCCAGTCCACGCCTATCTCAGCCTCTGGACTTTCTGTCTCACTTCCAAGTCCCGAGGACCCGGGACCCTACGGGCTCCTCCCGGGGGGTCCCTGGTTCCTGGGTGAACTCCTCCGGCTTGTGGCTCCGCCTCCCGGCCTACCCTGCCTTCCTAGGTAGGTCGGCCCAAGGGTCCACTATCTCTCCAGCAGTGTCCAACTGCAACAATATGCTCTGTGATTCTGATGTTTAGAATACTTTCCACTATTTTTCCTGGCACTGAAGTCAGGCTAACCGGTCTGTAGTTTCCCGGATCACCCCTGGAGCCCTTTTTAAATATTGGGGTTACATTTGCTATCCTCCAGTCTTCAGGTACAATGGATGATTTTAATGATAGGTTACAAATTTTTACTAATAAGTCTGAAATTTAATTTTTTAGTTCCTTCAGAACTCTGGGGTGTATACCATCCGGTCCAGGTGTTTTACTACTCTTCAGTTTTTCAATCAGGTCTTCCACATCTTCTAGGTTCACCGTGATTTGATTCAGTCCATCTGAATCATTACCCATGAAAACCTTCTCCAGTACGGGTACCTCCCCAACATCAAAGCAAAGAAATCATTTAATCTTTCCTCGATGGCCTTATCTTCTCTAAGTGCACTAACCCCTCGATCATCTAACTGTCCCCAACTGACTTCCTCACAGGCTTCTGCTTCGGATGTATTTTAAAAAGTTTTTACTGTGAGTTTTGCCTCTACGGCCAACTTCTTTTCAAATTCTCTCTTAGCCTGTCTTATCAATGTCTTACATTTAACTTTTTATTTAAGTTTTGGTTTTTTTTGGCTGCTCAAGACGTGACGTCACATGCTGTGACCCCAAACGTCGTGACGTCACGTCTTGAGCAGCCAATTGCACGCATAGGGGCCGCTTTCCCACGTGCGATGCGTCTGTCTGACAGCTGGAGGCTGGAGCCGCAGTCGTCGCCGATGTCCGGAGGGGGGGGGGGGGGCTGAAAAAGTAAGTCGCTTCGTCGCTTTAAACTGCCCCCCCCCCCCCCGGAGCAGGGCTGCTTTTCGCGCCCTGCTTCGGGAGGAGAGAACAAGGGACTGGCAGGCCCGAGCGTAGGATTGCCCGTCTCTCCCCTCGCTCTCTTGCTACTTTTTTTTCGGGGTTTTTTTTTTTTGCTTCAGGAGGAGGGGACAGGACTGGGGCTGCACCAGAGACCGGACGGGGCCAGGGCAGGTGAGCGGGGGCTGGGGGAAAGTTTGCCGTCTACCCTTACCCCTGCCTCTAACGCAGGGGTAAGGGTAGGCGGTAAGTTAGCAGGGTAAACGCGCGGCAAAACGGCAGGGAAAAATAGCGATAGTCGGGGCACGGGTTACTGTATGGGAGGAAATAGCTAATTCGCTCGTTTACATTTAATATACATGCCGCGTGCGGAAGGGGTTACCCGGGGATTTTAAGAGGCGGTAGGGATGAGTAAAAGGGGATAGTGTATCGCGGGAAGGGCTAACGCGGCCGGAAAGTGAGTAGAAGGCGAGTTAGGAGCAGGGTAACCGCAGTTGCACTTTACTGTATCGATCTGTTAGCTTGTAAATCTCTGCTATACTGTATACCTTTGTACTCCTTGCTGGTAGATTCTACCGACTGAATTGGTTTGTTTTTAATTGTCGGCTTGCCCTATATTTGTCTGGTCTTTACAAAAAAATTTTCATATTTGTATTTACAGAATGGTGTCTTGAGAGTGTTGTCCCTCCTGACGCAGCCTGTCGGCGAAACATGGGATCCATGTTGGACCCTTTAAACAAGTATCTGTAATACAGTGGAGTTGCCGCTTATAAACATTATTAAAAGTGCTGTGAATGATAACCACTGGACCAGTCAAAATTCTTCTAATACAGTTCTAAACCAGGGGGGACTTCCCCATCTTCCAAGGAATCTGGATCCTCTTCTTCGTCCATGCCGTCCATGTCCCTGCCAGGGATACCCTTGGCGAGTCGAAGCATGCCTCAAGGTCTGCCGATAGGACTGGGAGAGGGAGGGCTTACCGGTTAAGGTAGCAGATTGTGCCTTTACGAAGGCTTGAAGGCCTAGAAAGAATTCCACCTGAGAGAAAGCTGCCAGATCCATGCCTAGCCCAGGAGGTACTGGGTAGGTAACAGCTAAATTTCCTTCTCCCATGGATGACCCAGACCTGGGGTACTTCCAGTTAAGGCTGTGGCTTACCCATCCTCTGAATAGGAGCTGTTGGGCTTAGCAAAGTCCAGGGAGGCCAACTCTCCCTGGGCTTCCTCACAGTGCTGACATAAGCAGGAACCTATGTCAGACTGTGCAGCTCTAATATGACATGCAGCACAGAGAGAAAGGTGCTTATGTTTCTTTAATGCCGGAGCCACTGGTGACAGTAACTGCGTATTCAGACGGCTCACGCTTAAAATTTTACACGCACAGATTTCAAGCACCTATGCGAGCCGCATGTATAGCCTGTGTACCCAGCAAGTTGTGCTCGCTTACCGAAGCTCTATGGTGAATAATACAAAACAAAAATGCATGCAAGATCGTGCCGCCGCAGCCTACTACACGGTGTGCCAACCAAGCCTAAAGCAGGGCCTAGCTCAGTAACCGACTTGCCTTTACCCCAATGGGACCGGTAATGACGTCAGTACTGTACACTGAGCAAGGAGACCAGGGGAAGTCTTACTGAAACCCTTCCAATGTCTCTGAATCGGGAGGAAATGGAGAAATGACTTACCTGATAATTTCATTTTCCTTAGTGTAGACAGATGACTCAGGACCAGTGGGTTATGTGTTTCTCTGCTAGCAAATGGGAGACTGAGTCAGGTTTCAAAGCTGACGTCACCCTAGATATACTCCTACAGTGACCTCAGCTCTTCAGTATTCTCTTCAAAAAACCATTGTGGACATATATAAGAACTTGATTAGAATTTGGATACAACTTGATTAAACCCTTGGTTAACAAAAACTGGAGACTGCCAGTGTACTCAAGCAACATAAGCGCCAAAACTAGCCATACTGTGGATGCCCTGAACTAGGGGTAGACAACCGCATATGGAATCTAGGACCCGGGAACCAAGGATCCAGATAAACTGAGTTGCCTGGGAGGACAACCCAATTCCACTGAGGAGGCATCGCTGAGCCCAAATCTTAGATTACCACCGGCACAGAGTACAGAGCAATGCCCGGGAAATACTACTACAGAGGTTACTCCTTCCGGGTCAGAGACGCTGACACGAGCAGCCAGAGAGGGAGATACCTGACCAGAGGAAAGGGAAAGAGCTGGCTCTGAGCGATATCGCGACCGGAGGAATGGACCAGGCTGCGGGACATTCTCACTCGACCTGCCGTGGTTATGTTAGAGTCAATGTGGGACTTAATGGCTGAACATAAAGAGACTTGAGAAAAAGATGGATTTCAATAGCGGGAAAAACCAACAAGACATTTTGTTAATAAGGAAATACATTAAAAATTCAGAGGAGAGGATTAAGGTGCTTGAGGAGACAGAGAAAAAAAAACTTGGAATTTCACGCGGCTGTGGTAAGAGATAGAGCTCTTCTTGCGCGACGGAGAGAGACTTTTGAGAACAATTCTAAACGCTTAAATTTACGTCTCTTATAAACTTTCCCAGAGTTGTGGGGGAAGTACCTTTGAGTACTTTCCAAAAATTTCTCAAACAAGTTCTGGGTTTCAATGAAATGGACCTTCCAAATGTTAATGTGTGTTATTTCCTGGCTAAGAGAATTTCAAATTTAAATACATAGAAACATAGAAATGATGGCAGAAGACGACCAAACGGCCCATCGAGTCTGCCCAGCAAGTTTTGCACTTTTTTTTTTCTCATACTTATCTGTTACTCTTGCCTCTTAGTAACCTTTTGGTTCTATTTCCCTTCCACCCCCACCATTAATGTAGAGAGCAGTGTTGGAACTGCCTCTAAGTGAACTATCTAGCTTAATTAGTTAGGGGTAGTAACCGCCACAATAAGCAAGCTACACCCATGCTTATTTGTTTACCCAGACCTTGTTGGTTGTCTGTATATAGATCCGCTTTTCTTCATTCCCCCTGCCGTAGAAGCAGAGAGCTATGTTGGATGTGTGTGAAGTATCGGTCTTTCTCCCCTGCCGTTGAAGCAGAGAGCTATGCTGGATATGCATTGAAAGTGAAGTATCAGGTTTATTTGGTTTGGGGTAGTAACTGCCGTAACAAGCCAGCTACTCCCCACTTTTTTGTGAATACAAATCTTTTTCCACGTTTCCTCTTGCCGTTGAAGCTTAGAGCAATGTTGCAGTTGCATTAACCATGTGTGTGTTAATTGAATAAGGGTATTATCTCCAGGCAGTAGCCGTCATCCCCTCGAGCCACCCGCTCTTCTTGCACGTCCTCTAGACTTTATGGATCCAGTGTGTTTATCCCACGCCCCTTTGAAGTCCATCACAGATCTGGTCTTCACCACTTCCTCCGGAAGGGCATTCCAGGCATCCACCACCCTCTCCGTGAAGAAATACTTCCCAACATTGGTTCTGAGTCTTCCTCCCTGGAGCTTCAAATCGTGACCCCTGGTTCTGCTGATTTTTTTCCGACGGAAAAGGTTTGTTGTTGTCTTTGGATCATTAAAACCTTTCAAGTAGCTGAAAGTCTGTATCATATCACCCCTGCTCCTCCTTTCCTCCAGGGTGTACATATTTAGATTCTTCAATCTCTCCTCATAAGGCATTCAATGAAGACCATTCACCCTTTTGGTCGCCCTTCGCTGGACCTCCTCCATCCTCTGTCTGTCCCTTTTGAGATAAGGTCTCCAGAACTGAATACAGTACTCCAGGTGAGGCCTCACCAAGGACCTGTACAAGGGGATTATCACTTCCCTTTTCTTACTAGATATCCCTCTCTCTCTATGCAGCCCAGCATTCTTCTGGCTTTAGCTTTCGCCTTGTCACATTGTACACCTGAATAACCTTTTCAGGGAAACCTGACAGAATTTTTAGAAAATTCTGATCAAGTGATAGATTGGGGCACACTATTAGTTTCCTTTATAAGTTACTCAAACCTGAATAAGGTAATGAAGAAATATTTTTCAAAGTATCCCGTTTTATTTCATGATAAACCTGTTAAGATTTTCCCGGATCTTTCCTTAACTACCCCAGTTGCGGAGAAAGGAGTTTCTGGCTCTTCGCCAAGAGGTTATTTCTCTGGGTTATTCATTTACACTGAGGTTTCCGTGTAAATGTTTGGTAAAAAAAGAATCAGGAAATTTTTGTATTTTCATGTCTGAACATCTGAAAAGTTTTATTGAGCAAAGGAAAATAGTCACTTCGTCCCCATTATCTAACTAAGAATATATACAGTGCAGGAAATTCTGTTAAGCTTTTTCTTTGGTATTTACTTGGATTATGACTCCCCATTAGTTTATCTTAAAGCCTCTCAAAAAGAGAGGCAAGATGGCGGCATAGACTGAGGCTGTGGTCGCGGGTGTTTCCAGCGTGTCTTGGCAATTGCGTTTTTTTCCCTGACAATGCCGCCAAAACATAAGGGAAAGGTAAGAGTCTTTCCCTCTCTACCCTTACATTCACCAGTTCAGCAGGAAATCATATGCTACATGTCCTCAGCTGCACTGATAGAGCTTTTAGTGTTAGTACTACATTACTATTGATTATATAAAGTAAGTTTTAGAGCTGATTATGAACAAATGTGATGGAAGTTATATGCTTTAAGGTATTATTCTTATTATGTCAGCTCTGTTTATTCTATGTTTTTTCATGTTATTTTTAATTATTGTTATGAATTTGGAAAATCAGTAAAACAAATAATAGAATCTAGGTTTGCCTCATGCGTCATTCATTGGCACCGTCCTTGGGCAGCCGTGGGCAGGATGCCGAGTTCATCTGTCTACACTATGGAAAACGAGATTATCAGGTAAGTAGTTTCTCCATTTCCTAGCATGTAGCCAGATGGACTCAGGGCATCTCGGACAATCCGGGGCCACTAGGAGGATTAAACCTCTCTGCTGTTCTAGCTTGCGGATGATTTTGTCCAGTAGAGGGCATTGGGGGGGGGGGGGGGTGGAAGGAGAACAGCAAGTCCTCCTCTGGCCAGGTCATCGATCCCTTGGGAGTGCTGATCTCGTCTGCGACTGAAGAACCAGGGGACCTTCACAGTGTGCATGCAATGTGGCCAGTAAATCCATGGCTGGGAGGCCCCAGCGATTTACTAGAAGCTGGAAGCCTTTGGTTGTCAGCGTCCATTCTCCTTTCCCTGCTGAAGAAGTCTGCTGCGACATTGCCCTTTCTTGCGATGTGGGAGGCCGAGCTCCCTTGTAGTTTTAACTCCGCCCATTCCATAAGGGGGTCTATTTCCAGAGACACCCGACGGCTCTTGGTTCCTCCCTGGCAATTGATGTAAGCAACCGTTGTTGCGTTGTTTGACATCACCCGGATCATTTGCCCCTGGAGCCTGTGGCTGAACTGCAGGCATGCTCTTCTGACCACTCGAGCTTCCAGGCGGTTTATGTTCCAGTTCACCTCTTCTTTGGTCCATTGTCCCTGGGCTGTCAACTCCTGACAGTGGGCTCCCCGTCTGTCGTGAGGACGATCCAGCTTAGTGGGGATATGCTTACACCCTTGCATAGGTGGATTTCCTATACCCTCCACAGGAGCCGAGAGCATACCTCCGTTGGTAAGTGGAGGCGAATCGAGTAGTCTTGGAACAGTGGGTTCCAGTTTGAGAGTAAGAAACGTTGGAGACCGCATGTGAGCCCTCACCCACGGTTCTACTTCTAGTGTTGATACCATGAGGCAGAGGACCTGAAGATAGTCCCACACGTTGGGGCAACATTGTGGTTGTCAACCGGCGTACTTGGTCCATCAGTTTCCTCATCCTTGAGGGAGGGAGAAAGAACTTGTTCTGCTTGGTGTCAAAAATCGGGCCCCCAGGTACTCTAAGGACTGGGAGGGTTGAGGCTGCTCTTTTCCCATGTCCATGACCCAACCGAGTTCCCGTAGGAGAGACCTGACCCTGCTGGTCACCTGGAGGCTCTCCTCCACTGACTTCGCCCGGATCTGCCAGTCATCCAAGCAGGGGTGCACCAGGATCCCTCCTTTCCTCAGTGCTACCGCCACGACCACCATAATTTTGGAGAAAGTTCTGGGGGCGGTTGCCAGACTGAAGGGTAACGCCTGGAACTGGTAATGGTGGCCAAGTACCGCAAAACGCATGAAACGCTGGTGGTCTTGATGGACTGGAATATGAAGGTAGGCATCGGAGAGGTCCAGGGAGGTTAAGAATTCTCCTAATTACACTGCCATTAAGACAGAGCGGAGAGTTCCATGCGGATGTGCAATATCCGCAGATGACTGTTGACGCTTTTGAGATCCAGGATGGGTGAAAACGAGCCCTCTTTCTTGGGCAGGATAAAATGGGGTTAATCTGCACGGGCAGCATGGGATTTACTATCTTCAATCAATAGCCTTCATGCTTTTGACACAACTGCAACACTGCTCCCTGCTACGACAGCATGGGGAGGAGGGGGCAGGACTGGACACAGACAACCAACACAGGCCCTGTCTTTTACGGTCTGGGGAACTGACAAGCAGACGCAAGGCAAGAAGCACAGGATGGCTTCTACAGCCAAGTCCCAAGGTCTCAAAACAAAGAACATCAAGCAGCATTGTCTGAATTATCAAGAAAGTGCCTCACCCTGTAAAAATGTTCCTACAGTAATGTGTTATGGGTTTGACAGTTGCTAAGTTGTGACTGAAAATATTACTACCCTTTTCAGAAGGCTTGGGGTATTCTGCATGGAGCAGCAGATATTACCAGAAGCAGGTTGCTGGGCAGAACGGATGGGACATCTGGTCCTTTACTGTATTCACTTCTATGTTACTGCATAATTACCAAGAGACTTTTGGGATTATTGGAAAAATCCAGTTATGCAGCATGGGGCTTGAAGAGATATGAACAGCTCAGAGAAATTTTGAACATCCCCAAAAGCATCTAAAATCACCCCCAGAGGCCACTTCCATGCTTACAAGAATTTCACCTCCAATATTGGACCTCTCCCTTGGGGTTTTTGCAACCTAAATGAAACACACTGCATTTCTTTATAATTAAATCTTAAAGCCACCAGAACCTCCTAGACCATTCCTCATTTTGGTACCATTAGCAAAAAGATAAAACTTGGTTCAAAATCCTTCCGCAATGCCGTTCACAAAAATGTTGAAGAACCAGTGGTTGGAGGACAAATCTCTAACGCACTCTGCTAATAACGCTCCTCTCCTCAGAGGGGACTCCATTTGCCATTACCTTTTTTGCTTACCACGCAGCCAGTTTCTAACCCTGTTATGGTAGGGCTCATGCCAAGAGCACTATTTATAAATCATTGTGTCAAAGGCTTTACTGAAAGCTAAGTACACTCTAGTCACCCAATAAGAGAAGATGATCAGAGTTACATGATCAGACCTACCTTGGTAAAAAAAAAATAAAAATAAAAAATGCTGCCTTGGATCATGTAATCCAGCACTATCCTCTATCAGCAGTGATTCCAGTAATTTGCTCACCACAGAAGTCAGACTAAGTGGCCTGTAGCTCCCAGCCTCCTCACTTCCACTTGTGAATGCAAACCACATCCACTTGGCCCCAGTCCTCCAGAACTACTCCCAACTCTAAAGAAGCTTTAGGGATGCCAGGACATCTCTAAATTCCCTTTATACCCTCGGATGAACCCCAACACCATCACTCTGCTTTTAGTGTGGTTAACTCCTCGCTAAACATCTTTTCTGAACATTGATTGCATTTCCATTCTTATTTGTGGTTATTTTAAGTGGTCCTGCTACTTCTACAGTGAAGACCAAACAAGTACTTGTTAAGCAATTCCACTTTCTTTCCCTCTTTAACCTATAAATATTCCACCTCTTCACCTGAGTCTCACAATACCACTTTTGCACTTTTTATCTTATTTAATGTTTTTCTTCCAATTGCATCTTTGCATTCCTGACTACTTTCCCAGATGTTGCCTGTTTTCCTTTCTGTAATCTCTTGTAATTAATGAATACTAGGCCTCTTTTTGCAGCTAATTCTTAAAAAAAAAAAAAAAAAATTCATAGCAGCGTCTTTTTCCCCTCTATCCTTTATTTACTTTCCTAATAAAGTTTAGTTGCCTTTATATCTCCTTTTAGTTTTGCCCACTGCTCTACTTCCCATGCATTTTCCCATCCAGCTGACAACTCCTTGAGGTACTCCCCCATTTTAAGTTGGTCTAAGACCGTCACCTTTGAAGGCACATTCATCTCCTGCACTATAATACTAAACTGTCTGTTGTTCATTGGGTCCCAGATAATCACCCACAACATCAGGAAGTATAAGCACCAGGTCCAGCACCATCTTCTCATATGTGGGTTCAGTTACAGATTCATGAAACAGTTCTCCCAGCAGCAAATCTATGATCTCTCTTCTAGAAGACACTGCAGTCAAGATGTCCCAACCAACATCTGGCAGACTGAAATCTGCCTAACAGCACCTCACCCCTTTCATTGCAAGTTAATGAATATCCTCTATTAAATCTCTATCCATTTCTTCTGTCTGCAAAGAAGGTCTGTACATGTTACAGCAATATAAATAGATGCTCCATTCCTTCTCTGCATATTTTTATTTAAGGTTTTTATATACCGGCATTCATGAAATGATCACATCATGCTGGTTTACAAATAAACAGGGGTGCAATAAATACATCAAAAACAGAAATAACTGTCAAAGAAAGCAGTTACAATTAACAAGGACTATTGAACTGGGATCAGAGGAAATAAAGATAGTTTAGCACAATATTAACACACAATGCCTCCTTATTAACTTTGCAAATCAGGTTATTCAATTGCTTAAATATTTTTTTTATATAGTGCCACTCCTGAATAGATTGTAGCTTAGTATAACTGTACTCCAGTTGTGGTTTTCTGTGTACCACGTCTCCATAACAGCCATTACATCCAAAGCAGCTTCTAGATCCGGGACTATTTCCCCCTACTTTGAGAATTGCTGTACATAGTTTTCCAGATGTTGCCATTGTTTTCCCTTTACCACTACCTTTGATTTTCTAGCACCAAACTATTAAATAGCTCAGGGACCTCCCATGTGAATAGTTACCCCCTCCCCCCCATATGATTTATAGCGAGCACGCAAGAATGAACCAAAGCGGGTGGGGGGGGGGGGGGCCTGGGGAGGCAAGAACCGGTTGCTTGCCCCACCCCCACATCAAGCAGGCCCTCCGCTGCCCCTGCTAGAGCTGTTTCCTTACTTGGGATAGGTAAGCACGGCAGGCCGGCAATTCCTTACAACAAACAACAACTCCGTCTGAAGCATTGCGGGATAAAATACGATGTCTGCCTGAGAAGAGCCAGCCGCTACCCACCGCCTGCGCCGGGCAGAAGGGGGCAGCGCTGGGCGGCTTCTCAGCAGCCGGGGCAGCACCAGAGCACAGGCGGAGAGGCCCAAACTTCCCGCCGGGACGGGCCTGCACTCCGCCGCCAGCGCTAACCGGAGGGCGGCGTGCGACCGAGCCCCCGGAGGAGGAACCGGGCCCGACCCGCTCCACTCACCTCGCACGACGGGACCCCCGCCAGTTCCGAGCTGTTCGCCGGCCCGCGCGCTCACCGGAGGAAACTGCGTCACCCACCGACCGACCGCACGCCGCCAACGTCAGAGAGCCCCGTGACGTTCTTCCTTTCCCGCTGCGGCCGCCTGCTATTGGACAGATCGGCTGTCGCCAGGACAAGCCCCGCCCCACTACTCTGCCAGTGGCGATTGGTTCCAATTTGAAAGTGGGCGTTCGAGAGCATAGTGACCTAGGCCCCGCCTCCTGGGGCGGGGTGAATTGGGAGAGGAAAGGCCTCAGTCCCACTTAGGGTCGAAAATGCAAGAAACTTTATTGGCATCACCAATGTGTTCCAGCGCTAGCAAGGTCTGTGTCTAGGGAAACCCCGGATGAGTCAGACTGGCCCTGCCCGGTAAAAGGCAGTGCCGAAGAGAAATAACGCGGAGCACGCGCTGCTTAGTGTTCTCTCCGCTCAGCTTACCCGGTCTGCCTGGGGAATCTTGGATTCTCTCTCTCGGCTTTGGGAAACATCAGCTCTGATCTATTTGTGTTTTGCACAGCACAGGAGGAACTGCATGTGTCTTTCTATTTCTTCATTGCACCTGGAGTTGGGCTTCTCGGGCTTTACAGCTCAGTCTTAGTTTGCACTTTTCTGTTTCAAATTTGGGGGTTAGATATTTGCTGAGGCTCTGTCTGTGTTCTGCATGTGCGATGGAGGCGAGGGACTCGACAAGCCGCTGATTTCTCTGCAGAGATCTGCAGGAGCCCAGCTTGTTCTGTTTTCCATTTCGCATTTCTCAGTACCAGTTGTGTCCGTGCTGTGGGGCTTGTTAATATTCCTGCAAGAGAATAAAACGGCAGCAGTTACGCCCCTAAACAGAAGGCGTGGAGTTAAAATGCACAGAGCAGCAGTTACCCCCTGTTACAAGCGGTACTGCAACTTCTTAGAAAATTATATAGTGAACACAAAGAGTTGGTGAAACAATTTCTGTTCTTTATTTTACGAACTTGCAAGTACGGGTGTCATAAGCAGGCACGCCCACAAAGCAAAAACAACTTACCATTGTACATTCGCTTATCCTTTTACTCCTCCCCATCTCAAGATACTCAGCCTATCCAATGCCTTCATTTCAGTGTTACCTCTTCTTCAGGCATTCTCTCATGCATCTCAAACTTTTCTTTTTCCTTCTTTTGCTTAACCAACATATTCTAATGCCAGGTTTCAACTTTCAGTTTTAACATATTGTTTCTGTGTCTTTTTCATATCTGCCTACCTGCTGTTCTTAAATGGCTATTTTTCTTGTTAGTTTTAATGCTATGAGAAAGTCTTATTTCTCTTGTTAGTTTTGTTCAGCTATGAGAATCTCTTTGCTAGAATCAGTTGCAGGGAGGATTGTGGGAGGAGATACATCCTTACACATTCCTTTCCTTGTTTGTAACTATATGTGCCAGCCTTAGCACAGTGTATTATGCTGTGTAGGTAGTGTTTCTCAGCAAGAAGGGGGGTTGGTTAGGTTTTAGCAACTCGGCCTGCTACAGCTAGAGATTTCTAAACATTTTAATATAATAAAGGAATACAATTCTACTTCTATATTGTATATACCATCTGTAATAGCAACACTAGTGAGCCCTAGCTCATACCCCCTTAACAGAAGGCATGAGGGTAACATGTACAGAGTGGCACCTAACTTGCAGGGCAGACTGGATGGACTATTTGGTCTTTATCCGCTATCATTTACTATGTTACTGGTCCTTTTTTTGATAGTTAAAGTTATTACTGTTTGGCTTCTGGAAATTAATGCTGGTATCCCATGGTTAACATTCATATGTGTCAATTTTGCATAGTTTGAAATAGGAGTTATGCTAATAATCAAACCTTTCTTCCATCTATTTATTATTTATTAAAATCTTTTACATAGTTAGCATATTAATGACTGCAGATACAGACCAGATGGTCCATCCTGTCTGCCGAGCCATTTGCTTATGGTAGTAACTGCTGCTCTGTACAGTTACCCCTATGCATTCAGTTAAGTTGGTAACTGCTGCTCCGTGCAGGTTACCCCCATGCGTTCTGTTAAGGAAGTGACTACCGCTCTGCAGAAATGTTACACCATCCCTTTCTTTATGCCTTTAGGGATCAGTAGTGCTTGTCACATGCTCTTTTAAATGTTGTCTTCGCCACCTCTTCTGGGAGAGCATTCCAGGCACCCACCACCCTCTCCGTGAAGAAATGTTTCCTGATATAGGTTCTAAGTCTTCCCCCCTGGAGTTTCTACTGTTTCCTTTCCTGCAGAAAGGGTTTGAAGTTTGTATCCATCTTAGAGAAACCGGCTGTGCCAACCACATCCAGGCACTGTTAACCCTCTCTGGTACTCCTCCCTAATTGTATTTCCAAAACAGATGGCCAGAAAGATATTCAATTGTTGGAGTTTCTCCAAGGATGGGAGTGAAAAGATCCATGGAACTTGAGGAATAAATAGGGATATTATCTTGATGAAAACAAAAAACCCACATGCAGGAAACCCCCCTGGTTCTTCTCAGGTTAATGGCTTCATGTGGATTTGTTTTGCACATAGCATGTCAGGAATGCCCCTAATCAAACTCAGGATGTGTTGGATACTATCTCATCTCAAATGTATTGCTAGTGTTCTTATTACTTATCATAGAAAGCTTCCACCTGGATCTCATAGGCAAAACTGCAGCTACTCCAAAACTCCACTGCTTGTCTACTTTCTGGTACAAAGTTTTGCAATGATCCACTCCTTGTGAGCCAACATAAGAACATGCTATACTGGGTCAGACGAAGGGTCCATCAAGCCCAGCATCCTGTATTAAAATTAGCATACTCCTGGTCTTCTTAGCAGTTTTTGACACCATATATTATACTATCCTCATCCGCCCAGTGACCTAGCCTCTTGGGCCCAGTCCTATCATGATTCTAATCCTTCCTCCCTGACCTAACTTAGACTATTTCCCTTGAAAAAGTGTTTTTCCATCCACATCCTTTCATCTGCAGGGTCTATTTAACATCTGTGTGCCCCCCACTGGGCAGGCTACTCAGAGAATTCAAAATTCCTTACCACACATATGGAGACAATATCCAACAGCTATGTCCTCTAGGCCAGGGGTGGGCAATTCCAGTCCTCGAGGGCTGGAAACCATTCCGATTTTCAAGATATCCCTAATATTTTATGTATATTCATTAACAATATCCTGAAAACCGAATGGGTTTGCAGCCCTAGGACCAGAATTGCTCACCCCTACTCTAGGCTTTGATCTGTACCTAATAGTCTCCAACCTGAAAATATGCCTTAAAATTATCTCTGACTGGCTACATCACAACAAACTGAAACTTAACCCTCAAAAAACAGAAGTACAATGGACTGGAAAAACTGACTTCAGCCGTATGTACTCAAAAATAATCCTGGAAGGCACTTCAGCCATCAAGTCTGTAATCTAGGCTTCATCCTAGACTACAAGCTTAGCACTGAAGTCCAAATGCAATCAGGAACAATATAAGTTTTCTTCCAACTGCGCCCTTTTTACACCTTTGCAACAGTGATTCAGGCTTCTGTAATCTCCCAACTACTGTAGTGACGCAAAGGTATGCGTCGACCTGGATCTCTGGTGGAGGGTTGGTGACGCAATAACCGCGCGACTGCCCGGACCCCGCGGGTTGGTGACGCAAGAGGCGCGCGACGTACGGAATCCCGCGGGTTGGTGACGCAAGAGGCGCGCGACGTACGGAATCTCGCGGTTTGGTGACGCAAGAGGCGCGCGACGGTCCTCCGCAGAGAGGCGACGGGAGCCGCCATGAGCAGCAGCAACAGCAGTAGCGCGGAGCCGCAGAACCCGGCACCCGCGCCTCCCATGTCGGTGCCGGCCTCCGGCGCGGAGAACAAGCCCAGCCCGGCGGGGGCCCCGGCCTCCGCCATCCCCGGCACCCCCAGCGGTGGAGCGGCCGGGGCTGGGAGCGGAACCCCGGCGGCGGGTCTTCCGTCTGGCAGAGAAGTGGGAGACCGGAGAGCTAGCGGTGAGAGCGCGGCTCCCTTTATTCCAATAAGCTGTAGGTTTAAGTTAGATAAGAGATTTCCGCTTCGGACGTGGCGGCGCCTCTTGGGGGTGCAGCATTCTACCTTGATCACAGGTATCGCGGCCTGCACAGCCTTCGCTACCGGCGTGATCTCTGCTTCCTCTAACGAAAGGTTGCTTTGCATTGCATTGCGTTTTCTAAGCCGCGGAGATCAGAGTGCGACTTTCATACAGACCGTGGGCGCGAAGCTGGCAGTACCTGTCCTGGATGTGTTGCTGCTGCTGCTCCACATCTTCTACCTAATATAAGCCTTTATCATCATCCTTACAAGTTTTTGGGTTTAACAATAGTTAAATATAGTAGACGGACTCCCACTGAAAGTCCACGTGTGGGAGTGCGGCTCTTGTAAGCATGGCACTGCCCGCTCTCTCCCCCATCCTCCCTGCCGAATGTGCATACAGCTGATTGGCAGCACCCATGAATCTAAAACGCTTAATATGCAACTTTGAAAATAACACTGCTCAAATCTTGCAAAACACAAGAAGGTACCTTGCTTACTTTCTGCTGAGGAATGAGGTCACAGATGGATTAACAGGGTATACTTATAAGGTATTCTTTGTATACATTGTGTCTTGGTGCAATGTTATTACAGTTACACAAAACTATTTTATTTAATTTAGTTTGGACAATCAAGAGGCCTGCATAGTGCTAACAATTAGATTTGTGGACTTTACTTGATGAAAAATAAAATATCAAGTTCCCTGTATGTACTTGGATCAGTCCAGACTCCTTGGTTTATTCATCCCTGCCAGCAGATGGAGACAGAGAAAAGCCTCGCTGACGCTGCTTGAAAGTCCTGGTGCCACCTGCTGTAGCTCAGTATTTCTTTGTCTCCAGCACATGGCTGGGGCATGAACCTGTAGTCTTTTTCTTTACCCTTCCTTTTAGGTTTTTTCTCTTTTTCGGTGAGCCTTCCTTCCAGGGGTCTAGTTTATTTGATGAAAAGTAAAAAATACCAGGTTTCAGATGAGACTGCAGCATAAGGAAACTAGAAAGCACTTTAATTCTCCTCCTACTATTTCTTAAATTTTCTATAGCGCTACACAGCACACACAGTACTGTACAAACAAACAGAAAAGAGAGTCCCTGCTCATACAGTTTACAATCTAATAAGACAAACATACAGGACAAGACACTTGGGGTATTTCATAAAGCAAGACAATGGTTAAAAAGAAAAGAAAGTTAGTTTAGACTAAAAGCAGACAATCAGGCCTAAAATTTAAAAGCGGTTTTAAAAAGGTGGGTGTTTAGATGGGATTTAAATATGGCAAGAGAGGGAGCATGACACACCAGTTCAGGAAGACTGTTCCAAGCACACGGTGCAGCCAGGTGGAAAGCCCGGAGTCTAGAATTGGCAAACTCTTACAGCCAAGTAATAATTATAACCAGCAGGAAAACTGCAGCGGTGTAGGCAGCTTTCTGATTGGTGAAAAGAGTCTTCAGTTGTTTTCTGGTTGGTTCACAACATTTCTCACCACATTAGAAAGTGGTCCGAAGGGACTTGAGTGCCAAGAAGTTATTGTACTGGGAGGAGGAGACCTGGATGTCATATATGGGATAGTGATAGCATGGGAGGTTCACACAAGCAGCTGTACATGGGGATGTGCTGCAAGAGCAGAGAAACCAGTATGGGTTTACAGTATATGATTGTATAGGACACTGCATTAAGGGATGAAGGAGAGGAGGAGTTGAATCTTTGACCCTTTAAAGGAATGTTTTTCTGTGTTTCTTAAGCTCCTGTTTGTGCCACGGCAGCTGCTATCCCTATCGAAGGATCCATGTCCAATGGGGTCTATGCTTCCCCCAGCGTGGCAAATGGAGATGTGAAACCCGTCATCTCCACAACACCCCTGGTGGATTTTCTGATGCAGCTGGAAGATTATACACCCACGGTAAGCATTTTTTTAGGCAGGGATGGAACAGTCAATGAACATAAGAAATTGTCATACTGGGTCAGACATAGGTCCATCAAACCCAGCATCCTGTTTCCAACAGTGGCCAATCCAAGTCACAAGTGCCTAGCAGGATCTCAGAGGGTAGTTAGATTCTATGTTGCTTATCCAAAGGATAAGTAGTGCATTTCTACAAATTTAGGGATGTCATAATGCCTCTGTATCGCTCCATGGTGAAACTGCATCTTGAATACTGTGTACAGTTCTGGTGAAGAAGGTTATAGCTGCTTTGGAGAAAGTGCAGAGAAGGGCGACCAAAATGATAAGGGGCATGGAATGTTTGTCCTATGAGGAAAGGCTAAAGAAGTTATGGCTGTTCAGATTGGAGAAGAGATGAACGGGGGATATTACAGAAGTCTACAAAATCATGAAAGGACTTGAACAAGTTAATGTAAATCAGTTATTTCTCTCAGATAATAGAAGAACCAGAGGGCACTCTGGTTCTTCTATTATCTGGTTAAAACAAATTGAAGAAAATTCTTTTTCACTCAGCACCTAGTTAAGCTCTGGAATTCATTGCCAGAGGATATGATTACAGCAGTTAGTGTACCTGGGTTTAAAAAAGGTTTGGATAAGTTCCTAGAGGATAAATCCATAAACTGCTATGACGGTAATTA
Organism: Rhinatrema bivittatum; assembly: GCF_901001135.1. NCBI lineage: Eukaryota > Metazoa > Chordata > Amphibia > Gymnophiona > Rhinatrematidae > Rhinatrema > Rhinatrema bivittatum. Next base: position 8,499,081 of record NC_042619.1, on the reverse strand, counting down.
ATAAGCAATAGTAGCCTGTGATCTGTCTAATGTTTGGGTGACTGCCAGGTACTTGTGACTTGGATTCACCACTGTTGGAAACAGGATACTGGGCTTGATTGACCCTTAGTCTGACCCAGTATGGCATTTCTTAGTTAAGTCTACTTACTTAATAAGTGATTTGTCTAAACCTTTTTTAAACCCAGCTATGCTAACTACCTTAACTACATCCTCTGGCAGTGAATTTGAGAGCCTAATTGTACATTGAGTGAAAAATAATTTTCTCTGATTTGTTTTAAATGTGCTACTTGCTAACTTCATGGAGTGCCCCTAGTCCTTGTATTATCTGAAAGAGTAAGCAACTGTTCCTTGTTTACCTCTTCTAGTCCTCTCATTTTATAGACCTCTAACATATTACCCCTCGGCCGTCTCTTCTTCAAGCCAAACAGCCCTAACCTCTTTAGTCTTTCCTCATAAGGGATTTGTTCCATTTCCCTTATCTGTATCTTCTCCAGTGCAACTATATCTTTTTTGAGATGTGGCAACCTAAATTGCACACAGCACTCAAGGTGTGGTCTCACCCTGCAGTGATACAAAGGTATTCTGACATTCTCCATTTTATTCATTATTCATTCCTTTCCTAATGGGAGAGGAAGGAAAGGGTTCAGATTTTAGGAGGATGGTCCTTGGGATGCCAGGGGGCAGGGAATTGTCAAGTGGAGTTTATTACAGTGAATTATTGGTGATCATAATGGGACATGTTTGTCCATGTCACAAAGGAGTCTTTTTTTAATGGAGAAATAAGGATTGCAAAATTCATTGTTAGGATATGCAATATTATAAATCCAAATCAAGCCAAAACTTTTTTTTTTTTGCAAAATTTAAATTTCTTAGCATCCAGTCAGATGAACCCTGAACAAGTGGGTTATGTCCACCAGCAGATGGAGACAGAGCAAACTGAGGTCACAGAATATATACCCCTGCAGTGACATCAGCCTGCAAGTATTCCCTGTCTCCAGCAGATGGAAGGTGGATTCACTTGTTTGTGCAGTCTGCAAGCGAGCCACTATTCCCATGGAAGGAAATGGGGCCTTGAAGGATGCTCATGATATAAGGATTGAGACTATCCTTAAGCAAGCATTTGATGCAGTGGCAGTGACCTTGCAGATTGCTTCTTGTTGTTCCCTGGTGGCTCATTGTTGTTTGCATCTCTCCCAGGAGGTCGATGATTCTGGGGTGAAGTCCAAGGCAGTTATGGAGCCAGCTGCTGCATTTTTGACAGACGCGGGCGGTGATTTTGTTCGCTTTACAGCTTCCATAGTAGCTGCCAGGGGAACTACCTGGAGGAAGAACTTAAAGGATGGGAGAAAGAGAGAGATGTGGATCAGCAGTGGACCAATCTAAAAGGAGCAATCACCAAGGCAACTGCTCTATATGTTAGAAATGTAAAGAAAAGCAAAAGAAAACTGAAACCTATCTGGTTCTCAAAGGAGGTGGCTGACAAAATTAAAGCTAAAAGAACAGCATTCAAGAAATATAAAGGATCCCAAAGGGAGGAGCACAAAGAAGAATATTTGTATCAACTGAGGGAGACAAAGAAATTAATCAAGCTGGCAAAGAGTCAAGCAGAAGAGAGGATTGCCAAGGAGATAAAAAATGGTGACAAAACATTTTTCAGATACATCAGCGAAAAGAGAAAGGTCCAAAGTGGTATAGTGAAATTGAAAGGTGGTAATGATCAATGTGTGGAGAGAGACGAAGAAATGGCAGAAATATTAAACGAATACTTCAGCTCTGTGTTCACTAAAGAAGACCCTGGAGAAGGACCATCTCTAAACAACAAGAAACTGGAGGGAAGGGGAATAGATGAAAATCCTTTTACAGTAGAAAATGTGTGGGAAGAACTAAAGAACCTGAAAGTGGACAAAGCCATGGGCCTGATGGGATTCATCCAAGGATATTGAGGGAGCTCAGAGATGTTCTGGCGGGTCCGCTGTGTGACCTGTTCAATAGATCCCTAGAAACGGGAGTGGTGCCGAGTGATTGGAGAAGAGCGGTGGTGGTCCCGCTTCACAAGAGTGGGAACAGGGAGGAGGCAGGCAACTACAGACCGGTTAGCCTCACTTCGGTGGTGGGAAAAGTAATGGAGTCACTGCTGAAAGAGAGAATAGTGGACTATCTACAGTCTGGAGAATTGATGGACCAGAGGCAGCATGGATTCACCAGGGGAAGATCCTGTCAGACAAATTTGATTGACTTTTTTGACTGGGTAACCAAGGAATTGGATCAAGGAAGAGCACTAGATGTCATCTACTTGGATTTCAGCAAAGCTTTTGATACGGTTCCGCACAGGAGACTGGTGAATAAAACGAGAAGCTTGGGAGTAAGTGCCGAGGTGGTGACCTGGATTGCAATTTGGTTGACGGACAGAAGACAATGTGTGATGGTAAATGGAGCCTTCTCTGAAGAGAGAGCGGTGTTAAGTGGTGTACCGCAAGGATCGGTGTTGGGACCGGTCCTGTTCAATATCTTTGTGAGCGACATTGCGGACGGGATAGAAGGTAAGGTTTGTCTTTTTGCGGATGACACTAAGATCTGCAACAGAGTGGACACGCCGGAAGGAGTGGAGAGAATGAGACGGGATCTAAGGAAACTGGAAGAGTGGTCGAAGATATGGCAGCTGAGATTCAATGCCAAGAAGTGCAAAGTCATGCATATGGGGAGTGGAAATCCGAATGAACTGTACTCGATGGGGGGGGAAAGGCTGATGTGCACGGAGCAGAAGAGGGACCTTGGGGTGATAGTGTCTAATGATGTGAAGACAGCGAAACAATGCGACAAGGCGATAGCAAAAGCCAGAAGAATGCTGGGCTGCATAGAGAGAGGAATATCGAGTAAGAAAAGGGAAGTGATTATTCCCTTGTACAGGTCCTTGGTGAGGCCTCACCTGGAGTACTGTGTTCAGTTCTGGAGACCGTATCTACAAAAAGACAAAGACAAGATGGAAGCGGTACAGAGAAGGGCGACCAGGAAGGTGGAGGATCTTCATCGGATGACGTACGAGGAGAGATTGAAGAATCTAAATATGTATACCCTGGAGGAAAGGAGGAGCAGAGGTGATATGATACAGACTTTCAGATACTTGAAAGGTTTTAATGATCCAAAAACAACGACAAACCTCTTCCGTAGGAAAATAATCAGCAGAACCAGGGGTCACGATTTGAGGCTCCAGGGAGGAAGATTCAGAACCAATGTCAGGAAGTATTTCTTCACGGAGAGGGTGGTGGATGCCTGGAATGCCCTTCCGGAGGAAGTGGTGAAGACCAGAACTGTGAAAGACTTCAAAGGGGCGTGGGATAAACACTGCGGATCCATAAAGTCAAGAGGCCGCCAATGAAGAGTGGGTGACTCGCCAGAATGATGGCTATTGACACAATACCCTTATTAAATAAACATACACATGCTTACTGTGACTCCTACATCGCTCTAAGCTTCAACAGCAAGAGGTAATGGAAAAAAGGATTTGCACTCACAAAGAGGGGAGTAGCTGGCTTGTTACGGCGGTTACTACCCCAAACCAAATATGCCTGATACTTCACTTTCAATGCATATACAGCATAGCTCTCTGCTTCAATGACAGGGGAGAAGAATAACTGATACTTCACACATCCAGCAGAGCTCTCTGCTACAACGGCAAGGGAGAAGAAAAAGGGTTCGCACTCAAAAAGCGGGGAGTAGCTGGCTTGTTATGGCGGTTACTACCCCAAACCAAATGTGCCTGATACTTCACTTTCCATGCATATCCAGCATGGTTCTCTGCTTCATCGGCATGGGAGAAAGACTGATACATCACGCATTTCCAGCATAGCTCTCTGCTTCAACGGCAGGGGAAAAAAACAAAACCAAAAAACTGATGCCTCACGCATATCCTGCATAGCTTCAACGACAGGGGTGAAGAAAAAAAGGGTTCGCACTCAAAAAGCGGGGAATAGCTGGCTTGTTATGGCGGTTACTACCCCAAACCAAATGTGCCTGATACTTCACTTTCAATGCATATCCAGCATGGCTCTCTGCTTCAACGGCATGGGAGAAGAAAAAAAAACCAACAAGGGCTGTACAACATAGTCTAGGTAAAACAAATAAGCATGGGTGTAGCTTGCTTATCGCGGCGGTTACTGCCCCTACTACCCCTAACTAATCAAGCTAGATATTTCACTTGGATGCAGCTCCATCACTGCTCTCTACATTAATGGTGGGGGTGGAAGGGGACTAGAACAAGGAGCTAAGAGAAACAGATAAGAATGAGAGAAAAAATGTGTGAGGCTTGCTGGGCAGACTGGATGGGCCATTCGGTCTTCTTCTGCCGTCATTTCTATGTTTCTATGCCAGGCGTCAGTTATGGCTGAGAAATTGGTCGGCCCATGCAACTTCCAAGGCTAACCTTACCCAATTTCCCTTTAAAGGCTCGCTATTATTTAGGAGCAAGTTGGAAAAACTGGGCAGTAAGGGGGCTGAATCTCCGGTTCCTCGTTTGGCAGAGGATAAGAAGCAGACACCACGCTCTTTTAACATGAGAGGTCGTACTAGAGGATCCAGACGTTTTCGTCCGTATAGGGGACCGACCCTTCAGAGAACTCAACCTTTTGGTAGGTCTCAGTCCTTTCATTCCCGACAGCCAAGAAGGGGCATGGGCTCGGGTAGTGGAACCTCCTGACCCCCCAGTGAAGGTTTGCTGCCCCTCCCCGCCCTCGGGAACAGGAGATGGGTGCGCCTCTTCTATCAGAGGTGGGTCGAGATCACATTGGATCGCTGGGTCCCGGAAGCCGTAAGAAAAGAATATGCGCTGAAGTTTCACAGTATCCTCGGGACGCGTTCATGGTGTCTCCCTGCCACTCACCACAGGCAGTGGAAACTGGGCTGTTGTTCTAATGCCCATGTCTCGAGAAAATAAGGGTCGATACTCCATCTATTTCATTCTGCCTAAGAAGGACGGCTCTTTGTCCCATGGAAAGACTGCGCTTGGTAATATTGGCCGTGCAGTCGGTGTTTCTGACCTCCTTGGATCTGTCCGAGGCGTCCCTTCATATTCCCATCCGACTAGAGCATCAACGCTTTCTATGGCTTGCAGTTCTGGGTCGCCTTCAGTTTCTGGCCCTGCCCTTTGTCTGGCCACCGCCCCAAGGACCTTTTCCAAGGTAATGGTGGCAGAATTGAGAAAAGATGGGATCCTCGTACATCCATATTTGGATGACTGGTTAATTGTAGCTAAGTCATGGAAAGAGAGCTACAGAGTGACCCGCAAGGAGATCTCCCTGTTGCAGGAGCTCACCTGGGTGGTGAATCTGGCCAAGAGCAGTCTTCAGCCTGCTCAGTCGTTGGAATATCTCGGAGTTGGGTTCAACATGAGGCAGGGCAAGGTTTTTCTGCTGTAAGCGCATTCAGAAGTTGGTGACACAGCTCCTTCTGTTATTGAGCTCTCTGCGCCCGACCGTATGATCCTACCTGCAAGTACTTGGCTTAATGGCGGTGACCCTGGAAGAGGTCCCACGGGCGAGGGCACATATGTGTCCTCTTCAGTGCTCCCCACTGTCCCGGTGGAACCCACAGTCTCGGGAGTATTCAATTCGGCAGCTCCTGCCAATGGAAGTCTCCTCCCAGCTGTAGTGGTGGCAGCAGGTGGATCATATACTGAAGGATATTTCCCTAGTACCATCAGACTGGCTGGTACTGACAACAGATGCGAGCCTCCATGGTTGGGGAACTCACTCAGGAGTTGATGGTGCAAGGACACTGGAATACAGAAGAGTCTCTGGAACATCAATTGACTGGAAGCCAAGGTGGTCCGGTTGGCGTGTTTGCAGTTCAGCACAGACTGCAGGGTCGGTCAGTCTGGATAATGTTAGACAATACAATGACCATGGCTTACATGGCAGGAAAGAACAAAGAGTCAACAAGTGTCGCAGGAAATAGATCAACTTATGGAATGGGCCGAAGTGCATCTCCAGATGATCTCGGCCTCACACATCGCAGGAAAAGACAACGTAAGAGCAGATTTTCTCAGCCGAGAAAGTCTGGATCCAGGAGAATGGGCGCTATCAAATGAGGCATTTCAGCTGATTCTGGATCACTGGGGTCCCCTGTTCCTAGACCTCTTGGCGACTTCTCACAATGCGAAAGTTCTGCAATTCTTCAGTCACAGAAGAGATCCAAAGTCATTGGGAATCTATGCCCTAGTGCAGGAGTGGCCGAAGCACAGTTTGGTGTACACCTTTCCTCCATGGCCCATGTTGGGCAGATTAGTCCAAAGGATCGAGCACCACAGAGGGATGGCACTGGTGGTTGCTCCTGATTGGCCCGGGAGGCTGTGGTATGCAGATTTGCGGCAGCTCCTGGGGGATTCTCCCCTTCGTCTGGCACACAGGAACCTGCTAGATCAGGGTCCAGTTCTTCATGAAGATCAGACTCGATGTTGTCTTATGATAGGCTCTTGAGAGGGCTCGATTGCTGAAACATGGGTACTCAGTGGCAGTGATTTCCACTTTGCTTAGAGCTAGAAAGTTCTCCACTTCTTTGGCCTATGTGTGAGTTTGGTGAGTCGTTGAGGCCTGGTGTGAGGATCGATGAATTCTTCCTCATTCGACCAAGATCCCGCTCATTTTGGAATTTTTGCAGGATGGCTTGAATAAAGGTTTGGCCCTTAGTTCCTTAAAGGTACAAGCAGCAGCTCTTGCCTGTTTCAGTGGTCAGGTGAATGGTGGTTCCTTGTCGGCTCATCCTGATGTGGCCCGTTTCCTGAAAGGAGTGAAACATCTTCATCCTCCCTTGCGGTTTCCAGCACCCTTATGGAGTCTAAATTTGGTCTTGGATTTCTTAGCGGGTCCTACGTTTAGCCTGACCTTGCGGTTACTGACCTTGAAAACAGTGGGTCTTACGGCAATGTGTTCTGCGCAGAGGGTTTCCGAGCTGCAGGCCTGGTCTTGCCGGGATCCCTTCCTCCGCGTGACTGCAGGGGGCGATACAGCTCCGTACTGTTCCTTCTTTTTTAGCGAAGATGGTCACTGAGTTTCGGTTGAACCGGTCCATCTCCCTGCCATCTCTGGCCAGAGAAAGAGAGGTAGGGGGAATATGGTCTGTCAAGAGACATCTCTTCCGATATCTGGAGGTCACTGAGCCTTTGCGGAAGTCGGATCGCCTGTTTGTTCTTCATGGCGGTACAAACAAGGAGAGCTAGCCTCGTGGGCTACAATAGCTCGCTGGATTAAGGAGGTAGTCACGGTCAATACGTTGATGCTGGGAAGCCGTTACCTAGTCAGGTTAGGGCTCATTCCTCTAGGACTCAGGCAGTGTCATGGGCGGAGTTAGATTGTTGACTCCGTTGACATTTGCCAACCTGCGATGTTGTCTTCGTTAGAAACGTTTTCCAGGTATTATCATCTGGGTGTGCAGGCCCGGGAGGACACGGCCTTTCCACGTGCGGCTTGACTGGACCGCGGGCAGCCTCCCGCCCTATTCGGGAGAAGCTTGGATACATCCCACTGGTCCTGGATTCATCTGACTGGACGCTAAGAAATGAGAAATTACTACTTACCTGATAATTTCCTTTTCTTTAGGACAGTCAGATGAATCCAACTTCCCTCCCTTGGCTGCCAAATGTTTCTAGTATGGTGGTCCTGTGTGACTACTTGTTACAGGGATTACTGGCAAGCGTTAGGCCAGTCCATAGACTTTTCTTCCTATATTCTTATCTGAGCTGGGTTTTGCCTGTTGACCGAGCATTGAAATGGTTATCTGTTTTTAATTGTTCTTTTCTAGTTCGTCCAGAGTTGCTTTTGAAGGAAATACTGGCGGGCTGATGTCACTGCAGAGGTAAATATATATATACTGTGACGTCACTTTGCATCTGCTGGGGGTGGGTGCATAACCCACTTGTTCTGGATTCATCAGACTGTCCTAAAAGAAAAGGAAATTACCAGGTAAGTAATAATTTCTCATTTGCAAGCTGCTTATTGTGAAGGTGATGGAAACAAACAATATCTGAATTTTAAAAACTATGAGATAAACACAGGGGATTTCTGAGGGAGTGATGGGAATTGTAAAGGTAAATTAGTTGGGTGGATGGGCAGACTGGATGACCCATAGGTCTTTTTCTGCTCTGATACCATTTCATAGTAATTTCATAGCAGGAAAGGGCCGAATGCTCCATCCAGTCTGCCCTGCAAGCTTCTTATGGTAGCTCCTGCCACACCGCGAACTTATCCCCAAGCATTACGATAACCCATAAAAGATTTCCCCAAATGTCTGCATATCTGTACCCCAGACGTCAGGGTCCAGTGTTGGTTGTCATCTGACTCCAATTATTTTCCACCTCCTCCTCCCCACTAAGGGAATCTCAGGATGAGAAAGCAGTGCTAGAGATGCTGCCCAAATAACAGGAGGGGCTTTAGTTCTCTGGGCTCCTGCCTGCAGGGTACACAGACTGCTCCTGGTACTAATTGTGCTTTCCTATACCTCGTACAGATTCCTGACGCTGTGACCGGCTATTACCTCAACCGAGCGGGCTTCGAGGCCTCCGACCCACGCATGTGAGTGACCCATGTGCTTTTCCTTTCCTGTGATTTCTGCTCCAGGCCTGCTGCATCTCCTAGCCCTGTGAGGTGTGGGGACAGAGAGAACTTGCTAAATTCATTTGGCAGCCACGGAGTGACTTGGAAGCCCATTCCCCGTCCTCTCCTCTGCTAGCAAACAGCTCAGGCTGCCTTCTCTCTCACTGCAGGCCTTACTTACCTTACAGCCGGGCCCTGTTTATCAGTTCTTCAACGTCTGTAATCAAAGCCTCCAGCTACAGATAAGGAATGGATTTCAAAAAGTCCCTTAATGTAATAGCAAAGGCTCACAGAGTGAAAAATATCCTTTAGTCTGTTAAATTACAGCCCTGAGACTACGGCAGAGCTGGAGAAGCTCCTTTCTCCCTGTGCATGTTTCAGAATTTGTTTTTTTGGTGGCTCCCAATAAAATTTATTGCACCTTGGAGGTGTTCCTTATTTACTCTTTTTGGCACAAGCTCTACTTCTAGACCATTTCTAATTTAAAGTCTCTATGGCAAGGAGTTACACACACACATAACTGCTTCAGTGCTGATTTGTGCCTTTTGTCTTTTATTGAAAGATTTTATTCTCAAAACTAAGACAATTTCTTTTTACAGAATAATTACAAGCACAGAGTGTTCTGTTCCATTAAGGAAGGAAATGCTGCATTGGGTCATGTGGGGGAACCTGGGTTCCATGTCTGGCTCGGGTCGGCCAAGGCTGGGATTGCAGGGCAGAGAGTCCCGGCCTTTGCACCAGGGGTGACAGATTTTTACTTCTGGAGGGAGCCCGAGGCTCTCACTGCGATGACAAAAGTAAAATAAGTCGGGAGGGTTTATAGCATGGGAGAGGCCTGCCCTTCCCCTCCAGCCCTGCTAAGTACTTGTGAATGAAGCCGGTGGCAGCAGATCCCAGCTGAGCTGGGGGAGACGGCAGGGACCAACGCCCCCCTCCAGAACTTAAGCAGGCGTAGCAGAGCTGCAGCAACGATGACCCTGCTGAAGCTGAGTCCCCAAGAGCAGCCACCTCGTGACGGAGCTCGTGCGGCAGGACTCAGACTGCTTCCTGCAGGGTGGAGCATTTATGACATCAGAACCGGTGTGGGCCAATCAGAAAGGAAGTCTGGGGGGAGGAGGTGATGTCATCTACAATTCTCTCCCCCCCCCCCCCCCCCCCCCCCCCCAGTATTCGGGTGAATTTATATTTTAAGGCTGATTTGAAAGTGACTCGTTTAGCTGAGTGGGGATTGGTGCTCGCGGTGTGTGCGGGGTTGAACCTATGCAGAGGGTATGGGATCTTATTTGCAGGAGGCCTTGTGGGACCTGCTCTGGGGTGAGCCCTGCTGCTGCCGCCACCTGCCCAGCAGCGGGGATGGTGCCGGCCGCCTCCTGTTATTCCTAACTGGGGTCTCTCGTTGGCAGAATTCGCCTGATTTCCCTGGCTGCCCAGAAGTTTATTTCAGACATCGCCAATGATGCCCTTCAGCACTGCAAGATGAAGGGCACGGCCTCCGGGAGCTCCCGCAATAAAAGCAAGGTGAGGGCCTCCTGCGGCCAGGGGGAGCTGGGGAGGGGGAGTGGATCTGCCACAATCTTGGCTTTCAGGTCAGGCAAACCGCAGGGCTCATCTGCTTAGAGTATCAGAGAGTGCGGACTAAACATTTTAGAAATGCATAAGTACGTATTCTCTTCTGAGTAAACATCACCTGCCTACGCCTGCACTCTCCTCCTGGTCTGTTTGCATTAAATTTGTACACACGTTCGCCATGTCCCCAAGACTTTATCCATCCACACACCTTCCTATGCTTTCTGCATCCATTTAATATCGCGCACACACACACGCTCCCGTCTCATTGTGCTGCTGCTCTGATGTGTAACTGACGTCCTGTATCTGCCTCAGTTTCCTGCTTCCCTCGTGTAGTGAACGATAATTATTCTTACACGTACACAGAAACAGGGACTAGGACACGATTTGCAGCTTATTGCCTGAGAATGTTTTCTTATTCCCGTTGATTTTAGATGGTTGGGTGTGTGGTTCACATGTTCTTAAGATTCATGTTAGTTTATCTGGTTAAGTATGCAGACTCTATGCATTTATGATCTGTTACTGTGTTGTGTTTAATGCGTGCGTTGTTAGTCTGTTTAGGTTGGTCATCTAGATTGGCCTTTTTTGGATTATTCTTTTGGAAGATTCTGTTTCTATGTTGAATTCGTTGCTTTGTTCTGTAGATTTTTATGTGCATTGGACGGTTCTTTGAGCCCTTGCCAGATAGGTAGTTAAGCAGTTTGATTAAATAGATAAATATGTGCATTATATGACGCTAAGAGAGAGTGCCTGGCATTTGAGCTGCATGGAGATAAGGATTTGCTGAGCATCACCCATGCACACACCGTTTTGCAGAGGAAGGGTCTTGCTATACGAGCACTGGGCTGAGTTTTCTCCTTCTAAATGCTGTTTTGCCTTGTTTACTGCCCCAGGACAAGAAGTACACGCTGACCATGGAGGACCTGACTCCGGCGCTGACAGAGTATGGCATCAACGTGAAGAAGCCTCATTATTTCACCTAGCTCCTGGCGCCAGGTCCACCTGTCAGGCCGTCGGCAGAGACGCTGCGGAGGATCCAGGATCGGCAGGCTCCCGTGCTTTGCAGCTTTCCTCCTGCTGATCAGATTCAGGGGGAGGGAGAGGAGTCGCTGAGGCTGAGGTCCCTGCCCTTCCTCCAGGACAGACCTACATCCCCCTCCTCTGTGATCTCCTAAATTTCAGGACTGTTGTGCAGATATAAGTCACGTGTGAGGTAACGGACTAGAACTGTGAACTTATACGGGGTGAAAGGAGACAAGGTTTGGACTCTAGAACCGGGAGAATAAAGGCCGTGGGAACGAGAGGCAGAGCGCGCAACTCTCCTGCTTTAAATGGGGTCTTTCTGTAAATAAACCTGGTTGTTTGTGAGCCTTTTGTAAGTCTGATGAGCTTAGGAACGGCCATGCCTGCTACAACCTGCCCGATCCTCACTTACTGCCGTTTCTGGTAGGGACGCTGAGGCCCCCAAGCTACTAAGGAAGTTATCCCCGAATTAGCCAGAAGACCTCGTCACCACAAGGCCACACAAATATATGGCAAATAAGGTCAAGTGCAGATTCCAAAACTAAGCAGAAATACACTATATAAGTATAGAAATGTTTCTTAAACGTTGTTGTATATTTTAACAATTGCTTCCTTTTTTTTTTTTTTTCTTAAAAACAGTTAAGTGAGGAGTCAGAAGCCCAATCATTCCAAAATTGTGTTCAGATTGTAAATGAAGCCTCTCATACTGTAATCATCCTCGGGAAAACAACTCCCCAAAAGCCAAGATTCACCTGCCAGCAGTTTTATAAGTGGGATTGCCTGCGAAACAGAAAATGCATTGAAAGCCCCGACCTCTTTAGCCTTCCCTCATAGTGGAGCTCCTCTGTGTACTTTTTTTTTTCTTTTTGAGAAGCGGTGACCAGAATCGCACGCAGGTCTCTAAATGCTTTCCCTGTACGTCCCCGGATCAGTCCAGATCATGGGTTGAGCCTCCTTTCCAGCAGGTGGAGACAGACAAAAACTGAAAGGGCTCGGTGTAGAGCACTCAGAGGTATTAGGACATCCTTTGTTTCATTCTTGATTCCTTTCCTAATATTCTGTTTGCTTTTTTAGGATTGTCACCGCATACTGGGGCTGATGTAATAAGACCCGGTGAAAAACAGGCGCTCGTTATGTGCGCGGGTTTTGATCACCACGCGCCGCTGAAGCTGCCGCTTCCACGGGATGTAAAAAACAAATTATGCAAATGACTTGCGCACAGAAATGCATAAACATACAGAAAAATGTGCGTACCTAAGCGTGGTACAGGGCCTATGTAATAAGCGGCTGCATCCTCGCTGAAAACCCGCGCCGATAATCTGTGCATAAAAGCGAGTGAAAGGGTCTCCCTATTAAGTGAAAGTGTGACCCTGGAAAGTATTTTTAATATTTCCAGTAACTGTGCTGCAGAAAGCATAGCAAATATTTTCATGGGCGCTAATTCACAACAATCTTGCCGCTCTTCTGGCCGTGTATCTGTCCGCCCAGGGAAGTGCCTTGGTCACCGTGAAAAGCGCTTTGCTACGCTGGCCACTCTGAAGTCGAGATAGGCGCTCATCAGGCCGCTCGTGCTCTTCTGTTTGTGGCAGAAAAGTCTGCACGATTGGGCGCTCAGAAAGGCACCTAGCTAATATACCTGTTTGGGCACTTAGTCCAGTTCTGGCCATAAACACATCTCCCTCTTCAGCAAAAGTATGTCACTGCAATTTATGTTTATGAACATGAATAACTGTGAGTTCATGACAAAAATGGCAATTTATGTTCAGGGATCATAATTCACACCGCAAGGCAGCTGTAATGGTGCTACAGTCATCTTCGCTTAAGGATTTTATGAAATTGGTTTAATTATGTTACTTTTCATAGTTTCCCTTATGTTTATTACTTTCTGTTTTATCTGATTTTATGGTGGTTTTAATTTGCAATTTTTGTTTTTACATTGTTAATTTTATTTAGTTAATTTTATCTGAGTTTATATTTATGTATGTATTTCTGTTCATCGCTCAGGCCTTCATTGTGTTGAGCAATTAAGAAATTTAATAAATGAAAATGTACATTCCCTGTACGTACCCAGATTAGTCCGGACTCCTGAGTTTTGCCTCCCCTCCAGCAGATGGTGGAGGTGCAAAGGCTGCAGTCGGACTGACAAAAAAAAACCCCAAAAACTCAGAAAACCTTTTCATCCGAAGAACAAAAGGAAAAAGGTCTTCTCCTTTTCTCATCACTGAGCCTCCCAGGGGCTTGCTTGATCCTGGCAGGGTCATCCCCTCCCCCCGGCTTCTGCGGTGGACGAGCAGGGGGTCGGTGGCCCTTCATTTGCTCTGTCCTTGGCCCATGTGCAGGGCTGAAACCTGGAGGTCCCAGTTCCCTCACCCTGCAGGACCTCGGGAGTCTCCGGCCATTCTTGAGGGAAGGACTTGTTTGGTAAAGTTTCTTAAAAAAAAAACAAAACAAAAGGAAAAAAACCCTTTTTTCGCAAAGCGCCGGCAGTTGCAGGGAAAGGCCGTGGGACGGCACTGTTCCCCAACATATCCGTGCAAACCGGCGTTCAACGATTGACTACTCCGGCGGGGCTCCCAAGTTCCCCGGGCCTGATCGCAATGCCGTGCGCCGCAGCTTGTACTGCGTGTGGGGACGCTCGCGCGTGCCTGTCCTGCGACGGACAGTGCTCCGAATGCCTCGCCGGTGGGGAGGGCCCTTCTGGGATTGCAGCAACGGGCAAGCCCCCCTGACGCCATGAGCCTGGGAGGGTTTCCCCTGCACAGAGCTCCGTCACTGATGCCTTCCCACTCAGCACGGGAATGGAGGCCATTTTGTCCTCCATCAGGTTTGCCGCACAGAGAAATTTCCCTCCTGCATTGTCGCCGGAGCCTGGGCCCTCCTGTGGGGGTCCAGTGGCAAGGGAGCCTCCTTTAGTGGACGAAGGGGATTTTTCAGAGTCTGATTCCTCTGCCTCTTCATTTTCTTCAGACTTTGTGCTACTTTTGCACAAACCTTACAAAGCTCGGAGGTCCCGGCAGTGCAGGGCTTCACAAGATGCGTCTGTTCCTCTGGCCAAGCGCCCTTTGGGGGCCACCAGAATCAGACGGGCTCCCAGACCCGTTGCCTGCCACAGATGACTCTCCTGAGGTTACCGGGGCGGATGCAGTCCCAGCACATGTTCCTTCGGGCCCAGGTCTGGCCTTGGGGGACCAGGACACAGATCTGGAGGAAATCGAAGGTCCCAGCAGTTAAAGGTGATGACTCTAAAGTGGTCAGACTGTTCCATAGGGAGGAATTGGCTCCCCTTCTCTCTGCTGTGTTGCAAGAGCTGGGTATTGAAATTCCGCAGGAGCCATCGGAATTGGGAGCAGTGGATCCAGACCTGCTGGGGTTCTTCAGGGAGTGGGATACTCTCGACACCGGCTTAAAGGTCAGCAGGGCCATGGATAAGTTGTACCCCCTTCCCGAGGACGCACTGGAGCTTCTGAAGATCCCAAAGGTGGATGCTGCGGTGTCTGCTGTTACTAAGAAGACAACCATCCCCGTGGCCGGAGCGACAGTTTGAAAGATTTTCAGGATAGGAAGCTGGAGGTGCACCTCAAGAAAATTTTTGAAGTGTCTTCCCAGGGCATTCGGGCTGCTATGTGCAGCAGTTTTATGCAGAGGGCGGGATTGCACTGGGTACGACAGCTACAGTCGGACATGTCCCTCTCTTAGTCGGACTCCCACTAAGCTGAGCGACTGGAGGCCATGGTGAAGTACAATGCCGATGCCCTCTATGATCTCATCCATACTTTCTGAAGAACTATGATGGCGGTTTCCGCCCAGCGCCACCTATGGTTGAGAAACTGGTCGACTGATGTCTCGTCCACGGCCCAGTTGGGATCCTTGCCTTTCAAAGGAAAGTTGTTGTTTGGTAAGGATTTGGAGGAGATGATCAAGTCTCTCCAGGAGAACAAGGTCCACAAGCTTCTGGAGGACAAGCCAAGGGCAAACAGCTCCCTGCCTTCTCGTTCCCGCTTCAGAACCTGTCGACAGTTTCGCCCGTCCAGGCTTTCAGGGCGATCTCAGTGACAGTCCTCGAGTAGGCAGTCTTCTTGGAACCAGTCATTTCGGTGATGCAGACCAGACATGGGATGCCCCTTCCCTTGGCGGAGGAGCCAAGTCCGTGCAATGAGGCAAGGCTGGCCCACTCCTCAGTTCCAGTGATCAGAGGATGGTTGACTCTTTTAAGAGGAGTGGGTCAAGATCATCTCGGATCAGTGGGTCCTAAATGTGATAAGTCAAGCTAAGCTTTAGAATTTGCTTGTCCATTAAGAGGTCAGTTCTTTGTCTCCCCCTGCTCTTATCAGGAAAAGAAGCTAGTGGTGCGGAAAACCATTGCTCGGCTATGCCAGCTTGGGGCTATCATACCCGTACCCCTATGCGAATGGGGTCTGGGTCGTTACTCCATTTATTTCGTGGTCCCCAAAAAGGAAGGCACATTCAGACCCATTCTCGATCTCAAGGTGAACGTCGCGCTTGAGGTTCCTCATTTTCGAATGGAGACCTTACGATCGGTTATCGCCTCGGTGTGCAAAGGAGAGTTCTTGGTGTCTCTGGATTTGACTGAAGCGTATTTGCACATCAGCATCCGACCTGACCATCAGAGATATCTCAGGTTCAGGATTTTGGGGGGACATTTCCAGTTCTGCGCCCTACCCTTTGGTCTGGCAACGGCACCCAGGACCTTCACCAAGGTTATGGTCATGGTGGCTGTGTTGCTCCAGAGGGACGGTGTCCTTGTTCATCCTTATCTGGATGACTGGTTGATCCGAGCAAAGTCGGAAAGCTACTCTCTCTCGGTTGGATAGTAAATCTGGTAAAGAGTCAGCTGGTTCCCTCCCAGACTTTGGAGTTCCTGGTGGTGCTTTTCAACACCAAGTTGGGAAAAGTTTTCCTCTCCGAAGATCAGGTTTCCAAATTACTACTCCAAGTGTGCAGCTTATTGCAGAAGCGGGTGCCCAAGGTCTAGCATTATTTGCAAGTACTTGGATCCATGGCTTCTACCCTGGGAGTTGGTTCTGTGGGCATTTGCACACATGCGGTCTCTACAGTCAGCTTTGCTGTCCCGGTGGGACCCACAATTGGAACTCTTCCAGCTCCCTCTACCCTTGCTGGAGTTCACTCACTCCAGTCTTGCCTGGTGGCTTCTACCGGACAAGCTACGGTGGGGTGTGGACCTGGAACTCCCGACTTGGACAGTCATCACCACAGATGCCAGTCTCTCCGGATGGGGAGTGGTATGTCTGAACCAGTCTGTGCAGGGCCAGTGGACAGCGGAGGAAGCCTCCTGGTCTATCATTTTGCTTGGAAACAAGAGCTGTGCATTTAGCCCTGGAAGAGCTTCTCCCCCCTAGTGAGGGGCCAGCCAGTGCGAGTCTTTTCGGACAATGCGACCACGGTAGCTTACATCAACTGGCAGGGGGATACCAAAAGCCAGGCAGTGGCTCAGGAAGCTCAAGAGTTGATCTCCAGGTGGAAAAGTACTTGGATCATATTGCGGCTTCTCACATAACGGGCTCAGACAACGTGCAAGCAGACTTTCTGAGCTGGCATCAGTTAGGACCCTGGAGAGTGGGAACTGGGGGAAGCGATAGAGCTCATCCTCTGAAAATGGGGCAGGCCGTGAGTGGATTTGATGGCGACTTTTCACAATGCCAAAGCCCCATGATTCTTCAGTCGGTAAAGAAAAAGAGGGGCAGAAGGAGTGGATGCATTAGTTCTGCCTTGGCTGACAGGAGTCCTTCTGTACGTCTTTCCCCCATGGCCCTTAGTAGGCAAGATTTTGCGTTGTATAGAAATCCACCCAGGCAAGGTGGTCTAGCCCCAGACTGGCCAAGGCAGCCATGATTCGCAGACTTGGTCAACCTGGCTGTGGATGGTCCATTATGGCTGGCTCATCTGTCCAATCTTGTGTGTCAAGGCCCTGTCTCTTTGGATCAGGCCTATTAATTTTGTTTAGCAGCTTGGCTTTTGAGAGGGAGCGTTTGAGGAATAAGGGTTATTCAGAAGGAGTTATCGTGACCCTCTTACAATCTAGGAAACCGTCCACCTCTCTAACTTACATGAGAATCTGGAAAGTATTTGACGTGTGATGTACGTAGCTCAAGGTAGACCCTCGGCGAGCTTCTGTGGTGGATATTTTGGCTTTCCTACAGGAGGGGTTGATCAAAGGTCTTTCCTATAACTCACTCAGGGTTCAAGTGGCGGCTTTAGGCTGTCTTCGGGGCAGAGTTGATGGATTTTCACTGGCAATTCATCCAGGTGCATTTTCTTAGGGGAGCCAAGCATTTGCGTTCTCCGATACGGAAATCTTATCCATCCTGGAACCTTAATGTGGTCCTTAAGGGCTTTTGTGCTGCTCCCTTTGAGCCCCTAAAGTGATCTTCCATAAAGGCCCTCACCTTAAGTGGTGTTTCTTGTCATGATTTGTTCAGCTCGTCGAATTTCTGAGCTTCAGGCCTTGTCATGTAGAGAGCCTTTTTTGAGGAGTTCGGATACGGGAGTCTCCCTGCATACGGCCCCGACCTTTTTACCAAAGGTGGTTTCCTCTTTCCACTTGAATCAATCAGTGGAACTTCCATCCTTCTCCACTTTGAATCCTCCTCCTCCTCAGCCAAGGGAATTGCGTCAGTTGGATGTGCGGCGTGCCTTATTATACTACCTGAAAGTTACAAATTATTTCCGCCTATCGGATCACCTTTTTGTGCTGTGGAGTGTGGCCAAAAAGGATCATAAGACTTTGTGAGCTACCATTGCGCGGTGGTTGAAGGAGGCTATTAGCTCTGCTTATATAGGTCAGGGGCATCTTGTCCTGGCTGGTCTCAGGGCACATTCCTCTCGGTCTCAGGCAATATTTTGGGCCGAATGTCAGCAAGTTTTGCTGTAAGAAATCTGTCGAGCAGCAACGTGGAAGTCATAGAAACATATAGAAACATAGAAATGACGGCAGAAGAAGACCAAACGGCCCATCCAGTCTGCCCAGCAAGCCTCACACATTTTTTCTCTCTACTTATCTGTTTCTCTTACCTCTTGGTTCTATTTCCCTTCCACCCCCACCATTAATGTAGAGAGCAGTGATGGAGCTGCATCCAAGTGAAATGTCTAGCTTGATTAGTTAGGGGTAGTAGGGGTAGTAACCGCCGCAATAAGCAAGCTACATCCATGCTTATTTGTTTTACCCAGACTATGTTATACAGCCCTTATTGGTTGTTTTTCTTTTCCCCTGCCGTTGAAGCAGAGAGCTATGCTGGAAATGCGTGATGTATCAGTCTTTCTCCCATGCCGTTGAAGCAGAGAGCCATGCTGGATATGCATCGAAAGTTGAAGCAGAGAGCCATGCTGGATATGCATCGAAAGTTGAAGCAGAGAGCCATGCTGGATATGCATCGAAAGTTGAAGCAGAGAGCCATGCTGGATATGCATCGAAAGTGAAGTATCAGGCACATTTGGTTTGGGGTAGTAACCGCCGTAACAAGCCAGCTACTCCCCACTTTGTGAGTGCGAACCCTTTTTTCTTCTCCCCTGCCGTTGAAGTAGAGAGCTCTGCTGGATGTGTGAAGTATCAGTTTTTCTTCAGCCCTGCTGTTGAAGCAGAGAACTATGCTGGATATGCATTGAAAGTGAAGTATCAGGCACATTTGGTTTGGGGTAGTAACCGCCGTAACAAGCCAGCTACTCCCCTCTTTGTGAGTGTAAATCCTTTTTTCCATATTTCCTCTTGCTGTTGAAGCTTAGAGTGATGTTGGAGTCACAGTAACCATGTATATGTTTATTGAATAAGGGTATTGTTTCCAGGCAGTAGCCATCATTCTGGCGAGTCCCCCACTCTTCATTGGCGGCCTCTTGAATTTATGGATCCACAGTGTTTATCCCACGCCCCTTTGAAGTCCTTCACAGTTCTGGTCTTCACCACTTCCTCTGGAAGGGCATTCCAGGCATCCACCACCCTCTCCATGAAGAAATACTTCCTGACATTGGTTCTGAATCTTCCTCCCTGGAGCTTCAAATCGTGACCCCTGGTTCTGCTGATTTTTTTCCTACGGAAAATGTTTGTCGTTGTCTTTGGATCATTAAAGCCTTTCAAGTATCTGAAAGTCTGTATCATATCACCTCTGCTCCTCCTTTCCTCCAGGGTGTACATATTTAGATTCTTCAATCTCTCCTCGTACGTCATCCGATGAAGATCCTCCACCTTCCTGGTCGCCCTTCTCTGTACCGCTTCCATCTTGTCCTTGTCTCTTTGTAGATACGGTCTCCAGAACTGAACACAGTACTCCAGGTGAGGCCTCACCAAGGACCTGTACAAGGGGATAATCACGTCCCTTTTCTTACTCGATATTCCTCTCTCAGTCATTGCACACTTTCACCAGACATTACCTTTTGGACATCCAGGCACCAGAGGCCATGGGATTTGGTGAAAGTGTAATGCGAGCAGTCCCCACCTGTCTTAGGGAAGCTTTGGTACATCCCAGGAGTCTGGACTGATCTGGGAACGTAGAGGGAAAGGAAAATTGGTTCTTATCTGCTAATTTTTGTTCCTGCAGTACCACGGCTCAGTCCAGAGTCCTGCCCAGTATGGGAGAGGGGAATTGGAGAGTGCACTCGATCTGTTTTTTAGTTCTAATTTCTCTGAAGAACGGCACAGGCTCTTTTGCGTCCTGCACAATTTTTTTGTGTGCGCATAGTTGGGATTTCCAGGTTTCTCTTTCACCCTGCTTGGTCGGGGTAGAGTACTTAATTCAACAGTTATTATTATTATTATGTTTTTTCACTTCTGCCTTGGGAACAGTTCAATACTGAGTGACTGCAAGTGGCACCTCGGGTTACGTAGCACTGTCTGTAAAACTTTCTCTGTCTCCATCTGCTGGAGGGGTGGCAAAACCCAGGAGTCTGGACTGATCAGTGGTGCTACAGGAACGAAAATTAGATGGTAAGAACCAATTTTCCGGTCTCCCATGCTGTCCTGTACAGCCAATGCTATACTTCCCATGCTTAACACTGCAGCCACTCGAGCAGCGCTGCTTTCCCAATCGCATACGTTCACTATTAAGTAAGCGCCTAGCTCAGCACCCGAGTGGCAATAGGAGCTGGGTGCTTTACTTGGTCATGAATGTATGCCATCGGGCGCCCAGCAACTGTTGTTGTTCGGGCGCTGAGCAGCTGTAATGGGTTTTTTCTTAGCGGGAAATGTAGTGCTGCTCCATTGGCTGCATTGGTAAGCGCAGGAAATGTTGCATTAGCTGTCCAGGGTAGCGTGGGATGTGGAAAACTGCCGTTTGTATGAGTCATCAGCCAGGAACAGGAGCTCAGCGTTGGCATGGACATGTTGAAATCCTCCATTCAGTGGGGCTGATGTAATAAGGTGTGCTGAAGCTCCATGGGTTTCTGCGCCCATGTACACGTGGTTTCCCCGCACAAAGCCTTATAGGGGGATGTGCGCAAGGAAAAAAGGCGCATACGAATGTACTGTGTGTGTAAATCCATTCACTAGCGTTAGTGTCAATGAGATATCGTTGTTGTTTTGTGTCCCATTCCGACCAGGACACAGCATTATCGCCTTTAAAATCTTCACGGACCTTGCAATTTTATATAGTTTCAATTATAAACTGGAATTGGTCACAAAAGAGCAGCGCTATCTCAATAGAACATCGGGTGGGGATCGTGCCCACTGCCCTCTCATGTTTGCAGACGGCATGTTGGAAATTAGACACCAGCTCGTTTTGGAAGCTTTTCCCCCCCAATTGTCTGTGCTGTACATTGGGATTGCTATATGCGCACACATCTCAGTCCGAGAGTGATTGACAAACATCCCCGGAGGAAGGCTGTGTGGTGAAACAAAGGATTTTGTTGTGTTGGGATGCATCCCATTCCCCCAGCCGTCTGCTGGCCTTAGCTAGGAGTGTGGGAGAGGAGGAGGAGGAGGGAGGGGAATGGTTGTGCCAGAGGGGAGTACCTTACATGACTAGCAATTGATGGACATAACCTATAAATAAATATAACAATGGTTGATTTAGCATTAAACTAAATTGACCATTGCCTAGTAGCATTTCATGTATGGCTACTCGGCAGGTCGGCTTGGCTCCTGCTGCTGAGCGTGATGGACCCTCACTCTGACACAATACAGCACATTCGCATGTTATGTGGATGGCGCGGTCTCTGCGAATAGATGAGGCCTGCAATAATCAGGAGCCTCAGCTCCAGAAGAAGTGGTCAAAAGGTGCCACTGTTGCATGAAAAGGTGATGAGCAGGGATACTGACATCCACCTGAAAAACACAGGAACAAATGCATTTAAGAATTGTCCTGTGCACTTCTTGCACAACAGAAGAGGAAGGAAGGTAGGTCCTGGGAAAGGGGTGGGGGAGATTAAACATCAACAGAAAAATAACGGGGGCGGGTTGTTACTAGTAATCACAGGCAGCAGTGATGAGCAAAGAAAGAACAGGCATTCAAGTGTGAGAGAAGCCTTCACACCTGCTGGCTGTGCGGTAGCCCTGTATCCAAAAGCGTGAACAGCAGTGATGAGCGAAGACGGGCCAGAGATAGGCAGAGCTGTCAGCAAAGTGATGCATCTTTCCGGCGTGAGATCCGAAAACAGCAGAAGGAAGTGCAGAAGGTGTTTGCCCCTTTACGTGTACAGCATGGACGAGCGATGAGGTTTATTATAACCTGCAACATAAGAATAGAAAAAAAAAAACCAAAACAAGAGAACAGAAATATCAGTCAAAACCTTCTGCAAAAGACAGATCCAGCTCTAGTAAGCCCAGCAGTGATGCTGCATATTTGTCAGCACTAGAAGGAACCCTGTTTGCCCCTCTCTGCATATTTGGGGGTGGAAGTGCAGGAAAGAAAGGCAGCTAGAGAGCAGGGTAAGGATGGGGGAGATGGGAGAGAGAGTAGTGGTCAGGGCAGTATGAAGGGCAGATAGGGCTGGAGAGGAGGGATGTGCAAGAGCCTGGGGGTGGGAGCAGATAAGAGTATGGGGAGGGGGGAGGGGGTACCGGTGAGGGAGGTAGGGGGCCAGGGCAAGCCGGTCCCAGAAATGTGGAGGAGAAAAGGCAGCAGAGGGAGGCTTCACAGATGAAGAACAGGACAGAAAACAGGGCAAGGAGAGTAGAGCTGTGAGCAAAGGCTCCACCTCTGTCGCCTTCTCAGTGGTTAAGGCAGGGATAGAGCTGCATCCCCTTTGGGATAATTTGGGAGAGTAGAGCTGTGAGCAAAGGCTCCACCTCTGTTGCCTTCTGAGTGGTTAAGGCAGGGATAGAGCTGCATCCCCTTTGGGATAATTTGGGAGAGTAGAGCTGTGAGCAAAGGCTCCACCACTGTCGCCTTCTCAGTGGTCAAGGCAGGGATAGAGCTGCATCCCCTTTGGGATAATTTGGGAGAGTAGAGCTGTGAGAAAAGGCTCCACCTCTGTCGCCTTCTCAGTGGTTAAGGCAGGGATAGAGCTGCATCCCCTTTGGGATAATTTGGGAGAGTAGAGCTGTGAGCAAAGGCTCCACCTCTGTTGCCTTCTGAGTGGTTAAGGCAGGGATAGAGCTGCATCCCCTTTCCTTGTATTTTCTTTGCTTCTTATAAAACAGAGTCAAGGAGAGAAACCGCAAATTGTTGGAAACGCTTAGCTGCTGAGAGTAGCACAGACGGAGGAGGGAGCCTGTGAAGAAGGGATGGTCAGAGATAAGACTGACCCCCCACCACACCTGGCTTCAGCAATGACCTTTGCATAGAAAATCCTTAACTCAGAAACTGTGGGGAGACAAAGGCATCCTGAGCAGTATCTTACTGGGCAAGGGCACGTACGCAAGGGGAAAGTGTATAACAGGTACTGCTGGAGCCCGGGGGGGTGCCTGCTTCTGTACCACACCCCTACTTGCAAAAAACTTGGGTTCTCTCTCCTTCCTTCCAAGAAGGATTTCTTTCTTTCTTTCATAGCCAAAGATGTCAGCAGCCTGTCTGTGGCACAGAGGTCAGCGGAACAAGCAAAGCACCACTGGCGGGACACCAGGCTGGCTGTAGAAGCTAAGGTGGCTGGGACAGAAAGGTCACGGCGCCATTAATAACGTCATCTGCCATTCCCACAGCCTAACAAGGCCTGAGTAATTGAAAGGTTTCCCTGCCTTGTCTCAGTTTGCTCCTAAGTGGAACATTCCCAGACCAGGAGAACCGGGGCCACCCGGGTGGAAACCACACGGCACAGGGGCTTTTCCCTCTGCTGTTTCCCACAATCCATTTGTGATTTAACAACTGCTCTGAGCGTAAAAATGTGCGGGTTCTGGGTGCACGGTTTTTTTTGGGGGGGTAGGAGATCTGGGGAGAGCAGCCAATAGCGCTGTGCATTTGCATGTGATGAGCGCTGTTAGTTTGGTGCGGGGTTGGACCCCCATGTCCCAAACGCGCTAATCCCCTTTATAGTATAAGGTTAAACAGTGCGCTCGGCCCCTCCATGTTTGACCTTCTCTGTGACGCTGGGCAGTGACGTCATCTTCTCGGGCCTCTATTCACATCTAAACTGTGCTCGCAAACCCTATGCCTGGGCAGACTGCCCTGTGCCTGTTTACCCAACTGTTATTATAAAATACTAGTGTGATAATAAAATTAGCTCATGAGCATCCTAATATTTCTCTTCCCTCTTTCTGAAGTATTGCACTGCAAGGTGTATTTGGATCCAGTTTCCACACTGTAAATTCAAACTATTATTAGGAAGAAAGTTTGCATCCCTATACCCAGAAGTGCATGCTGACAGAATAGAACGAGGAGGTGGGGAAAATTCATTACAATTAGACAGCAGGATGTCAGTGCAGCTCTGATGGCCTGGACGACAGCAGCCAATGCATTTACCATCTACCTTCCCACTGCTGCGACCCACAGCATCCGCTACCTGCTCTGCTCAGGTCCCCCTCCCTGGCTGCTGTCTCTCCTCCTGGGCCCCTTCTGTGGAAGAGCAGGGGAGCAGAAGGAGCTTCTCCCCAGCACCACCACAACCATTAAGGGTTATTAAGATGATTGATTTATGTAGATTCAGAGCTGCCGAGTTACCCTGCTTCAGGAGGGAGACTTTGGGACAATCTGGGATTTCTGACCGCCCCGTTCCAATGCATGGGGGGGGGGGGGGGAATCAAGAACTACACAAACCACACACGGCTTTGGGATGGGAGTTCAAAAGCAGGGCTGGCCGGAAAGAGTCCCTCCTGGCACCCAGTAACTCGCAGCTCCGTCCCCCTTTTCCAAAAAACAGATCCAGAGTGGCTAAGAGTGGAAAACATTACTATAGCACCAAATACAGTGTCCCAATTCAAGAAAGCCTGGGACAAGTGCAGGGGGACTCCGAGGCAGGGATGGGGATTTTAAGGGCCACATAAACTGCTCTTTTCCTGCCGTGGTGTTTCTAGAAATATAAAAGCGCCCCTAAGACTCTGCATTACGATTGGGCTCACGTTTCTAGTGGTAGGAACGCAGCCGAGGGAAACGTAAAGCGGGGCAGATGCAGTTTTTTCCCTCCATACCCGCGGACGGGGCGTTGACTCTTTAAGAGGCCTGCGGCCTGGCTCCCCTCTTCATGGACTGCCCCAGGTGAGCAGGGCAGCGGCATCCGCTCGGGCGCCGCCCCGTTGTACCTGCATAACTGGCCCGTAAACATTTATAACAAGAATGGCCATCTCTGCTTGTCAAGAGCCACACACAGGCCAGTCTTCTTTGTATGCAAATCTCTCTCATGCATATTCATTGTGAATATCCTGAAAACCAGGCCTGTTTGAGGCTCTGGAGGGCTGGAGTTGGCCACTACTGGTAACGTCAGCATGCAAGCCGGCCCTGCTGCTCAACTTAGCATTTTTAAATGTTTTCCTCTCCTCTCCTCTCTTTTATTTTAATCACTAGCAGAAGCGTGTCTGCCTCTCCAGTCCAACCGCCGCACACCTTTCCACCCTCCTTAGCTTTGCCCAAGCAGTTTCATCCCCCTCCCCAGCCAGACTCCAAGTACACTTTGCCCACCCACCCATCCATCCATCAACCTGACCCCAGCACGCCCTTCCTCCCTCACAGGCCCAGCCTGACCTGCTGCCCATTCCAGCACATTCCTCACCCCGCTCTTTCCACCTGGACTCAGATGCTTCAAACGCGCCTCCCCTGCCCAAACACAATCTGCCACCATCTCCCCTTAAACAAACCAAAATAAATAGCAAGAAAGAAAGGCAGGAATACCCAAGGAGAGGAAAGGGCTCCCTCCTCCCAGCCCACCCACCCTGCTCTCCCCACCTCCCTGCTGTTACCCCCTTGCAGGTCCACGGATCCTCCTGGGGCAGGAGCCATCATCCACTGTTGCTCCTGCCCCGCTCCTCCGGTTCAGGCACACAATGAATGCGAGGAAGTGAACTCTGTGGCACCTGTGTTCTGAGGCTGGGTGGACATGCGGGTCAACATACCCATGTACTCTATTGAGTGCCTTCCCAGGTCTGCCGGGGACGGGTGGGTGGGGCGAGCATGGGCACGCTGTGCTCTGTTCTCCACCTTCTGTAGCAGCTGAGCTGTCAGATCTGTGGGAGGGGGAGAGCTTGGACTGGGGCACTATTGAAGCAGAGTTCGGCACCCTGGGGGGATGCCTTGAGCTGGAGGCATCTTTTCAGTTTCACAGGAAACAATGCCCTGCATCTGCCTGGTCTTCTCTTTCTGTGGAATTTCATAAATGCCAGCATCCAGCCTTTTGCTTGGGGCAGACTGCAGCCTAGGGTCCTCTTCATTCTCCTCCTTCCTGAAAGTCCCTCAGGGGTCTTTAACTCGTAGAAAGGCCAATGCCGCATCGCTGAGCAAAAAACGGGCATCCGCGCAGTAGGCCAATCAGCCGTCTCGTTAAAGAGGAGACGAAAGGGGAAATTGTGCGTCCCTAGTGCCGCCTTGGCATCGGGTGCCCAGGAGACATGGCGGTCAGTGCCGGTTAGGAAAATAGATGCCCCAATACGTCTTTTTCAAACGTATTGGGGCACAGTTAACTATTTGGGAATATTATTTAGTGTGTTTGTGCTTTTAATAGTCAGTAAGGCAGCGAATAAACAAGTTAGACTTTGTATTTTTAAATAGTAAGGCAGCTAGTAAGCAGTAGTTAGTGTGTTTATTTTTAAAAGTCTGTAAGACAACTAGTAAGCAGAACTGAGTGTTTGTATTTAAAACAAAGTAGCTAGAAGCTAGAAATAAGCTAGGAGCAGTGTATACCTAAGTAAAAAAGTTGAAAAGTTCAGTTCAGTTACTCACCTTGGAAAGGTATTGAGATAGTGTGATTTGGTTTGATTAGGTACCAACATTTGATAATCAAGAGAGCAGTGAGTCACTCTGGCTGACTAACTAAAGTGTTAAGGTTGTGTGTTTGATTTGAATAGGTACCATTGTTTGTTAATCAGAATAGCAGTGAGTCACTCAGGAAAACTAACTGTAGTGTAAATCACCAAAGGGATTGTTTTGCATTAATTTACCTTACAAGCACAGTATATATTTCAAATGAAGAGCCCAGTAACCCACATTCCAATGGGAGCACTGAGAGGAGAGGATCACCTTGCTGGTGGATGAAAGGAATCAGTAAGTTTTTGCTTGGGACATTGTCTTTTTCCAAACGTATTGGGGCAGTTAACTATTTGGGAATATTATTTAGTGTGTTTGTGCTTTTAATAGTCAGTAAGGCAGAGAATAAACAAGTTAGATTGTATTTTTAAATGGTCAGTCAGTAAGCAGTAGTTAGTGTTTATTTTTAAAAGTCTGTAAGGCAACTAGTAAGCAGAACTGAGTGTTTGTATTTAAAACAAAGTAGCTAGAAGCTAGAAATAAGCTAGGAGCAGTGTATACCTAAGTAAAAAGGTTGAAAAGTTCAGTTCAGTTACTCACCTTGGAAAGGTGTTGAGGTAGTGTGATTTGGTTTGAATAGGTACCAACATTTGATAATCAAGAGAGCAGTGAGTCACTGGCTGACTAACAAAATGAAGAAATAATACAGTGGTATTGTTTGATCGGTTTGCTAATTACAATGGCAATCACACACATGGCTCCCTATAGCCGTCTAAGCATTCATACTTTTTCAAAACTCTGAAGGCACCTCTGCTCATTTGATGTCTTAGTCTAGCTTGTCTATCTGTTTCAGCTGATTCCAGCAGGTTCCTTAACAGTTAGAATCATCTGTTTTACACAATATACAAGTAAGTGTCATTTAGACACCTTTCTTAGTCCTTAACTCAATCGGTAATATTCTTTGACGTTAACAATACCTTAATCCTGTGTTCCCCCCTACAGCCCTTCCCTCTCTGCCCCCTAGCTACACTTTACATGCCGGTTACTGTCCTTGCCTCTTATTACCTGCTTTGTAGTTTCACAATTTACCTGTGCTTTGCTTTGGTCTTTTCTAGCTACATATATATACAAATGTGGTGTGATTTGTGTGGACGCCTACCTGCACAGTAATTTATATAATTTTCATCTTGTAGATTTTGACAAAATTCAGTCCCCCTGATGCAGCTGGAAGCGAAACACGGCCGTGTCGGGGCCCTGTCGCACTTATAATATTGTGTACTATACATCGAATGCCATGCACACTATTCAATGTGCAAATGTAAAATAAATAATTGTTTTGTTGTCATATTGTTATTGTCCAGTATATTGTATGCCGCACATTTTTTTGTTGTGATTCCCTCTATATGTGTGTGCTGTTTACTCCACTTCTCCTCTTAGTTAAATAATTGCCAGGGTGTTGTGGGCCTTGCAGTTTGTATAGGTGCTCCAGTTCATGGGATTCCAGCCCCAGAGGTTTTCCAGTTCACCCAGTGGTGGTGGTGGGGGGTTAGGTATAGTTCAATACTGAGGGAATGCAGGTGGCACTCTCTGATATGTAGCAGTGCCTCAAAGTTTTGTTCACTGTCTCCATCTGCTGGTAGGGATGCATAAGCCCACTTGTCTGGACTGATCGGTGGTATTACAGGAATGAAAATTAGCAGGTAAAAACCTATTTTCCTTTCTTGAAGGAGGTGGCTCAAATGGAGGCTGGAGCAGCATTTTTAGTTGAAGCCTCTTATGAATTTTTTCTGGCCACAGCCAGGAGTATGGCTTCCGTGGTAGCAGCAAGACTGATCCGGGGCTGCACAACTGATCAGCAGATGCTATTACCTAAGACTCAGCAGGTGAAATTCTTTTTTAAAGATGCCTGTCTCTTTAGAGACCATTTGGAGAGGTTCGTGAAAGTCTGCAAGAGGGAATGGGAGAAAAAACAGTCTTCCCTATTGGCCAAAATTAGCAGTTCGGCCACCCAGCAAATTTAGCAGTTCAGCCAATCTCAAAATGTGTATCATCGGCTACTAGGAGCCAGATCTGAACTACAATGACTCGATGAAGAGGGCTTAGTCCAGCAACTAAACCAACTTAAACAAACCCACTTTGAAGGTAGTAATAAGGCAGGGTGTATTTTAGCCTGACAGTTGAAGGCTCAAACTGCACAGAGTACGGTGACTAAAATCAAAGATTCTCAAGGCATGATCTATACCACAGTAACAACCATCCGAGAGTGCTTCACTGAGTTCTATGCCTCTCTATACAGCCAAAATGCCACAATTCATGAGGATGATATTGATAAATATCTTCAGCCAATCCCTTTGCCCAAACTCAAATCCGAGCAACAAGTTTCTCGATATCCCAATCACTTCTCAGGAAGTATCCCTAGTATTTAAGTCTCTAGTATGTATTACCACAAACTGTCCCATATCCTTACTGATCCCTGTTTAACTCTCTTTTTAATGGTGACTCTCTCCCTGCCCACTCGAACATGCAGGTATTTCAGTGATAGACAAACCAGGGAGAGACCCATCATTGTGCAGATCATATAGGCCCATTTCTTTAATTGACGTGGACTTGAAGATGCTTGCTAGAGTCTTAGCTCTTTGCTTAAATAGCATAAGAACATAAGAAATTGCCATGCTGGGTCAGACCAAGGGTCCATCAAGCCCAGCATCCTGTTTCCAACAGAGGCTAAACCAGGCCACAAGAACCTGGCAATTACCCAAACACTAAGAAGACCCCATGCTACTGATGCAATTAATAGCAGTGGCTATTCCCTAAGTAAACTTGATCAATAGCAGTTAATGGACTTCTCTTCCAAGAACTTATCCAAACCTTTTTTGAACCCAGCTACACTAACTGCACTAACCACATCCTCTGGCAACAAATTCCAGAGCTTTATTGTGCGTTGAGTGAAAAATAATTTCTCCGATTAGTCTTAAATGTGCTACTTGCTAACTTCAAGGAATGCCCCCTAGTCCTTCTATTATTCGAAAGTGTAAATAACCGAGTCACATCTACTTGTTCAAGACCTCTCATGATCTTAAAGACCTCTATCATATCCCCCTCAGCTGTCTCTTCTCCAAGCTGAAAAGCCCCAACCTCTTCAGCCTTTCCTCATAGGGGAGCTATTCCATCCTCTTTATCATTTTGGTTACCCTTCTCTGTACCTTCTCCATTGCAACTATATCTTTTTTGAGATACGGCGACCAGAACTGTACACAGTATTCAAGGTGTGGTCTCACCATGGAGCGATATAGAGGCATTATGACATTATGAATCTTGTTCACGTCAATCAAGTGGGCTTTGCTCCGCAATGCATGGCTGCAGACAATGTCTCGCAAGATTATCAATCTACTGTGGTGAGTTGAATGGGAATGTATCCCCACTGTCCTTTTGGCCATAGATGAAGAGAAGACATTCAACTTAGGTCACTGGGCATTTCTATTTAAAACTTTAAGCATATGAACGCCGGACCCTTCTTTCTTCAATGGATAAACTTTATGAATCTCCCAAAGCCAAAGTTAAGATCAATGGTGGTTATGGACCAGATTTTGATAGTTGTAGAGGGTCGCGCCAGGGTTGTCCCATTTCCCCTCTACTCTTTGCAATATTTCTGGAACCCTTTGCCATACGAGTGTGAGGTTCTAGTCAAATTCAGGGAGTTCCCTTAGGTGATCATCAAAATAAGCTTTCGTTATTTGCAGAGCTTGTCCTGCTAACCCTTACAGAACCTCGCAGCTCACTGGCTGGAATTGAGTTTGAACTTGAGTGGTTTAGCAGCGTATCTGGTTTTAAAGTAAACTTGAATACGGAAAGTCTAAACTACTCAATGTCATCCTACCAGAGATGGATGTTGCTTTTATTAAGCAACACTTCCCCTTTAAGTGGGCCAAAAATTCCCGTAAATACTTGGGAGTCTACTTAGGTGCTCATACTTCTGATCTACTCAAGCTCAATTACTCCCCCTTCCTTTCTGCAATCCATAAGGACTTGGAAAAATGGCACAGAGCCACCTTTTCGTGGCCAGATCGCATCACCATAGTTAAGATGAATATCTTACCGTGGTTTTTATACCCAATGCTTTATTGTGCCGTTGGCAATTTTCATTTCATCTAGCACTGACACCCACCCACTCACCGTGTCCTTTTTTATCCCAAAATCAGAGGTGGCCTTGAAGTCCCTAATATACTTCGGTATTGTGCAGCTGCCAGCTGAGGTCTCTTGTGGATTTATACAGATCCCTTTCTCTTAAACAATGGACTTTGATTGAGCAGGGGTTTGTTGGGTTGATGCCCCTTGCTGCCTTACCTTGGCAGCTGCGATCGACTTGGAAGCCGCTATGTTATATGCCACTTACCCTAAATACCACCTTGTGTGTTTGGGCACAGTAGAAAATTCAACTTGTAGATTTCTTCTATTTTTCCTTTTTTCTCTTTTCGATAATACTGTCTTTCCCTGCTGGATTCCAATCCACACTGTTCCACACTTGGAAGTGGTCTGGGATTCTCACTATTGGGCACTTATTTAGGCAGGGAAGCTTGATAGACATCAACTCCCTTTTGGAGTCTCTTTCCCCACATAGAACAGACTTTCTAGCCTTTGTCCAAGTGCAACATTTTATCAGTTCTATACAGCGCTCTAATAACTTGAGGAGTGGAAGATGCATGTTCAAAAATTTCTGTACTCAGGCAGACTCTGTCAGGCATGTAATCTCTAAAATGTATATCTTCCTGCAGAGCATAACCTCATGCCCTTCTCTCATGTTAAGCAGTGGGAAGCTGATTTGAGGCGTTTCTTGAACTCCGGAGACCGACCAATAGTTTTTGTCAACATAAGCAAATGTTCTATCTCAGCTCAGCTGCAGGAGAATAGTTTCAAAATAATATAATCGATGGCATTTGGACCCAGTGAAGTTGCACAAATTATATCCCTCCCAAGCGGACCTTTGTTGGCGAGACTGTGGTTTGAGGAGGACTTTCTTTCACATTTGGGGGCAACGTCCAGTCATTATTCTTTTCTGGGAAGAGTTAACGGCCTGGATGAACACTGCCCTGAATCTAAATATCTCACTTGATGCTGGACAGGTGATGTTTACAAGTATTCATTGCAGCTCGAAGTACAGTTGCCATACACTGGAACCAAGCTAGTAGAACCCCCTTTTCAAAAAGTGCTAGATATGTTTACTGTCGGCTAGCTTCTCAATGCAAGCGGAGGGCGTCGTTTTAGGCAGTCTGGAAACCATTTCTTACCCTGACTAACCAGGCTTAGACAATAGCTTACTGAACCTATACTCCCTCTTGCAACCTGTGCCCTCCTGTCGTCTACCTTTTTAAGTACAGCCAGGGCAGACATTTATATACCTATAACATTTTCCCAGACTTTATGTTAATGTACCTGGAGATTTTAATATTTAATAGAGATGTGAATTGGAACCGGTTCTGATTCACATCGTGATTTTTTTTTCATCCAGCCCGATCGGGGTTTTTTTTTTAATTGGCTGCGCCCGAGCCGATAAACAAAAAACCCACCCCGACCTTTTAAAACTAATCCCTTAGCTTCCCCCACCCCCCCAAAAACCTTTTACAGGTACCTGGTGGTCCAGTGGGGGTCCCGAGAGCGATCTCCCGCTCTCGGGCCGTCGGCTGCCACTAATCAAAATGGCGCCGATGGCCCTTTGCCCTTACCATGTGACAGGGTATCCGTGCCATTGGCCGGTCCCTGTCACATGGAGAGAGCACTGGATGGCCGACGCCATCTTTAAAAATGGCACGGGCCATCCAGTGCTCCTACCATGTGACAGTGACCGGCCAATGGCACGGATACCCTGTCACATGGTAAGGGCAAAGGGCCATCGGCGCCATTTTGATTAGTGGCAGCCGACGGCCCGGGAGCAGGAGATCGCTCCTGGGACCCCCACTGGACCACCAGATACCTGTAAAAAGGTTTTTTTTTGGGGGGGGGGGTTGGGAGGGTGGGGGAAGCTAAGGGGTTAGTTTTAAAGGGCCGGGGTGGGTTTAGGGGTTATTTCTGTGTGCCGTTTTTCCCACCCTCCCCCAAAACGATAAGAGAACCCCACGAAAAATATCATGGGGTTTTCCTATCGGTTTTGGGGAGCCCCGATTTCTGACAATTTTGAAAATATCATACGATATTTTCAATCATCCAAAATACACTTCACATCCCTAATATTTAATGCCTGTTGGAGAAGATGCTTCTGATATTTTTCTTCCATATGTTTGGATAATTTGTACAATACCATTCTATGAACTCCTGGGGGTGGGGAGGGATGAGACAGGTACTAAGGGTATACTTTATATACTGAGCATATGGTCTGCTGCCATCCTCTCTTCAAACAAGGCAGTCCTTGTGCATATTATGGGGTCTTGTTTGATAAAACATATTAATGTTAATTACACAAAAAAAATTTTTTTAATTCCCAGCATATTCATTTGCTAACATGGAATCTTTTTGATCTCGATGTTGAAACAAGAACATAAGAAAATGCCATACTAGGTCAGACCAAGGGTCCATCAAGCCCAGCATCATCTTTACAACAGTGGCCAATCCAGGCCATAAGAACCTGACAAGTACCCAAAAATTCCTTGTTACCATTGCCAATGGCAGTGGCTATTCTCTAAGTGAACTTAATAGCAGGTAATGGACTTCTCCTCCACGAACTTATCCAATCCTTTTTTAAACACAGCTATACTAACTGCACTAACCACATCCTCTGGCAACAAATTCCAGAGTTTAATTGTGCGTTGAGTGAAAAAGAACTTCCTCCGATTAGTTTTAAATGTGCCCCATGCTAACTTCATGGAGTGCCCCCTAGTTTTTCTACTATCCGAAAGAGTAAATAACCGATTCACATCTACCCGTTCTAGACCTCTCATGATTTTAAACACCTCTATCATATCCCCCCTCAGCCGTCTCTTCTCCAAGCTGAAAAGTCCTAACCTCTTTAGTCTTTCCTCATAGGGGAGTTGTTCCATCCCCTTTATCATTTTGGTAGCCCTTCTCTATACCTTGTCCATTGCAATTATATCTTTTTTGAGATGCGGCGACCAGAATTGTACAAAGTATTCAAGGTGCGGTCTCACCATGGAGTGATACAGAGGCATTATGACATTTTCCGTTTTATTCACCATTCCCTTTCTAATAATTCCCAACATTCTGTTTGCTTTTTTGACTGCCGCAGCACACTGAGCCGACGATTTCAATGTGTTATCAACTATGACACCTAGATCTCTTTCTTGGGTTATAGCACCTAATATATATTTTTTTTTTTCTTGTTTTGTTAAAAAAAAAAATTTTCTTTTTAGTTAAATTATGTAGAGTGTTAGGGATTATAATTATACAATGTATTTATTTTCAATCTTTACTATTTTCTATTTATTTATTTTGTTTCTATTTTTCTTTAGTATTATTATTTTTATCTTTATAATTTGAAGTTGTGAACCGTTTTGGTCGGATACTCTCCGTGAAAATCGGTATATAAAATGTTTTACATAAAATAAATAAATAACCCAAAATTGTGTAATTATAGCATGGGTCATTTTTCCCTATATGCATCACCTTGCACTTATCCACATTAAATTTCATCTGCCACCTTTTCCAAGAATTTGGAGTAGGAAAGGTCTTCCAATGGTGAGAATGGCTCCCAGCTGCTCCTCCGGCACGTCAGATGGTATCCCCGAAGAACCTGATGAGGTTGGAGGGGAGTCCTCTGGGCCAGTGTCTGGGTGATGGGAAAACTGAGACTCTGAGCTCTCATGCTCTTGAATTTGGCTGCTCTCTCTTGGACGCGAAGAGAGTGACCTCCCTTACGGTGAGGGGCCCAGAGGAGGACGAAATGGGCGTCCCTTTTGCTCTTCTAAGGAGGTGAAGAACTGGGACAGAACTTGGAAATCTGAGACATGGCTTGCGATGCCAGATCTCCCTGGCCAGGAGTGGGAGATCTTCCTCTTCCCTTGAGATGATCTGCCGGAGATAGAGCCGCTTAGCAGGATGTCGGAGTCTGGGCGGATGCTCTGACAGTTTCCTGCTGGAAGACTTCTTATGCACCTTTTGAAAAGGCTCCTGCAGCTGTGGGGAAGATCTCTTCCTCTTGGACACAGAGGCAAATCTGAGTACACCCTTCCCCGAGGAACCACAGAAAGCCGAAGACAGCTGCTCAGAGAGAAACTTCAGGTCTAAAAACCCAATTCTGCCATCTGCTCGGGATGAATATGACTTGAGGATCCATGGCAGACCTATGCCTATGAGGTGACTTAGTAGCTGAAGAGGGTGGCACTGGTTGCTATTTCGACTGTTTCTGCATTGTGGACTTTGACACTAATGGCTCCTGCATTGGAAGACGCGATTATTCCTCTCACGTCGGACGACGCTCAACAATGTGCATGCATCTGTGCGTGGGTTCTTCGTCTTTGACGCAAGTTTCGATGATGCCTCCAATGTGCGGTGCATCGCATTGGTAGGTGTTGGCGCATCTCTGGCACAGTGCGACGACGCACACTTCAACCCTTCAATGCTGGTCACCACTGGCTTGTCTATGGTCTTTGGTGCTACGTCAGATGATGCCCGTGTTTGTGCGGCTTCGTAGGGGGCTGAACCACCTGGCCTGGCTGTTTCTCTGGCGGTCTGAGGATGGAGGCTCTCTTTGGTTTTAGAAGGCGATCTGAGCACGACCCCAGTGATGAGTGGGCCAATAAGTGCTCCGCTGGTGGGGCGGAAGACCCCGAAGGCTCTTCCCTTAGCCAAGCAATTTTTAATGCAGGTTGGTGCTGGGGCCTCAGCAACATCTGAGCACAGTCCCTGCAGGATGGGCAAGATCCAGGCCAAGGCAAAGATAGCAATAACTATGCCCAGCAGTGGCGGACATACGTTTTCCCACATTGGCAATAATTAAAGGCAGGCAATTTAGGAGCCATGCTGGAGCACTGAAAAGTGCTGTTAAAAGATGAAAAACTTTCGAACGAGGAGAAAAGTTCTGTGATCTTTGAGAAGCTCCGCCTCGGCCGCTCTGGAAGGACATCCCATATAGCAACGCTAACTCAGTCTGCTTATCGGCAGGAAAATGAGCGAGTGATCAAATTTGCAGATGCTAAAGTTATTCTCCGTTGTTAAATCACAAATGGATTGTGGGAAACAGCAGAGGGGCCTGGTTAGACTGTGGGAACGCTCATCCAAATGGCAGATGAAATGTTTACACAACGATGCCTATGTGGAAAAATAATGCCATCTGTATGAGTCACCAGCCAGGAAAAGCAGCTAGGCATCGTCATGGACAACCTGTGGAGATCCTCCATTCAGTGTGCGGTGACAGTCAAAAAAAAAGAAAAAGCAAACAGAATATTAGGAAAGGAATCAAGAATGAAACAAAGGATGTCCTAATACCTCTGAGTGCTCTACACCGAGCCCTTTCAGTTTTTGTCTGTCTCCACCTGCTGGAAAGGAGGCTCAACCCATGGTTTGGACTGATCCGGGGACGTACAGGGAAAGCATTGAGAGACCTGCGTGCGATTCTGGTCACCGCTTCTCAAAAAGAAAAAAAAAAGTACACAGAGGAGCTCCACTATGAGGGAAGGCTAAAGAGGTCAAGGCTTTCAATGCATTTTCTGTTTCGCAGGCAATCCCACTTATAAAACTGCTGGCAGGTGAATCTTGGCTTTTGGGGAGTTGTTTTCCCGAGGATGATTACAGTATGAGAGGCTTCATTTACAATCTGAACACATTTTTGGAATGATTGGGCTTCTGACTCCTCACTTAACTGTTTTTAAGGAAAAAAAAAGGGAAGGAAGCAATTGTTAAAATATACAACAACGTTTAAAGAAACATTTCTATACTTATATAGTGTTTTTCTGCTTAGTTTTGGGATCTGCACTTGACCTTATTTGCCATATATTTGTGTGGCCTTGTGGTGACGAGGTCTTCTGGCTAATTCGGGGATAACTTCCTTAGTATCCTGGGGGCCTCAGCGTCCCTACCAGAAACGGCAGTAAGTGAGGATCGGGCAGGTTGTAGCAGGCATGGCCGTTCCTAAGCTCATCAGACTTACAAAAGGCTCACAAACAACCAGGTTTATTTACAGAAAGACCCCATTTAAAGCAGGAGAGTTGCGCGCTCTGCCTCTCGTTCCCACGGCCTTTATTCTCCCGGTTCTAGAGTCCAAACCTTGTCTCCTTTCACCCCGTATAAGTTCACAGTTCTAGTCCGTTACCTCACACGTGACTTATATCTGCACAACAGTCCTGAAATTTAGGAGATCACAGAGGAGGGGGATGTAGGTCTGTCCTGGAGGAAGGGCAGGGACCTCAGCCTCAGCGACTCCTCTCCCTCCCCCTGAATCTGATCAGCAGGAGGAAAGCTGCAAAGCACGGGAGCCTGCCGATCCTGGATCCTCCGCAGCGTCTCTGCCGACGGCCTGACAGGTGGACCTGGCGCCAGGAGCTAGGTGAAATAATGAGGCTTCTTCACGTTGATGCCATACTCTGTCAGCGCCGGAGTCAGGTCCTCCATGGTCAGCGTGTACTTCTTGTCCTGGGGCAGTAAACAAGGCAAAACAGCATTTAGAAGGAGAAAACTCAGCCCAGTGCTCGTATAGCAAGACCCTTCCTCTGCAAAACGGTGTGTGCATGGGTGATGCTCAGCAAATCCTTATCTCCATGCAGCTCAACTGCCAGGCACTCTCTCTTAGCTTCATATAATGCACGTATTTATCTATTTAATCAAACTGCTTAACTACCTATCTGGCAAGGGCTCAAAGAACCGTCCAATGCACATAAAAATCTACAGAACAAAGCAATGAGTTCAACATATAAATAGAATCTTCCAAAAGAATAATCCAAAAAAAGGACAATCTAGATGACCAACCTAAACAGACTAACAACGCACACATTAAACACAACACAGTAACAGATCATAAATGCATAGTCTGCATACTTAACCAGATAAACTAACATGAATCTTAAGAACATGTGAACCACACACCCAACCATCTAAAATCAACGGGAATAAGAAAACATTCTCAGGCAATAAGCTGCAAATCGTGTCCTATTCCCTGTTTCTGTGTACGTGTAAGAATAAT
The DNA here is from genome assembly GCF_901001135.1 of Rhinatrema bivittatum. Lineage (NCBI taxonomy): Eukaryota > Metazoa > Chordata > Amphibia > Gymnophiona > Rhinatrematidae > Rhinatrema > Rhinatrema bivittatum. Next base: position 8,461,498 of record NC_042619.1, on the reverse strand, counting down.
TATCGTTCACTACACGAGGGAAGCAGCAAACTGAGGCAGATACAGGACGTCAGTTACACATCAGAGCAGCAGCACAATGAGACGGGAGCGTGTGTGTGTGCGCGATATTAAATCAATGCAGAAAGCATAGGAAGATGTGTGGATGGATAAAGTCTTGGGGACATGGCGAACGTGTGTACAAATTTAATGCAAACAGACCAGGAGGAGAGTGCAGACGTAGGCAGGTGATGTTTACTCAATGAAGAAATCACACACACTCGGAAGAGAAAAGAAAATTAGGTTCTTACCTTTTGCTAATTTTCGTTCCTGTAGTACCGAGGATCAGTCCAGACTCCTGGGTTTTGCCCCCCCTCTAGCAGATGGAGACAGAAGTTTATAAACAAAAAACTCCGCCTACATATAGGCTGGTGCCACCTACAGTCTGGCAGTATTACTTAATGTCAAAGTAGCAGGAGAACCCGCAACAAAGAACCCAACGAACACTGAAGATTACCTCCAAACTAAGCGAAATTGAATCTTAACTCCACCCAACTGGGTACCGAACTCGAGGTAACCAACAAACAAACATATTCCAGCAAAAAAACAGCACACAGATCACACATCCTCTCCCGGCAGACAATCGCAATACTGGGCGGGACTCTGGACTGATCCTCGGTACTACAGGAACGAAAATTAGCAAAAGGTAAGAACCTAATTTTCTTTTCCCTGTACGTACCAGGATCAGTCCAGACTCCTGGGATGTACCAGAGCTTCCCTTACTGAGGGTGGGAGCCGGAGAGGCCTGCTCTAAGCACCCCTTCTCCAAATCCCGACGGCCCTGGCGCCTTCACATCCAAACGATAGTGCCGGGCAAAAGTATGGACTGACTTCCAAGTGGCCGCCCTACAGATCTCCTCTGTAGGAATATGTTGGCATTCCGCCCAGGATGCCGCCTGGGCGCGAGTTGAGTGGGCTTTCAGACCCACCGGCAACGGCTTCCCCGCCAACAGATATGCTGAGCGAATGGTTTCCTTCAACCAACGAGCAATTGTAGTCTTGGAAGCCGCTTTTACCGCGCCGGGGACCACCATGGAGGACGAACAGATGATCGGAGACCCTGAACACATTAGTACTCTCCAAATAGTGTAACAAGACGCGCCGAACATCCAGCTTCCGCAGGTCCCTAGCTAAGGGATCCGAAGACTGTCCCTGACCGAACGATGGCAACTCCACCGTCTGATTGACGTGAAGGACGAAACCACCTTTGGTAGAAAAGACGGCACAGTACGCAAGGAGACTCCCGAATCCGAAATCCTCAGAAAAGGTTCTCGACACGACAGAGCCTGCAGCTCAGAAATCCGCCGCGCCGATGCCATAGCTACCAAAAATACCGCCTTGAGCGTCAAGTCCTTAAGAGTGACGTGTCGCAGAGGCTCAAACGGTGCCTTACACAGCGCTTTAAGAACCACATTCAAATTCCAAGACGGACACGGAGGACGAAACGGAGGGCGTAACTGTTTTGCCCCCCGAAGGAAACGCACCACATCCGGATGTTGCGCTAGCGAAACTCCGTGCACTCGCCCCCGAAAAGATCCTAGCGCTGCCACTTGCACCCGCAAAGTACTACAGGACAGGCCCTTAGTCAACCCCTCCTGTAGAAACAGCAGAATATCCGGAATAGTCGCCCGAGTAGGTGCTGTGCCGCGATGCACACACCAAGTCTCAAACAGTCGCCACACGCGCACGTACGCCAGAGACGTAGACTTCTTTCGGGCATGCAACAACGTGGACACCACGGAAGGCGCGTATCCTTTAGAGCTCAACCGCTGCCTCTCAAAAGCCATGCCGCTAGACAAAAGCGATGCACCAGGTCGAAACAAACGGGCCCTTGATGTAGGAGATCCGGCAGAAACGGAAACCGAAGTGGCCCCTCGACCGCTAGATTTACCAGATCCGCGAACCAGGGCCTTCTTGGCCATTCTGGAGCCACCACGATCACCTCCGCCGGATGCTGCTCTATGCGACGCAGCACCCGTCCGATAAGCGGCCACGGAGGAAACACGTAAAGTAACACATCCCTCGGCCACTGAACTACCAGTGCATCCACTCCTTCCGCCAACGTCTCCCGGCGACGAGAGAAAAACCGAGGAGCCTTTGTATTGCGGAACGTGGCCATCAGGTCCATCGCTGGTGTGCCCCACCGATCGCAAATGAGCCTGAAGGCGTCCTCCGCGAGCTCCCACTCCCCGGGATCCAACCAATGCCGACTGAGAAAATCCGCCTGGACATTTTCCACCCCGGCTATGTGGGAAGCCGCGATACTGCTCAAATGGGACTCCGCCCATATCATCAACAACCGAGCTTCTGCCGCTACCGGCTGACTCCGGGTTCCCCCCTGACGATTGATATAAGCCACCGTGGTCGCATTGTCCGACAGAATCCTGACGGAACGCCCGCGGAGAAGCGGGAGGAACTTCACCAGAGCTAAGCGCACCGCTCGAGTTTCCAACCGATTGATGGACCACGACGCCTCCCGAGCCGACCATGTTCCCTGAACCGCTCGACCGAGACAGACTGCTCCCCAACCGAGCAGACTGGCATCCGTGGTAACCACCGTCCACGACGGAGTTTCCAACGAAACCCCGCGACTCAAGTTTTCCTGGCAGAGCCACCATGGCAAGCTGTCTCTGGCTTCCTGGGTCAACGGCAGGCTGAGGAAAAATTCTTCCGAGACCGGGCTCCAACGGGAGAGCAACGCGGACTGCAAGGGACGCATATGCGCAAACGCCCATGGAACTAACTCTAGCGTGGAGTTCATAGAGCCCAAGACCTGCAGATAATCCCAGACCACTGGGACCGGTTTGTGCAACAACCTGCAAATTTGCCTCTGTAATTTGAGGATACGCTCTTGCGTTAGGGCCACCGTGCCTTGACACGTGTTGAACACCGCCCCCAAATACTCCAGGGATTGCGACGGCACCAGATGACTCTTGGCCAGGTTGACCACCCAGCCCAGTGAGCGTAACAGGTGTAGCACCCGCTGAATCGCCAGCTGACAAAGAGTCCTCGACTTGGCCCGAATCAGCCAATCGTCCAAGTATGGATGCACCAACAGCCCCTCCTGGCGGAGTCTCGCCGCCACCACCACCATAATCTTGGTGAACGTGCGCGGAGCCGTTGCGAGGCCAAATGGCAACGCTTGAAACTGGTAATGTTGTCCCAGTACCGCAAAACGGAGAAACCGTTGGTGCTCCCGTCGAATCCCAATGTGCAGGTACGCCTCTGTGAGGTCCAGAGAGGCCATAAACTCTCCTTTTCTGACCGACGCGATCACGGACCGCAAAGTTTCCATTCGAAAACGCGGAACCCTTAGACACTTGTTGACACTCTTCAAGTCGAGGATGGGACGAAATGTCCCCTCCTTCTTGGGTACCACGAAATAAATGGAATACCGGCCCTGTCGGAGTTCGCCGGACGGAACCGGAACGACGGCCCCGAGGTCGCGCAACCGCGCCAGAGTCTCCCGCACCGCCCGGCGCTTTTCTGAAAACCCGCAAGGGGACACCAGAAAAGCCGGAGCCGGACGGCGTGAAAAATCTAACGCGTAGCCGTGTTTTATCACCTCTAGGACCCACTGATCCGACGTAATCTTGGTCCATTCCTCGTAAAAACCGGCTTAACCTGCCGCCAACCGGAGGAACCGAGGAACGGACCGGCCTCACTTCATTGTGCTGGCTTACTGCCCTGCACAGCCTGACTGGCCCCCGGACGGCCGAATCGACGCCCACGAAAGGACTGCGAGTACGATTGTTGGCGGGCCGCACCGTGACGGAACGAAGAGATCGATCCTCTCGCCGCCCGAGTTCTACGGCCCCCACGAAACCGCGACCGAGCGGCTGGAGCACCCCGGAAGCGGTATCTATCCTCCGGTAAACGGTGTGCTTTATTCTCCCCCAAGGATTCTAGGATATCGTCCAACTCCTTACCAAAAAGCAACTTCCCCTTAAAGGGAAGAGAGCCTAACCTAGCCTTGGAGGTACCATCCGCCGCCCAATGACGAAGCCACAATAGACGCCGCGCCGCTACCGCAGAGACCATGGTCCGTGCCGAAGTGCGCAGGAGATCATAAAAAGCGTCCGCACTATACGCGATGACCGCCTCCAAACGACTCGCCTGTCTCGCCTCCTCCGTCGATAGAGACTCATTCGCCAACAGCTGCTGTGCCCAGCGTAAACCGGCTCGCAACGAAAAATTACTACAAACCGCGGCCCGGATACCCAACGCTGAGACCTCAAAAATACGCTTCAGTTGAACCTCTAACTTCCTATCCTGTATATCTTTGAGAGCCGTACCACCGGTTACCGGGATGGTTGTCTTTTTGGTAACCGCCGCCACCGCCGAATCAAGTTTTGGCAGGCGCAAAAGTTCCAAAACGTCCTCCGGCAGTGGATATAATTTATCCATAGCCTTAGCTACCTTGAGTCCCAAATCCGGAGTATCCCACTCCTTTAACATCAAATCCGATGCCGAGAAATGTAGTGGAAACGCCGACGAGGGACCCCTGAGGCCCAAGACAACCGGATCCGTCTGACCCAGACGAGATTCTACCTGGGGAAGTGGGATTCCCAGTTCCCCCAGGATTTCCGGGATGAGGGGCCCTAGCTCATCCCTATGGAACAACCGAACTACCTTCGGATCGTCCCCATCCGCAGCGTGCAGAGTCCCTGCATCCTTAGGCTCCAGCTCTTCATCCTCCTCAACCCCCCTCGGGGGCTGGGATGGGCAGTCCAGATCCTCCTCCGGATCCGCCAGCGCCTCAGACTCTGACGAGGAGAGCGAAGGCCCCTCCGCCCCTCTAGAGGAACGAAGAGGCCTTGGCCTGGGCCGGGGCCTAGACAGCCCCCCTCCCCCCGTACTGGCCTTTGGGGCCTTGACCGCTGGCGCTCCGCTCTCAGAAGCCGGGGCCCCCGGACCTCTCTTCCGAGCCAGGCGGCGTGCTTTAAACGCCTTATGCATAAGTAACACGAACCGCGAGTTAAAGGAGGAGTCCGATGACCCCTCCTCCTCTTCCCCATCCTCGGGGGAATCATCCGCAGGAGACCTGAACCCTAACGGCCCTTCTTCACCTCCAGATACCCTCTGGGGGGACAAACGCGGCGGGTCCCGCACCTGTGCGCTGGGCTGCCGGCCCGCGCTAACCTGTGCTGCCCGCGCTGAGAAAATGGCCGCCGTTCCCGCCGAAAACGCTGGCAAAATGGCCGCCGTCCCTGACGAACTCGCCGCCGTCCGCTCCGGGAACGCTGCTACCTCGCGGTCCTGCCTACCCCGCCGAGACGCCGAAGGCACCGCCGACCCCCCTTCGCCGCCGCCCACGCACGCGGAACAGAGGCTGTCGCGCGACAGCCTCCCTGTCGCGGACCCGCAGGCCCTGCACGATGCCTGCCGAGGCATCCTTCACACTGCCGCGGCGAACGGAGGCGAACGGAGGCAGAGAGAGACAAAAATCAAGTTGCTCCCCTGATCGACGGGTCCCAGTCACCGCGAGCAAGCACAGCCTAGTAAGTACAAGCACACACACACGCACAGCAGACAAAATAAATGAAAAACAATTTTTTTTTTTTTTTTTTTTTTTACTGCTTACCTCGGATCCGGAGCCGGCTGGGGGGAGTGAGCCGGGACCCCCGGTATCACCCCCAGCCCTGTGAAGCCGGTACGTGGGGCTTTCCCACTCCTCGGCTGCCTCTACCAGGGGGAACAGTCCCCTCAGGACCCTAACTTCCCCTGGGAGGCGGGGATTGGGACCAGCAGGCAAGCCTCTGCGGTCCCTTCCCACTAGAAAACAAAACAACAAACTTTCCTACCTTTTTTTTTTTTTTTTTTTTTTTACAAAAAAACCACCTAACCAACGTAGGCCTAACACAGACTGTAGGTTTTGCACCCTCTCCACCTGCTAGGAGACAGAAGAATACTGCCAGACTGTAGGTGGCACCAGCCTATATGTAGGCGGAGTTTTTTGTTTATAAACTTCTGTCTCCATCTGCTAGAGGGGGGGCAAAACCCAGGAGTCTGGACTGATCCTGGTACGTACAGGGAATACGTACTTATGCATTTCTAAAATGTTTAGTCCGCACTCTCTGATACTCTAAGCGGATGTGCCCTGCGGTTTGCCTGACCTGAAAGCCAAGATTGTGGCAGATCCACTCCCCCTCCCCAGCTCCCCCTGGCCGCAGGAGGCCCTCACCTTGCTTTTATTGCGGGAGCTCCCGGAGGCCGTGCCCTTCATCTTGCAGTGCTGAAGGGCATCATTGGCGATGTCTGAAATAAACTTCTGGGCAGCCAGGGAAATCAGGCGAATTCTGCCAACGAGAGACCCCAGTTAGGAATAACAGGAGGCGGCCGGCACCATCCCCGCTGCTGGGCAGGCGGCGGCAGCAGGGCTCACCCCAGAGCAGGTCCCACAAGGCCTCCTGCAAATAAGATCCCATACCCTCCACGTAGGTTCAACCCCGCACACACCGCGAGCACCAATCCCCACTCAGCTAAACGAGTCACTTTCAAATCAGCCTTAAAATATAAATTCACCGGAATACTGGGGGGGAGGAGGGGAGAATTGTAGATGACATCACCTCCTCCCCCCAGACTTCCTTTCTGATTGGCCCTCACCGGCTCTGATGTCATAAATGCTCCACCCTGCAGGAAGCAGTCTGAGTCCTGCCGCACGAGCTCCGTCACGAAGTGGCTGCTCTTGGGGACTCAGCTTCAGCAGGGTCATCGTTGCTGCAGCTCTGCTCCGCCTGCTTAAGTTCTGGAGGGGGGCGTTGGTCCCTGCCGTCTCCCCCAGCTCAGCTGGGATCTGCTGCCACCGGCTTCATTCACAAGTACTTAGCAGGGCTGGAGGGGAAGGGCAGGCCTCTCCCATGCTATAAACCCTCCCGACTTATTTTACTTTTGTCATCGCAGTGAGAGCCTCGGGCTCCCTCCAGAAGTAAAAATCTGTCACCCCTGGTGCAATGGCCGGGACTCTCTGCCCTGCAATCCCAGCCTTGGCCGACCCGAGCCAGACATGGAACCCAGGTTCCCCCGCATGACCCACGGCAGCATTTCCTTCCTTAATGGAACAGAACACTCTGTGCTTGTAATTATTCTGTAAAAAGAAATTGTCTTAGTTTTGAGAATAAAATCTTTCAATAAAAGACAAAAGGCACAAATCAGCACTGAAGCAGTTATGTGTGTGTGTAACTCCTTGCCATAGAGACTTTAAATTAGAAATGGTCTAGAAGAAGAGCTTGTGCCAAAAAGAGTAAATAAGGAACACCTCCAAGGTGCAATAAATTTTATTGGGAGCCACCAAAAAAACAAATTCTGAAACATGCACAGGGAGAAAGGAGCTTCTCCAGCTCTGCCGTAGTCTCAGGGCTGTAATTTAACAGACTAAAGGATATTTTTCACTCTGTGAGTCTTTGCTATTACATGAAGGGACTTTTTGAAATCCGTTCCTTATCTGTAGCTGGAGGCTTTGATTACAGACGTTGAAGAAAGATTGGAACTGATAAACAGGGCCCGGCTGCAAGGTAAGTAAGGCCTGCAGTGAGAGAGAAGGCAGCCTGAGCTGTTTGCTAGCAGAGGGGAGGACGGGGAATGGGCTTCCAAGTCACTCCGTGGCTGCCAAATGAGTTTAGCAAGTTCTCTCTGTCCCCACACCTCACAGGGCTAGGAGATGCACCGGGCCTGGAGCAGAAATCACATGAAAGGAAAAGCACATGGGTCACTCACATGCGTGGGTCGGAGGCCTCGAAGCCCGCTCGGTTGAGGTAATAGCCGGTCACAGCGTCAGGAATCTGTACGAGGTATAGGAAAGCACAATTAGTACCAGGAGCAGTCTGTGTACCCTGCAGGCAGGAGCACAGAGAACTAAAGCCCCTCCTGCTATTTGGGCAGCATCTCTAGCACTGCTTTCTCATCCTGAGATTCCCTTAGTGGGGAGGAGGAGGTGGAAAATAATTGGAGTCAGATGACAACCAACACTGGACCCTGACGTCTGGGGTACAGATATGCAGACATTTGGGGAAATCTTTTATGGGTTATCGTAATGCTTGGGGATAAGTTTGCGGTGCGGCAGGAGCTACCATAAGAAGCTTGCAGGGCAGACTGGATGGAGCATTCGGCCCTTTCCTGCTATGAAATTACTATGAAATGGTATCAGAGCAGAGAAAGACCTATGGGTCATCCAGTCTGCCCATCCACCCAACTAATTTACCTTTACAATTCCCATCACTCCCTCAGAAATCCCCTGTGTTTATCTCATAGTTTTTAAAATTCAGATATTGTTTGTTTCCATCACCTTCACAATAAGCAGCTTGCAAATGAGAAATTATTACTTACCTGGTAATTTCCTTTTCTTTTAGGACAGTCTGATGAATCCAGAACAAGTGGGTTATGCACCCACCCCCAGCAGATGCAAAGTGACGTCACAGTATATATATATTTACCTCTGCAGTGACATCAGCCCGCCAGTATTTCCTTCAAAAGCAACTCTGGACGAACTAGAAAAGAACGATTAAAAACAGATAACCATTTCAATGCTCGGTCCAGAGGGAAAACCCAGCTCAGATAAGAATATAGGAAGAAAAGTCTATGGACTGGCCTAACGCTTGCCAGTAATCCCTGTAACAAGTAGTCACACAGGACCACCATACTAGAAACATTTGGCAGCCAAGGGAGGGAAGTTGGATTCATCTGACTGTCCTAAAGAAAAGGAAATTATCAGGTAAGTAGTAATTTCTCATTTCTTAGCGTCCAGTCAGATGAATCCAGGACCAGTGGGATGTATCCAAGCTTCTCCCGAATAGGGCGGGAGGCTGCCCGCGGTCCAGTCAAGCCGCACGTGGAAAGGCCGTGTCCTCCCGGGCCTGCACACCCAGATGATAATACCTGGAAAACGTTTCTAACGAAGACAACATCGCAGCTTGGCAAATGTCAACGGAGTCAACAATCTAACTCCGCCCATGACACTGCCTGAGTCCTAGAGGAATGAGCCCTAACCTGACTAGGTAACGGCTTCCCAGCATCAACGTATTGACCGTGACTACCTCCTTAATCCAGCGAGCTATCGTAGCCCACGAGGCTAGCTCTCCTTGTTTGTACCGCCATGAAGAACAAACAGGCGATCCGACTTCCGCAAAGGCTCAGTGACCTCCAGATATCAGAAGAGATGTCTCTTGACAGACCATATTCCCCCTACCTCTCTTTCTCTGGCCAGAGATGGCAGGGAGATGGACCGGTTCAACCGAAACTCAGTGACCATCTTCGCTAAAAAAGAAGGAACAGTACGGAGCTGTATCGCCCCCTGCAGTCACGCGGAGGAAGGGATCCCGGCAAGACCAGGCCTGCAGCTCGGAAACCCTCTGCGCAGAACAAATTGCCGTAAGATCCACTGTTTTCAAGGTCAGTAACCGCAAGGTCAGGCTAAACGTAGGACCCGCTAAGAAATCCAAGACCAAATTTAGACTCCATAAGGGTGCTGGAAACCGCAAGGGAGGATGAAGATGTTTCACTCCTTTCAGGAAACGGGCCACATCAGGATGAGCCGACAAGGAACCACCATTCACCTGACCACTGAAACAGGCAAGAGCTGCTGCTTGTACCTTTAAGGAACTAAGGGCCAAACCTTTATTCAAGCCATCCTGCAAAAATTCCAAAATGAGCGGGATCTTGGTCGAATGAGAAAGAATTCATCGATCCTCACACCAGGCCTCAACGACTCACCAAACTCACACATAGGCCAAAGAAGTGGAGAACTTTCTAGCTCTAAGCAAAGTGGAAATTACTGCCACTGAGTACCCATGTTTCAGCAATCGAGCCCTCTCAAGAGCCTATCATAAGACAACATCGAGTCTGATCTTCATGAAGAACTGGACCCTGATCTAGCAGGTTCCTGTGTGCATACCACAGCCTCCCGGGCCAATCAGGAGCAACCACCAGTGCCATCCCCTCTGTGGTACTCGATCCTTTGGACTAATCTGCCCAACATGGGCCATGGAGGAAAGGTGTACACCAAACTGTGCTTCGGCCACTCCTGCACTAGGGCATAGATTCCCAACAACTTTGGATCTCTTCTATGACTGAAGAATTGCAGAACTTTCGCATTGTGAGAAGTCGCCAAGAGGTCTAGGACCAGGGGACCCCAGTGATCCAGAATCAGCTGAAATTTCTCATTTGATAGCGCCCATTCTCCTGGATCCAGACTCTCTCGGCTGAGAAAGTCTGCTCTTACATTGTCTTTTCCTGCGATGTGTGAGGCTGAGATCATCTGGAGATGCACTTCGGCCCATTCCATAAGTTGATTTATTTCCTGCGACACTTGCTAACTCTTGGTTCTTTCCTGCCATGTAAGCCATGGTCATTGTATTGTCTAATATTATCCAGACTGACCGACCCTGCTGTCTGTGCTGAACTGCAAACACGCCAACCGGACCACCTTGGCTTCCAGTCAATTGATGTTCCAGAGACTCTTCTGTATTCCAGTGTCCTTGCACCATCAACTCCTGAGTGAGTTCCCCAACCATGGAGGCTCGCATCTGTTGTCAGTACCAGCCAGTCTGATGGTACTAGGGAAATATCCTTCCGTATATGATCCACCTGCTGCCACCACTGCAGCTGGGAGGAGACTTCCATTGGCAGGAGCTGCCGAATTGAATACTCCCGAGACTGTGGGTTCCACCGGGACAGTGGGGAGCACTGAAGAGGACACATATGTGCCCTCGCCCGTGGGACCTCTTCCAGGGTCACCGCCATTAAGCCAAGTACTTGCAGGTAGGATCATACGGTCGGGCGCAGAGAGCTCAATAACAGAAGGAGCTGTGTCACCAACTTCTGAATGCGCACTTACAGCAGAAAAACCTTGCCCTGCCTCATGTTGAACCCAATTCCGAGATATTCCAACGACTGAGCAGGCTGAAGACTGCTCTTGGCCAGATTCACCACCCAGGTGAGCTCCTGCAACAGGGAGATCTCCTTGCGGGTCACTCTGTAGCTCTCTTTCCATGACTTAGCTACAATTAACCAGTCATCCAAATATGGATGTACGAGGATCCTATCTTTTCTCAATTCTGCCACCATTACCTTGGAAAAGGTCCTTGGGGCGGTGGCCAGACAAAGGGCAAGGCCAGAAACTGAAGGCGTCCCAGAACTGCAAGCCATAGAAAGCGTTGATGCTCTAGTCGGATGGGAATATGAAGGGACGCCTCGGACAGATCCAAGGAGGTCAGAAAACACCGACTGCACGGCCAATATTACCAAGCGCAGTCTTTCCATGGGACAAAGAGCCGTCCTTCTTAGGCAGAATGAAATAGATGGAGTATCGACCCTTATTTTCTCGAGACATGGGCATTAGAACAACAGCCCAGTTTCCACTGCCTGTGGTGAGTGGCAGGGAGACACCATGAACGCGTCCCGAGGATACTGTGAAACTTCAGCGCATATTCTTTTCTTACGGCTTCCGGGACCCAGCGATCCAATGTGATCTCGACCCACCTCTGATAGAAGAGGCGCACCCATCTCCTGTTCCCGAGGGCGGGGAGGGGCAGCAAACCTTCACTGGGGGGTCAGGAGGTTCCACTACCCGAGCCCATGCCCTTTCTTGGCTGTCGGGAATGAAAGGACTGAGACCTACCAAAAGGTTGAGTTCTCTGAAGAGTTGGTCCCCTATAGGGACGAAAACGTCTGGATCCTCTAGTACGACCTCTCATGTTAAAAGTGCATGGCGTCTGCTTCTTATCCTCTGCCAAACGAGGAACCGGAGATTCAGCCCCCTTACTGCCCAGTTTTTCCAACTTGCTCCTAAATAAAAGCGAGCCTTTAAAGGGAAATTGGGCAAGGTTAGCCTTGGAAGTTGCATCGGCCGACTAATTTCTCAGCCATAACTGACGCCTGGCAGCTACTATGGAAGCCACTCCTCTGGCTGAAAAGCGGAAAAAATCACAGCCCGCGTCTGTCAAAAATGCAGCAGCTGGCTCCATAACTGCCTTGGACTTCACCCCAGAGTCATCGACCTCCTGGGAGAGAAGCAAACAACAATGAGCCACCAGGGAACAACAAGAAGCAATCTGCAAGGTCACTGCCACTGCATCAAATGCTTGCTTAAGAGTAGTCTCAATCCTTATATCATGAGCATCCTTCAAGGCCCCTTTTCCTTCCACGGGAATAGTGGCTCGCTTGCAGACTGCACAAACAAGTGAATCCACCTTCCATCTGCTGGAGACAGGGAATACTTGCAGGCTGATGTCACTGCAGGGGTATCTATTCTGTGACCTCAGTTTGCTCTGTCTCCATCTGTTGGTGGAGGTGCATAACCCACTTGTTCTGGGTTCATCTGACTGGAAGCTAAGAAATTTAAATTTATAAAAAAAAATAAATAAAAAGTTTTGGCTTGATTTGGATTTATAATATTACAGATCCTAACAATGTATTTTGCAATCCTTATTTCTCCATTAAAAAGACTCCTTTATGACATGGACAAACATGTCCCATTATGATCACCAATAATTCACTGTAATAAACTCCACTTGACAATTCACTGCCTCCTGGCACCCCGAGGACCATCCTCCTAAAATCTGAACCCTTTCCTTCCTCTCCCATTAGGAAAGGAATGAATAGTGAATAAAATGGAGAATGTCAGAATACCTTTGTATCACTGCAGGGTGAGACCACGAGTGCTGTGTACAATTTGGGTCGCCACATCTCAAAAAAGATATAATTGCACTGGAGAAGATACAGAGAAGGGCAATGGAACAAATTCCCTTATGAGGAAAGGCTGAAGAGGTTAGGGCTGTTTGGCTTGGAGAAGAGACGGCTGAGGGGGGACATGATAGAGGTCTTTAAGATCATGAGAGGTCTAGAATAGGTAAACAAGGAACAGTTGCTTACTCTTTCAGATAATACAAGGACTAGGGGCACTCCATGAAGTTAGCATGTAACATTTAAAACTAATCGGAGAAAATTATTTTTCACTCAATGTACAATTAGGCTCTCAAATTAATTGCCAGAGGATGTAGTTAAGGTAGTTAGCATAGCTGGGTTTAAAAAAGGTTTAGACAAATTCCTTATTAAGCAAGTAGACCTTACATAAGAAATGCCATACTGGGTCAGAATAAGGGTCCATCAAGCCCAGTATATCTTGTTTCCAACAGTGGTGAATCCAAGTCACAAGTACCTGGCACTTACCCAAACATTAGATAAATCACAAGCTACTATTGCTTATTAATACCGACATAGCAGTTTATGGATTTATCCTCTAAGAACTTATCCAAATCTTTTTTAAACCCAGGTACACTACTGCTGTAACCACATCCTCTGGCAATGAATTCCAGAGCTTAACTAGGTGCTGAGTGAAAAAAGAATTTTCTTCAATTTGTTTTAAATGAGCTGCAATATAATTTCATGGAGTGCCCTCTGGTTCTTCTATTATCTGAGAGAAATAACTGATTTACATTAACTTGTTCAAGTCCTTTCATGATTTTGTAGACTTCTGTCATATCCTCCGGTCATCTCTTCTCCAATCTGAACAGCCATAACTTCTTTAGCCTTTCCTCATAGGGCAAACATTCCATGCCCTTATAATTTTGGTCACTCTTCTCTGCACTTTCTCCAATGCAGCTATATCCTTCTTGACATGTGGTGACCAGAACTGCACACAGTATTCAAGATGCGGTTTCACCATGGAGCGATACAGAGGCATTATGACATCCCTAAAATTTGTAGAAATCCACTACTTATCCTTTGGATAAGCAACATAGAATCTAACTACCCTCTGAGATCCTGCTAGGCACTTGTGACTTGGATTGGCCACTGTTGGAAACAGGATGCTGGGTTTGATGGACCTATGTCTGACCCAGTATGACAATTTCTTATGTTCATTGACTGTTCCATCCCTGCCTAAAAAATGCTTACCGTGGGTGTATAATCTTCCAGCTGCATCAGAAAATCCACCAGGGGTGTTGTGGAGATGACGGGTTTCACATCTCCATTTGCCACGCTGGGGGAAGCATAGACCCCATTGGACATGGATCCTTCGATAGGGATAGCAGCTGCCGTGGCACAAACGGAGCTTAAGAAACACAGAAAAACATTCCTTTAAAGGGTCAAAGATTCAACTCCTCCTCTCCTTCATCCCTTAATGCAGTGGTCCTACACAATCATATACTGTAAACCCATACTGGTTCTCTGCTCTTGCAAGCAAGCATCCCCATGTACAGCAGCTTGCGTGAACCCTCCCATGCTATCACTATCCCATATATGACATCCATGTCTCCTCCTCCCAGTACAATAACTTCTTGGCACTCAGTCCCTGCGGACCCAGTTATCTAAATGTGGTGAGAAATTGTGTGAAACCACCAGAAAACAACTGAACGACTCTTTTCACCCCCCCCAATCAGAAAAGCTGCCTACCACCGCCTGCAGTTTTCCTGCTGGTTAGCAATTATACTTGCTGTAAGGAGTTTGACAATTCTTGACTCCGGGCTTTCCACCTGGCTTCACCGTGTGCTGGGAACAGTGTTCCTGAACTGGTGTGTGTCATGCTCCCTCTCTTGCCATATTTAAATCCCATCTAAACACCCACCTTTTTAAACCGCTTTAATCTTAGGCCCGATTGCCTGCTTTTAGTCTAAACTAACTTTCTTTTCTTATAACCATTGTCTTGCTTTATGAAATACCCCAAAGTATCTTGTCCTGTATGTATGTCTATTAGATTGTAAACTGTATGAGCAGGGACTCTCTTTTCTGTTTACTTGTACAGTACTATGTATGCCGTATAGCGCTATAGAAAATTAAGAATAGTAGGAGGAGAATTAAAGTGCTTTCAAGTTTCCTTATGCTGAACCTGGTTTGTTTTTTTTTCATGAAATAAACTAGTCCCCTGGAAGGAAGGCTCACCGAAAAAGAGAAAAAAAACCTAAAAGGAAGGGTAAGAAAAAGACTACAGGTTCCATGCCCCAGCCATATGCTGGAGACAGAGAAATACTTAATTACTGGCAGGTGGGCACCAAGGACTTTCAAGCAGTGTCAGCGAGGTTTTTCTCTGTCTCCATCTGCTGGCAGGGATGAATAAACCAAGGAGTCTGGACTGATCTGGCTACATACAGGGAACTTGGTATTTTTATTTTCATCAAATAAAGTCACAAATCTAATTGTTAGCACTATGCAGGCCTCTTGATTGTCCCATTACTAAATTAAATAAAATAGTTTGTGTGACTGTAATAACATCACTACCAGACACAAACATATACAAAGAATACCTTATAAGTAGACCCTGTTAATATCCATCTGTGACCTCATTCCTCAGCAGAAAGTAAGCAAGGGTACCTTCTTGTGTTTTGCAAGATTTGAGCAGTGTTATTTTCAAAGTTGCATATTAAGCGTTTTAGATTCATGGGTGCTGCCAATCAGCTGTATGCACATTCACATGGGAAGATGGGAGAGAGAGCGGGCAGTGCCATGCTTACAAGAGCCGCACTCCCACACGTGGACTTTCAGTGGGAGGTCCGTCTACTATATTTAACTATTGTTAAACCCAAAAACTTGTAAGGATGATGATAAAGGCTTATATTAGGCTAGAAGATGTGGAGCAGCAAGCAGCAACACATCCAGGACAGGTACTGGCCAGCTTCGCGCCCACGGTCTGTATGAAAAGTCGCACTCTGATCTCCGCGGCTTAGAAAACGCAATGCAAAGCAACCTTTCGTTAGAGGAAGCAGAGATCGCGCCGGTAGCGAAGGCTGTGCAGGCCGCGATACCTGTGATCAAGGTAGAATGCTGCACCCCCAAGAGGCGCCGCCACGTCCGAAGCGGAAATCTCTTATCTAACTTAAACCTACAGCTTATTGGAATAAAGGGAGCCGCGCTCTCACCGCTAGCTCTCCGGTCTCCCACTTCTCTGCCAGACGGAAGACCCGCCGCCGGGGTTCCGCTCCCAGCCCCGGCCGCTCACACCGCTGGGGGTGCCGGGGATGGCGGAGGCCGGGGCCCCGCCGGGCTGGGCTTGTTCTCCGCGCCGGAGAACCGGCACCGACATGGGAGGCGCGGGTGCCGGGTTCTGCGGCTCCGCGCTACTGCTGTTGCTGCTGCTGCTCATGGCGGCTCCCGTCGCCTCTCTGCGAAGGACCGTTCGCGCGCCTTTTGCGTCCACCAATCCGCGCGAGAATCCGTACGTCGCGCGCCTCTTGCGTCACCGATCCGCGAGATTCCGCACCGTTCGCGCGCCCTCTTGCGTCACCAATCCGCGGGGGCCCCGGCAGTCGGGCGCGGTTTATTGCGTCACCAACCCTCCACCAGAGATCCGGGGTCGATCGCATAGCCTTTGCGTCACTACAGTAGTTGGGAGATTACAGAAGCCTGAATCACTGTTGCAAAGGTGTAAAAAGGGCGCAGTTGGAAGAAAACTTATATTGTTCCTGATTGCATTTGGACTTCAGTGCTAAGCTTGTAGTCTAGGATGAAGCCTAGATTACAGTCTTGATGGCTGAAGTTCTTTCCAGGATTATTTTTGAGTCAGTTTTTCTCAGTCCATAGTGCTTCTGTTTTTTGAGGGTTTAAGTTTCAGTTTGTTGTGATGTAGCCAGTTCAGAGATAATTTTAAGGCGTGTATTCAGGTTGGAGACGATTGAGTTACAGACCAAGCCTAGAGTAGTAGGGGGTGAGCAATTCTGGTCCTCGGGCTTCAACCCCATTCGGTTTTCAGGATATCCTTAATGAATATACATACAATATTAGGTAGTACCTTGAAAATCCGAATGGTTTCCAGCCCCCGAGGACCGGAATTGCCCACCCTGGCCTAGAGGACATAGCTGTTGGATATGTCTCCATATGTGTGTAAGGAATTTTTAATTCTCTGAGTATAGCCTGCCAAGAGGGGTGCACCAGATGTTAAATAGACAAGCAAATGAAAGGATGTGGATGGGAAAACACTTTTCAAGGGAAATAGTCTAAGTGAGGTCAGGAGGAGGAAGGATTAGAATCATGATAGGATTGGCCCGAGAGGCTAGGTCACATAGACGGATAATGAGGATGGCATGATATATGGTGTAAAAAACAGGAAGTATGCTAATTTAATCAGATAAAATAAAGGACCTGGAGGAGTCATGGGCAATCCGCACACATGCCCTTTCCCATGTTGTCTGGCTTTTCTTGCTCTGGAGAGAGCTGGTAGTTAGAACTAGTAATGCCTCCTGTGCTGAAGGTATTGGTCAGAGGGGAGTCTGGGGTACCAGCTGTCTCATCAAATAGTGTGATGTCACACAGGGAATGGATTCAGGTCTTTTAAACCTGCAATGGATCATTGCAAAACTTTGTACCAGAACGTTAGACAAGCAGTGGCATTTGGAGGTAGCTGCAGTTTTTGCCTATGAGATCAGGTGGAAGCTCTCTTTGATAAGTAATAAGAACACTAGCAATACATTTGAGATGAGATAGTATCCAACACATCCTGAGTTTAATGAGTTCATTCCTGACATACTATGTGCCCAAAACCAAATCCACATGAAGCGATTAACCTGAGAGGAACTAGGGGGGGGTTTCTGCATGTGGGGTTTTTTGTTTCATCAAGATAATATCCCTATTTATTCCTCAAGTTCCATGGATCTTTTCACTCCCATCCTTGGAGAAACTCCAAGGATGGGAGTACCTGAATGTAAACCGGCGTGATATCTTGATTGAGATCGAATGTCGATATATAAAAAATAAATAAATAATAAATACATTGAATATCTTTCTGGCCATCTGTTTTGGAAATACAATTAAGGGAGGAGTACTAGAGAGGGTTAACAGTGCCTGGATGTGGTTGGCACAGCTGATCTCTCTAAAATGGATACAAACTTCAAACCCTTTCCGCAGGAAAGGAAACAGTAGAAACTCCAGAGGGGAAGACTTAGAACCTATATCAGGAAATATTTCTTCATGGAGAGGCTGGTGGGTGCCTGGAATGCTCTCTCAGAAGAGGTGGCGAAGACAATAACAGTTAAAGGGCATGTGACAAGCACTTCAGATCCCTAAAGGCATAAAGAAAGGGATGGTGTAACATTTCTGCAGAGCGGTAGTCACTACCTTAATAGAACACATAGGGGTAACCTGCACAGAGCGTCAGTTACTGCCCTTAACAGAAGGCATGGGGGTAACCTGCATAGAGCGTCAGTTACTGCCCTTAACAGAAGGCTTGGGGGTAACCTGCACGGAGCGGCAGTTACTGCCCTTAACAGAAGGCTTGGGGGTAACCTGCACGGAGCGGCAGTTACTGCCCTTAACAGAAGGCTTGGGGGTAACCTGCACGGCGCGGCAGTTACTACCCTTACTTAACAGAACACATTCATTATTTATTTATTTTGACTTCTTATATACCGACATTCCTGTAAAGTATACAGATCATACCGGTTTACAGTGTAACATAACTGTCGCAAGTGGTGATTACATAGAACATATGTAACATATGTTACACATGGGGGTAACCTGCACAGAGCGGCAGTTACTACCCTTACTTAACAGAACGCATAGGAGTAACCTGCCAGAGCGGTAGTTACTGCCCTTACTTAACAGAACGCATAGGGGTAACCTGCACAGAGCGGCAGTTACTGCCCTTACTTAACAGAACGCATAGGGGTAACCTGCACAGACCGGCAGTTACTAGCCTTAACATAAGGCATGGGGGTAACTACACAGAGCGGCAGTTACTGTCCTTAACAGAAGGCTTGGGGGTAACTACACAGAGTGGCAGTTACTACCATAAGCAAATTGCTGGGCAGACTGGATGGACCATTTGGCCTATATCTGCAGTCATTAATATGCTAACTATGTAAACGATTTTAATAAATAATAAATAGATGGAAGAAAGGTTTGATTATTAGCACAACTCCTATTTCAAACTGTGCAAAATTGACACCTACATGAATGTTAACCATGGGATAACAGCATTAATTTCCAGAAGCCAAACAGTAATAACCTTAACTATCAAAAAAAGGCACAGTAACAGAGTAAATGATAGCGGATAAAGACCAAATAGTCCATCCAGTCTGCCCTGCAAGTTAGGTGCCACTCTGTACACGTTACCCTCATGCCTTCTGTTAAGGGGGGGGGGGGGGTGTAACTTCTGCTCTGTGCATTTTAACTCCACGCCTTCTGTTTAGGGGCGTAACTGCTGCCGTTTTATTCTCGTGCAGAAATGTTAACAAGCCCCACAGCACGCATACAACTGGTATGAGAAATGCGAAATGGAAAACAGAACAAGCTGGGCTCCTGCAGATCTCTGCAGAGAAATCAGCGGCTTGTCGAGTCCCTCGCCTCCATCGCACATGCAGAACACAGACAGAGCCTCAGCAAATATCTAACCCCCAAATTTGAAACAGAAAAGTGCAAACTAAGACTGAGCTGTAAAGCCCGAGAAGCCCAACTCCAGGCGCAATGAAGAAATAGAAAGACACATGCAGTTCCTCCTGTGCTGTGCAAAACACAAATAGATCAGAGCTGACGTTTCCCAAGCCGAGAGAGAGAATCCAAGATTCCCCAGGCAGACCGGGTAAGCTGAGCGGAGAGAACACTAAGCAGCGCGTGCTCCGCGTTATTTTCTTCGGCACTGCCTTTCACCGGGCAGGGCCAGTCTGACTCATCCGGGGTTTCCCTAGACACAGACCTTGCTAGCGCTGGAACACATTGGTGATGCCAATAAAGTTTCTTGCATTTTCGACCCTAAGTGGGACTGAGGCCTTTCCTTTCACATTTCACCCCGCCCCAGGAGGCGGGGCCTTAGGTCATCACGTTCTCGAAGGCCCGAAATGGGAACCAATCGCCATTGACAGAGTAGCGGGGCGGGGCTTGTCCCGGCGACAGCCGATCTGTCCAATAGCAGGCGGCCGCAGCGGGAAAGGAAGGACGTCACCGGGTGGACGCAGTTTCCTCCGGTGAGCGCGCGGGCCGGCGAACAGCTCGGAACTGGCGGGGGTCCCGTCGTGCGAGGTGAGTGGAGCGGGTCGGGCCCTCCTGTTAGCGCTGGCGGTGGAGTGCAGGCCCGTCCCGGCGGGAAGTTTGGGCCTCTCCGCCTGTGCTCTGGTGCTGCCCCGGCTGCTGAGAAGCCGCCCAGCGCTGCCCCCTTCTGCCCGGCGCAGGCGGTGGGTAGCGGCTGGCTCTTCTCAGGCAGACATCGTATTTTATCCCGCAATGCTTCAGACGGAGTTGTTGTTTGTTGTAAGGAATTGCCGGCCTGCCGTGCTTACCTATCCCAAGTAAGGAAACAGCTCCAGCAGGGGCCGCGGAGGGCCTGCTTGATGTGGGGGTGGGGCAAGCAACCGGTTCTTGCCTCCCCAGGCCCACCCCCCCCGCTTTGGTTCATTCTTGCGTGCTCGCTATAAATCATATATGGGGGGGGGGGTAACTATTCACATGGGAGGTCCCTGAGCTATTTAATAGTTTGGTGCTAGAAAATCAAAGGTAGTGGTAAAGGGAAAACAATGGCAACATCTGGAAAACTATGTACAGCAATTCTCAAAGTAGGGGGAAATAGTCCCGGATCTAGAAGCTGCTTTGGATGTAATGGCTGTTATGGAGACGTGGTACACAGAAAACCACAACTGGGGTACAGTTATACTAAGCTACAATCTATTCAGGAGTGGCACTATATAAAAAAAATATTTAAGCAATTGAATAACCTGATTTGCAAAGTAATAAGGAGGCATTGTGTGTTAATCTGCAGAGAAGGAATGGAGCATCTATTTATATTGCTGTAACATTTGCAGACAGAAGAAATGGATAGAGATTTAATAGAGGATTTTCATTAACTTGCAATGAAAGGGGTGAGGTGCTGTTAGGCAGATTTCAGTCTGCCAGATGTTGGTTGGGACACCTTGACTGCAGTGTCTTCTAGAAGAGAGATCATAGATTTGCTGCTGGGAGAACTGTTTCATGAATCTGTAACTGAACCCACATATGAGAAGATGGTGCTGGACCTGGTGCTTATACTTCCTGATGTTGTGGGTGATTATCTGGGACCCAATGAACAACAGATAGTTTAGTATTATAGTGCAGGAGATGAATGTGCCTTCAAAGGTGACGGTCTTAGACCAACTTAAAATGGGGGAGAACCTCAAGGAGTTGTCAGCTGGATGGGAAAATGCATGGGAAGTAGAAGAGCAGTGGGCAAAACTGAAAGGATATAAGGGCAACTAAACTTTCAGGCTGATAAGTAAGGAGCGGTAGGAAGAGCTTCGTTAGTGCCGGGCACACCCGCGTTTGCCGCACGCACAGTCCGGCTCACCTACCGCTCGATCCTGTATGTAAATAGCTTGCAAATGCAAGCTGCGTCCAAGAAACGTCCGTGAAGCGTTAGGCCTGCGCAACCCACTTTACTGTATAGAGCACTATACAGTATCCGGGTGCGCTGGCCTAACGCTTCACGGACACGCTGGTATCTGTCATTTCAAATGACAGATACCAGGAAGTGGACGGTTCTCCTACGCTCGGGATTGCCAGTCCTCTTTCCCCTCCTCCCGAAGCAAGCGCAGGGAGGGGGGGGGGGGGGGGAGACAGGACTGGTGAAACGACGTGTAAAGCAACGAAGCGACTTACTTTTCTTGCAGCCCTCCTCTGGAGACGGACCGCAGCTCCCCTACCTCCCGGAGGCAGCTGCCAGCGAAGATGGATGCCTGCACGGTGAAAGCGGCCCCTGTGTGTGCAATTTGGCCGCTCAAGGCGTGACGCCACATGCTGTGACGCCAAACGTCGTGCCATCACGCCTTGAGCGGCCAAATTGCACGCACAGGGGCCGCTTTCGCCTGTGCAGGCATCCATCTATCTTCGCTGGAGACTCGTTGATTTTTTTTTTTTCGACTTTTCGCCAGCGAGACCGCTTTTGCTGCTGGCTGCCCCCCGGGAGGCAGGGGAGCTGCGGTCCGTCTCTGGAGGAGGGCTGCAAGAAAAGTACATAAGAACATAAGAAAATGCCATACTGGGTCAGACCAAGGGTCCATCAAGCCCAGCATCCTGTTTCCAACAGTGGCCAATCCAGGCCATAAGAACCTGGCAAGTACCCAAAAACTAAGTCTATTCCATGTAACCATTGCTAATGGCAGTGGCTATTCTCTAAGTGAACTTAATAGCAGGTAATGAACTTCTCCTCCAAAACCTATCCAATCCTTTTTAAACACAGCTACACTAACTGCACGAACCACATTCTCTGGCAACAAATTCCAGAGTTTAATTGTGCGTTGAGTGAAAAAGAACTTTCTCCGATTAGTTTTAAATGTGCCCATGCTAACTGCATGGAGTGCCCCCTAGTCTTTCTACTACAAAAGAGTAAATAACCGATT